>NW_015167069.1:914393-973561 GCF_001447785.1 Gekko japonicus
AGGAGGGGTGGGACCTCAGACAGGTACAATGCCATAGACTCCACCCACCAAACGAATCAATCCCACATAGGGAACTATTGTTGCCAATCTCCAGGTGGGGGCTGGAGAGCACTCAGAATTACAACTGCTCTGCAGAAGGGAGGGACTCCAAACCAGTCAGTCCCACATAGGGAACCATTGCTGCCAATCTCCAGGTGAGGGCTACAGATCACTCACAATTACAACTGCTCTTCAGGTAGCAGAGATCAGTTCCTCTGGAGAAAACAGTGGACTCTGTCATTATACCCTGCTGAGGTCACCACAGCAAATTGACACTGTTTGCCCAAAGCCAGAGCACTCCCCCAGAGCCTCTTTCTAGATCTCGTTGTATTGTTTTCACAACGGGCTTTACTGCTAGTCTACTATATAGGTAAATGAAAAGGAACCTTTTCAGTCTGATTCACATTGTTTGTAGGGTTGTGTTAATTTTCACAACCTCTGGTCTATATGACTAGTTAGATCAGTAACATTCACTCAGTGGACCAGGTGCCACATGTGTCTCTTTGGCATACCTCCTATAGCTCTTCTTAGCACCATTCTCCAGTGTGGCACTTGCCCCATGTTCCAGGAAAGTCAGCGAGACCATTGCCTGGTATGTAGGCTTCCCACCTCTGGACTGAGAAATTTTTGGAGGATTTGAGGAGGGGAGGAATCTCATTAGGGTCTAATGCCTTAGAGTATACCCTCCAAAGAAGCCATTTTCTTCAAGGTAACTGATCTCTGCTGTGTGGAGAACTGTTGTAATTTCAGGAGATCTCCAGTTCCCACTTGTGACTGGCAGGTAATTTCCACCTTGAAACAGCTGCTGCTGGAAGGACTGAGAATGGGTAAACTGCAATCTTCCCTGAGCTGTAGGCCTCATGCTAGGAATGGAAGTAAAGGGCCCATCCTTGTCAACAACCACTGTTCTTCTCCACTACTTCCACCCTCTCATCCCAGCACATGAGCAGCTGTTTGGAGGAGAGCAGAGAAGAGAGAGTAAACTCATTACCATGACACCATGACACCTACCCAGGAAAAAAAGCAAACTGGCCTCAGTGGGGAGGTTGTGATTTTGTTCCCCTTCTCCACAGACAGCTTCCTGTTCTCCAGGTGCCTTGGCAATCTCACTCTCTCATCTGAGCTACTGTGCCTCATGCTGAGGAGAGCATGAGAAGGCAGAGAGGGAAGGCCTTCCACTCACTCTAGATACACAAGGGCTGGCTCAGGTTTAACAGTGGTGGGGAAAGACCACCCTGCATGCACAGAGAAACTCTGGTAATTAAGGTTACAGTTAACATATAACCCTTTCAATCTTAAATTGGCCAGGTAGAAAAAGGTGAGTCACCATTGGTGGATGCCCCCTTTTCAAGAACCTGAACTACACTGAAACTGCTAAGGGACTGGAGGAGGGTAAGGTGGAGTCATTTGTATTTAAAGGCAAATAAACCAGACATAAAGAACTGGAAACGTTAAGAAAATAGGAGGAGAGTACAATAGAACAAAATCGGAGTGGGGTGAAAAATAAGTCACCAGCTCTGACTCTCAGAGTCTAGGAAGGGCCTAGAAACGGTTCCTTCACAAACTGGAAAAAATTGCCTCCCCCCCGAACATAATGAGTCTGAGACCCCTGCTAGACAAGGGTTGCTGTTCTGGGTTTTTCCTTTACTGGATCACTTTTTCCACCCAAATCCTCCAGTCCTAGGGTTGCCAACTCTAGGTTGAGAAATTCCTAGACATTTGGGGGTGAAGCCTGGGGAGGGACCTCAGTGGGATATAATGTCTAAAAGAGCCATTTTCTCCAGTAGGGTTGCCAGGTCCTCTTCGCTCACTGGTGGGGGGTGGGAGGGAGCTATCTGGAAGCACAGGGGTGGGGTGACATTACCATAGAGTTTTGCCCAAAATACCAGAATGTCACCATGCGATGCCCCCAGCGTGATGATGTCACTTCCAAGTGATGTCATCATGCCTGGGATGTTGCATTGGGGGGGTTGTTGGGGGTGGGGCTTCCCCCCACCAGGCCGGGGGGGGGGGTTGGAGGTGGGGCTTCTTCCCAATCCAAATCAAGGGATCCTCCAATCCCACCTGGAGGCTGGCAACCCTATTCACCAGGGAAGCTGATATCTGTGGTATGGAGATCAGTTGTAATTCCAGGAGATCTGCAGATGAGGCCCCACCCTTGGAACGTGTAAAACATATCTGAGAAATGTTGCCAATCTTGAAAATTTGTTTGGCTTCCAGCTTTTATGTATCAGCGATTTCATCTTTACCAGAACGTCTACCTTTGCTTAGAAATATATAGAACCATCTTTGTAAATTCATCTAGTCTTATCAAACCCCTTTGGCTGTCCTCTGAAGTCCTCACAGGAACCTTGTGAGGAGAAACTTCTTATACTTTACAATAGGCAAAACGTCAGTAGCATTTTTAACCAAAATGCAACCTTCGTAATTACCCAGTCCCAGATGACCAATCCATCTTGTTGCCTTAATGTTCCTGTTAAGTCCTACAAGATCAAAGGCAAGAGGACAAGATCAGGAATGGATTTTTAAAAGAACGATATTAAATACAAAGTACTGGAGATGAGAACATTTTGCATTGGTGGGAAAGTACATAAGCAATGGGGGTTATAATTATGCTGAAATTAAAAAGTCAAGTTAGAAGACATAGATTATGTTCAATACATAAACACACATGTATATTAAGACAGCAAGTTTAAACAAATAAAATAAAAAGTATGTTGAGCTTTCAAAATGTTTCTTTTGATTTTTTAAAAAAAATAAAAAATAAAAACCTAATAAGAAAGTTACAATTTCTCATGTAAAATATTCAGTACAGAATATAGCACAGGCACAGATACAGAAACTCAGCATTAACATCAAGCCTTAATTTTGGCTTGTCTTTCTCTCGTCCTCCATATTGTCATGTAAATAGCTTCTTTCCACTAGTCACATGAGGCTAAGAAACCCAAGTGTCTGGCCATTAGCAGAAGCAGAGAGAGAGAGAGAGAGAGAGCTAGTAGATGGAGTAGAATCCTGCCTTAATCGCATCACATTTACTGAGGACAATAGCAGCTCCAGAAAGACATGAGCCTTGCTTAGTACCTGACTTTCAAATAATGCATCAAGGCCTTTCAACAGTTAATCATGGCAGGAATCCACAAAGGAATCCTGGCAGATTCATACTTCTCCATCCCTTCCATTAGTATCACCCCCTAAATGATGCTTCCTTCAAATTTATCTAATATGGACTGGCTTGTATTGCCCACCAACCCTGTTAGATACGAGACTCGAGGCAGCAGGTGAACAGTGATAACAGCTTTATTTGAACACGAAGTCAGAAGAACCAGAACCAAACAAACAATGGAACAAAAGGCTCATTTTAAAACTGTCCAGGCTTGGCAAGCCGCGCCCACATGTCAGATAAGGTCCAATCAAATACAGTACATAAAGACCAATCACTTTGCTTCCCTCCAGAACTACCTTTGTTCTGATAGGTTGGTTTACGATACCTTGGTCAAACTCAAGCTCAATACCTTCATACATTATATTACATACACAACAAACCCCCTACATTATATTACATACACAACAAACCCCCTACCAAGACCGCTTCTAAACACATCTCCTCCCTGTCCAAATACCTCTTACCTAGGCTGCAGTCCTTCTAGCCTCCACTTAATTCAACGGCATAACAGCAAATCAGCATTGCCCCTCCCCTCTTTCCAAGCCTGGAAAGGAAAGAATCTTTTGTTTTTACATTTGGCACTATAATTTGAGCTGGAATCTGTCCCCAATCCATGTATATTATGTTGTGCTTGTGCTCTGCATGCTGTCCCTTGTCATAATTCTCTGCTATGCTCAGTCATGCTTTCTGTGGTCTGAGTATGCTCTATCCAAATCACCTGTGTCTGTGAAACTGTGGAGTACCCAACTGGGCACACCCTCATGTGTCTCCTATGCTCTTAACCTAGGGGCATGCACTTAATTCAATGTATTATGCATTATAAGTATTATGATTTTAGATTTGGGCTTTGGGATGAAATTTTTTTTACCATGATTGCTTGATTTCTGGTAGGATGTTACTGGTTTGGATTTAAAATCCATGTGTTACTTTTGTGTTTTAGATTATCAGAACCACTTTATGCTCATGCACACTTCTGATACCATTCTGTTCAATGCACAGGTAGTTCAAGAGTCTCCCACACAGCAACTATGGTACATAACACCACCTAAAGCACACGAAATGCAGTCCTCCCTCTCCTCTCAAGACCCCCCCCCAAATCTCAGCCATTTGCAGTGAAGTGGCTCCATTATACCAGGTGCCCCAAAAGTAGCTTATGTGTGTGCATACATTCCTTCTCTGCAGCTTGTCTGCAAAGTTGATTGGCTTGGATAGCAGAAAGGATCTGCTTGGAAGGAAGTATGTAATTGCTCAGGAAATGAATGGAATCAGAGAACAACATGGTCTCTTTTCTTGAGTAGTACATATTACACCCATTTGGCATTTCATGTGAAGATTCTAAGATTTGAGCATGAATATTTAATATTATTTTGACTGCTTGTGTTCACTAATTCCCCAGACTAGCTGCTTATATATTTTCCCTCAAAAAAGTTTGCTCCTGATTTCACTCTATCCACATTCTTAGTGTTTCGTCCAAACTTGTAGTACAGCTTTAGCACTCAGCCAGCAGAATCCTTAAACCATAGAGATGGACTGTGTCCCTTTAAACTGTGTCTAAATACTAAGCCAATTGCTTTTAGGAGTGAAAAGTGACAGAAAGAGGTATTTTCTTTATGTGCAGGTTACTGTAGTGTAGATTTGAACCAAAGTGAAAGTGGACTATATTCAAATTGACATGTGTCTTGTGTATATTTCTCCATTATCATACATGGTAGCACTGGACTTGTAAACCATATAAACCTGTCATAATACACAGGCCCCTTCAAAGTAGCCATATAAAAATTCAATTAAATCAGATCTATTTCAATCATTCAATTCCAGAAGATTATTGGATTTTATAAACTATTTGGTTCATTTTAAAAACCAAAGCTTCTATATTTTTAAAATTTCTTACCACAGGTGGATGCACATGGTCCTGCTGGCTTGGTAAGCACTTGAACTCAAAACAACAGAGATTTTTGGGGATGGTAGTTTTGTACTGAGAATCCAATACAATATTTTCCAGAAGAAAGAAGAAGAGAAGAAGAGATTGGATTTATACCCCGCCATTCACTCAGATTCTCAGAGCAGTTTACAAACTCCTTTCCCTTCCCCTCCCCACAGCAGACACCCTGTGAGGTAGGTAGGACTGAGAGAGCTCTTTCAAGAACTGCTCTTTCAAGAACAGCTCTGACAGAACTATGGCTTGACCAAGGTCATCCAGCAGCTGCAACTGGAGGAGTGGGAATCAAACCCAGTTCTCCCAGATTAGAGTCCATGCATTTAACCACTACACCAAAGTGAATATTTTCTACCTGAATGTTCAGACACCAGCCTAGGGAACTGGACCTTTTGCCAGACCTGCATGAATACACAGTTACAGTCTCTCTCCACTTTGCCTCTCTAGCTTTTTGCCTCTCTTTTCTTGAGTAGTACATATTACACCCATTTGGCATTTCATGTGAAGATTCTAAGATTTGAGCATGAATATTTAATATTATTTTGACTGCTTGTGTTCACTAATTCCCCAGACTAGCTGCTTATATATTTTCCCTCAAAAAAGTTTGCTCCTGATTTCACGCTATCCACATTCTTAGTGTTTCATCCAAACTTGTAGTACAGCTTTAGCACTCAGCCAGCAGAATCCTTAAACCATAGAAATGGACTGTGTCCCTTTAAACTGTGTCTAAATACTAAGCCAATTGCTTTTAGGAGTGAAAAGTGACAGAAAGAGGTATTTTCTTTATGTGCAGGTTACTGTAGTGTAGATTTGAACCAAAGTGAAAGTGGACTATATTCAAATTGACATGTGTCTTGTGTATATTTCTCCATTATCATACATGGTAGCACTGGACTTGTAAACCATATAAACCTGTCATAATACACAGGCCCCTTCAAAGTAGCCATATAAAAATTCAATTAAATCAGATCTATTTCAATCATTCAATTCCAGAAGATTATTTCCAGAAATAAAATTCTGTGTTCCATAGTAGAAAAGGACATTGTCTTATTCATGGGCATACCTTTAAAGGGAAGCCCCTTTGTTAATTAATCTTTTTAAATTGCAATATAGAGGTGACCTAGTTTAACAATCTCTACTTTAAGTTTTGAATGAGGCAGGTACAATCTGAAGTAAGGATTAACTGGTCATTAAACCTGACTTCTCCCATATAGTATATTGTATCAACTTCTTTACAATTTGTTAAATGATTTTGGTGAGAATGTCCCAGACTCAGTATAATGATATTTCAGTCTAAATACTGAATCCACTTATCTGATTCTTTCTGCAAGTCTAATTTAAAAAGGTATCACATTTTACACAAGATTTTTTCCATCACTGCTCACCTGAAGGGTCTCATGGTTACTTACAACATTAAAACCAATAAGGTAAAAACAACATAAAAAACAAATAAATTGAGGCTGCGGTCACACGGAGCATCAGCCACGCTAGAGCGACGGAAGACAAGCAGAGTTTCCGGGCACGATCTCACCAGCACATCTGGGAAGCATAGGAATTCCGTGACTCAACCTAGGCTTCCCGCCAAAAACACACAGCAAAAAACTAGTACCTCGGAGGTACTAGTTTCCGGAAACTGCGGGGCAAGGGGAGGCATCTGATCGCGTTTCTGGAGGCATCCGGCGCCCGCCTATGTCCCCTTGCAAAAAAGGTCCTTTCCCCCCCAAGTCTCCGTGGATGCGCACAAGCACCCAACGGAGCATGCGCAGTCGTGGTGTACACGAAAAACACACACATCCAGTTTGCCGCACCACGCGCTTCTTTTTTGCGCGTGGGATTGTTATGCGATCGGCACCTCTCCCTTCCCATGGAACCTCCACGGTACCTCCACGGTACCTCCACGGGAGGTCTGATCACTTTACCGCACATTAGTTTGCCCCGGGGCAAACTACCATGCTTCCCCCCCACAGTTTCCTGCCCGTGTGACCGGGGCCATAAAATATTTAAAATGTGTGGCTATCACTATACCACTATTAAGACAGCCCAAACATGTGGTTAATACTCATGTTCCCTCTAAGCTGAGTTAGTGTGAGCTAGTTTACAGTTTTTTAGCCTCCAGCTCACACATTTTTGTCTTAGCTCAGAGCAAACTAATTTATGCAGCAGACAAATCACTCGCTCGCAACTTTAATGCCAGTAGCATACAAATTACAGTTTTTGCTCACAAGACTCCAGAGCATAGAAGGAGCATTGCATGCCAGGTTGATGCTCTAGCATTCATACAGCTATGGCATACATAGTCCTGGTGTAATTCATCTTGATGTAATTCCTCCACCTTGGCATTACCCTACAGGTGGGAATCAGATTCCTGTAACTTGCAAGTGACTCAAATATAAATTTGCAAGGTAACAAGCCACCCGAAACTAGGATTCATACAGCATATATATAGGACATTGTGGGCCACACGTCACCCCCATCACATGCTATTTCTTACCCTGCAATATTCCATAGATAAAAATAGAGATGTAGTTGTAACAACATCCCAGTTCTCACACCAAGGGTGACTAATTGAGCGACACCCTATTACATATCACTAGGCACTGCACTCACTCTGCTGTGCTCTTCATTTACTATGGAATCTCCAGATTGACCACTGTTCTGAGGGGCAAATTCTACCCCAACTTCACTTTTTGTTTACAAAATGGATAGGGAAGGTGGCATGGTATAGCCCAATCTGGTCAGATTGTGTAAACTATGCAGAGTCAGTACATGGATGGGAGACCACTAAAGAAGACTCCGCAGAGGAAGGCAATGGCAAGCCACCTCTGCTTCTCACTTGCTTTGAAATCTCTTCACTGGGGTTTGTCATAAGTCAGCTGAGACTTGACAGTGCTTTAAACACACATAAGGAAGTGGTTTTATAATCTTTTAGGACATGTCCAACTGCCCACTGATAAACTGTATCCCCAAAGTATGGCCAGTTACAGCATTATCTGTAAACGAAAAAGCAACAAGGGCATAAAATAACCCCAGAAAACATCACTTTGGTGTTTTTGCCCTGGATAATGTATTGTATTGTGGTAAATAAAACTCTCATTCGTGGGGTTCCTCCACCCAGATAATAGTGATTGTGCTTTGGAGAGATTCACACATACCCCTTACAGAAAGATGTTCTGATAACATTTCACAGAACTGCTGTGAGATCTTTAATACGTGGGGGGTGGGGGACCAAATAAACATTTTGCCTTATGTGACAATGTGTACCTCAGTTTGGGGTGTTTGAAAAAGTCTCTGGGAGCTGTGAAACACAATGACCTGCCATCAAAACCAGATTTTTAGTTCTAAGGGAGATTTGATTACCCTAAGATACACTGGAATTTGGCTTGGGGTAGTGAATACCACCTGGAAAGGCTTCCTGGAAAGGCTTTTGATGCAACAAACAAAGTTGAGCAAACTCCGGAGGACGATGGCTGACAGGAGGACCTGGCATTATGTGCTCCATGGGGTCATGACTGAACAACAAGAAGTAAATACAATTGTGCTTTTTTTCTTTCTTTCACAAAATTGTAATGGGGTTCAGAGACAGAAAAAGTGTGTTTTGGTTTTGTTTTTAAATTAAAGTTATGCTAGAAAAACAGAACTGTTCTACACCTGGTCACTGACAGTTCAAAATATACCTCAGCATCTGCGGGAGATGTAATGGCAGACTGCACTCTGCATGGTGTCTTAATGTTCATGTACATGCATTCAGACTACAGATGATGAATCGGTTCCTCACTCTAAGATTTAACTTCTAGAATTCATGGGGAGGGAGCAAAAATCTGAAGAATGGCAAGTCTAGCAGCCCACAATTTAAAAAGTCCATCCCTGAGGGGAAAAAATAGGGAAAAATATAAGGATCTACAAGGGAAAGGGACCAGAAAATAGCAACTCTCCCTAGTAAATAGACACAGTCTGAGCATATGCTATTTTCAGAAGTGCTTCTTGGAAAGGCATTCTGCAGAATATGGAGTCTGTTTGGCCCTCCATGTGAGCAAAGGCAGTGTTTCCAAATGTATTTTTGTTAAAGCAGATATCTCTTCTTTAGAAACCTACATTAGGGGGGGAAAGTCACAGCTTTATTATTTTTCACCCTCTCTTATTTCTAAATTACTTCCCATAATTTATTGAATTCCTTTGTACTATACATTCTGTACATAATTAAAGCATGTAACATGAGTAATCTACTTTCTCCAATTAATTATCTCTCTTATTCACAGCCATCCATAGAGGTCTTCCTTCTTAGACAAGCTTCTCCTTCAGTCTAAAAGGTCAACTGCAATTATGAATGTGATTCCAACCCACTGTGTCAGGAAATTAATTGGAAATATAAAATGACGTGGGGAGGAAAATGAACATTCCTTTTATTTCAGTCTACCTCCATTCCTGTTGGTTGTTAGTAACGCCGTGATTCCAAGTTTGAGGAGCAGAACATACTCCCCCCACTCCCCGCCACCACTCTGTGTGCGGTGACATAAAATAGGGTTGCCAAGTTCAGGTTGGAAAATTCCTGGAGATTTGGCACTAGAGCCTGGGGAGGGCAGAGTTTGGGCAGGGAAGGGACCTCATTAGGAAAAAAATGCCATGCACTCCACCCTTCAAAGCAGATAACTAATAAATTAACAAGCAATCTATGTAGTCTTGAAATCTGTTGTGATTCCAGGACATCTCCAGGCTCCACCTGGAGGTAGGCAACCCTACAGATCTTCACACAGGTGCTGCTCAGTAGCACTGGCTACCAGTTTGTATCAGGACGCACTTCCATTCTAGTCCTGTTCACAAGTTACAGAGAATGCATGTACAATCCATGTATAGCGTACAGTTAATTTTTTTTTAAAGGACTGATTATCATGTTACATCCAATGCATTTACAACTGAAAAGTGATTGAAACCCCACATTTATCCAGCTCCTGGTCCCTGATTCCATTTGTAAAGTGAACACACATTGGCTCTTTCTTACAGATGTACGCACTTACGTGCAGGATGTACGTGCATTCACTGTAACATGTGAAAAGGGCTTCTGTTCTGTAAGAATGAATGAGGTCTCATCTACACATGCAGCAGAAGAAGGTGTTAGATGTTGAGGTGGCAGAATGGAATGTACCACATCAGTCTGCAGGTTAGATGAGGGTTTATATTTGTCAAAGTTTGTCCTGAATTAATAATTTCTTGTAGGGAGGAAACTATCACAGACTGTGAAGGACTGAGCTAGAATCTCTTTTCTGAAACAGTGTTCTCCCCCACAGGCAGCCTTTAAACTGTGGAAACCCCCCCACCCCACTTGCTGTCTGAAGCACTACAATCCATTTTGCTCCCGGAGAATTCTATCACCTCATTTTGTTGTATGTATAAACTAGGCCCCTATGTCCTTTTAAATGAGGAAGCTATTCAAGAAAATCATAATGATTTCAGAAATCAGATGCAAAATATAGACCCCAAAATCCAAATTTTGCTTCTTTCAAATGTTGCTATCATGTATATTTGATTGTTACTATTTAAATCATTTTTGGTTTGTGGAACTTTGTAAGGGATTCACTGGTGGCCTGTGAGATGGAGGATGTACATTATGACACCCATTTAGAGGTGGAAATACAAGACAATGGCATCCCTAGTTTGAGTGCTCCCCCTATGCAGTGCATAGCACAACTTATATTTATTATTTTAGTAATTTTTATATCCTCATCTTTCCTCCATAGAGCTCAGGGTGGCACACATCATTCTTCCTTCCTCCATTTTTATCCTCACAATAACCATTTTAGGTAGGTTAGGCTGACAGAGAATGACTGGCCAAAGGTCATCCAGCAAGTTTCATGGCAGAATCTGGGTCTTCCTCATCCTAGTCTGATATACTACCTACTGCATCATGCAGATCTAGTTTCTGAAGTCCTCTTTGTGTTTTTACCCCATGGCTGTGCCACAACATGGGCTGCAGTTGGTGGAGGAACATGCCGTATAAAGACATCAAGACAGTCAACTTGCATTACATGTTCCAAAGCAGATAACTTGACACATGGCTGCCATGTTTGTGTCAAGAGGGGCTTCAGCAGCCGACGCATGCATCGGCAGTGTATGCATTGGGGAGAAATTAATCAATAGTATGTGCATACTAGCATGGTGCTGACAAAGGCCATATGAAGGAGAATGAGGTGGTAATGACAGTCCAGAGGCGGGTGAATGGACTGCACCACTTGTGATTGCTGTTGGTAGATGATTTCTTCATACTTAAATAAACCTCCACGCTAACAGAAAACTAGCATGGCTCAAGAAAAGGTTCTACTCACTCCTTTTGCTGTGCTGACTTTATATTTGCAGCTTTAAAGGGGGGGACATTCCAAAATGCCATCTTCCATGACCCCCCCATCTGCAGTCTGTAATGGTTTGTCTCATTCTGCTAACTCTTTCTCCTTCCTTTCTCCTGTGTGAATCCTGCCTGTGTGAACCCCAGCCTCTACTACCACCTCCCAGTCCAGGGTATGTTTTCACTCCTCCTTCCTCAGTTCCCGAGCAGGTGAGATGGGGTGGGTCCTACCTAGGGTTGCCAGCCCTGGGTTGGAAAATCCTGAAGATCTGGGGAAGGAGCCTGGGGAGGGTGGAGTTTGTGGAAGGGAGGGAGCTCAGCAGGGATGTGAGATCATATAGCGTTCAGTTCACCGTCCGAAGCTGTCATATAGTCTCCCGGGGAACAGATCCCTGTAGTCTGGAGCTCAGTTGTAACTCTGGGAGATCACCAGGCCTCACACAGAGTTTGGCAATACTAATCCCCCCACCAGAGAAAAACCTTGTCTGCGGCTGCAGCCTACACAGCCCTGTAGCTATGGAATTTTGGGTGAGGGGGCCTCGGGGGTCCTGCCAGCTAATTAAATGAAAGTACAGTGCAGGTGGTAAGTTGGAGCACTTTGGGGGCAGCCCAGGAGAGGGAGCCCAGAAGAAACACTAAGGGGCCGGGCCCCATGGGCCCCATGTTAGCTACGGGCCAGAGCCTACATAGATACAGTAGCAGGAAACTACACCATGCAGTTACCAGATATCTTTGCTGGACTACAGTTGCTTTATGAAAGGTGGGATTTAGTTAATCAAAAGGTATTATATTTGACAGAGCATTCCATCATTTTTATTTATCAAGAGATGACTTGAGAATATTTGATAACCTTTGCAGAGATGGAAGAGTGGAATGCATGCTGCTAAACCCCATTTATAATCCTAAAGTCAAGTTAACATACTTATTTAATTGGTTAGGCACTTTTAAGAACTTGATGGATTTATGTCTGTTCTACTGAGCTGCTGCTCTCCTGTACCTGGGAGAAATAAATTCTATGAACGGACAACCTGGAAACAATTCAAAAGAGCACAGGACAGACATGACGTCGACTTATTTGTTCCTATATCTTTTCAAGCTGATTGCTATGTGGAGCTAGCATTTCATCCAAGTCCTTGCTTAGGTGGTGAGGTTATAATTATACAGGAAGTGGTTGATCTTAGCACTAAAAATATTTTCTGGGAGTATTTCTGTGACCTTTTATTCTATATATCAATAAAAGTGCTCAGCCACTTCCCTGGCGAGAGCTTGTAAGAGTGAAGAACTCTTTATGCATCTGAAATTTCACCTATATCACAACCAGGACATGATGGGTATAACCTTGGGCCTGTTCCTCTCAACAAACTATAATTTTACCTCTCAAGTTTGATCTTATTGATTGCAGCATTCTAAGTGTGTCCTCAACATTATACATTATTACTTATTTATACAGGGACTATTGTTCTCAGATTCATCCTTAACTATCTGTTGTGACCCGAGTTCTGATGTCTCACCAGGGATTTTGATCCTGAACTTGATGAAGGTCAGAAAAGCAAAGGGGCAAATCTAGGAAAAAAATGTTTCGGGAAGCAAAGAGATGGCAAAGGTTTTTACTGAGGAACAAGTATTTTGTTAAGCACACTAAATATGTACATTTTACAATGCATTTATGGAAATCATTTGCTCTTATCCACATACTAGAGTCCTCTTAATATACCTGGTATTAGGTCTAAACTTTTGGTATTGATCTCCCAGGTTAGTTTCCTCCTCCTGTTGAACACCATGCAGCAGGAAAGATCAGTACGAGCTCAGAATTGCAGGGGTGATCACTTGTGTGTGTGGGGGGGAGATCTCTGTGCAAGTAGACACATTCACCCAGCTTTGCTGCAGGGAGGGAACTAGGGGGGTATCTTATTAATTTAGTGGAGTTGCAATGGTTTCTGATTGTTGCTGGAATGAAGAATGGGAACCAGCTAATAAAGCTTCCTCAACTGCCTTGCTGAGAGTGAAAGAGGAGAGCGCAAAAAACCTAAGATCATGACATTGGGTACCATCACTCCTTGGCAAATAGAAGGGGAAGTCATAGAAGCAATGACAGAATTCACGTTCCTGGGATCCAAGATCACTCCAGACGGTGACTGCAGCCATGAAAAATGCCTGCTCCTTGGGAGGAAAGCTATGGCAAACCTAGACAGCATAATAAAAAGTAGAGACATCACCCTACCAACAAAAGTCCATATGGTCAAAGCAATGGTATTCCCAGTATTAATGTATGGCTGTGAGACCTGGACCATAAGGAAGGCTGAGCACTGAAGAATAGATGCTTTCGAATGACGGTTCTGGAGAAGTCTCTCAGAGTCCGTTGGACTGCAGGGAGAACAAATCAGTTGATCCTAAAAGAAATCAACCCTGACTGCTCCCTGGAAGGCCAGATACTGAAGTTGAAGCTCAAATACTTTAGCCACCAAATTAGAAGGGAGCACTCACTGGAGAAGACCCTCATGCTGAGAAAGATTGAAGGTAAAAGAAAAAGGGGATGGCAAAGGATGAGATGGTTAGACAGTGTTACTGATGCAGTGAATGCGAAACTGAGCACATTACCGGGGATGGTGGAGGACAGGAGGGCCTGGCGTGATATGTTCCATGGGATTGCAAAGAGTCAGACTTGACTGTGCGACTGAACAGCAACAGCAAAAACTACCTTCAGGCTTTCTAAGTATTCAATCTATTTTATGATACCTTTATATACTGTAACTGGTAGCTGGGAGAGCAGAAGTGTCAGTGGAACATATCCAGGGAGAGTAGCAAATGCCCCCTGGTACCTCTTGGATCATCCTTAGAAAGGCATCCCTGGACCGTGGTCTTCACCAGATCAACAACACATGAATCCAAGACCAAATGATCTTGAACATGGCAAGCTTATGAGTTTTTGTGAGTTTTTATAATATTTAGATGTTTACCAGATGGTGTGCCTGCACTTCTACAAATCTAATTAAATGTATGGTATGGACAGAGGCCTCTTATGTGTAAAAACTTGAGAAGAATAATCACCCCTCTAACCTCTTTTTTTTAAAAAAAAACAGATGAGTGTTATAAGAGCGCTCCGGGTCCATGAGACCCCTGGTGTTTTTTAAATAGCTCTTTGCATGTATGGGCCCTCACGTGAACAGAGAGAAACTTTCTCTCTCTCTCCTAAAATGCCAGATTTTGGGGTCCCCCCAAGAGACTGATGGGCAATAGATTTAGGACAGACAAAAGGAAGTACTACTTTACACAATAGGTAGTTGAGGTGTGGAACTACAGCAACTATATTTAAAGTTGGCTACTGTTTTATAGGTGGATTTGAAAGGAACATTTATAGCAGATAACAGATCTCTCATTCATTTGCAGATAATCAAAAATATGAAAATGGTTTTTTGATGACTGTTTAGAGGTGGTATGTTATTTTTTATATATAGTTTTTCAAATAAAGTTATTTAAAAATAAAAAAATAAAAGTAACATTTATGGAGGATAGATCTATGCATGGTTATTAGCCATTATTAATGAATGGGACCTCCAGGTACTGATTGTCAGATTCTGGTGAGCATTCAGTAGGTGAGGGTTACAGCCAGCATGCCCTGCTTATGGGATTCTCTCCAGTGTTCCCTCTAAGCTGAGTTAGTGTGAGCTAGCTCACAGTTTTTTAGCCTCAAGCTCACACATTTTTGTCTTAGCTCAGGAAGGATGGCTCCAGAGCAAACTAATTGATGCAGTAGCCAAATCACTTGCTCACAACTTTAATGCCAGCAGCTCACAAAGTAGAATTTTTGCTCACAAGTCTCCACTGCTTAGAGGGATCATTTCCTGACCGGTTACTTTTGGAAACAGAATGGTGGACTAGACTGATCTGATTTATCACACAGACTCTTATGTTCTTCTGAGGAGCATCAGTGTTATAAATGCCATGCATGGAGGAGATGGAGGAGGAGGAGGAGATGTTTCTGTTCATCCACAGTGTGAATTCTTTTGGTACTGCCTGTACCAGGTACTGGATATCCTTTTGCTAATTCAGCAATTAGTGGAAGGGGGGAGGAAAAGCCTGCTGAGTCAGAAGAAAAAAATATTTTGTAAAACTTATTTTAATGCCTACTCAGTATCTTGCATCTTCACCACCTCTTGTAAGCTTTCCAAATAGTTCTCTTTAAATTAATGAGGTAATATACATTTCCTAATCTGTTCTTGCCTTGCCTTAGGGATGTGGGTCACAGGACGTTTTAACATATTAAGTGGATGGGCAGTCACCCAGCTAATAAAGCAGTTGCCCTGGTATCCCACGCCTGGTGTTTGTTGTATAATGATCAGATTTGCCAGAAGAGAGAGCTTTGCAAAGCTCCCCCCCCACACACACACACACGTAGATGCACACCCAGACAATGATTTTTTTCCCTCAACTCCCTCTTCAGAATAGCATTTTGAACATCGCTGCACAGTAGCAGGCCAAATATAACAAGGTTAGAAAAGTAATAGGCAGAAGGTGTTACAAGGAAAGCAAGCTTGTGGGTAGGAGAGGTTCTTTTCCGCCCTGGTAAGCTTTGAGAATCTATTCTTCTGTGGGAAATACTGGACTGTCTCCAGGGCTAGCTGCAGACTTTCCTGCCTTGTCAGGCTTTAGAAGGGTATGTGAAATGATTTTATGTAAGAGGGCTACTGGCAAACTGTTGGTGGTGCATTTTCAATTGCTTTTCTGTGGATTTTCATTTATTTATTTTTTAATTGTCTTTGTTTTGCTTGTTTTATTGCCATGTTCTGTGGATCCTGAGCCTCCATTTTGTGGGAAGAACTAAGAGTATAAATATTTTAAATAAATAAATGTTAGGGATACTTTCCAATGGTGACTCCCCATATAGCAGAAGAATACAGAGCACCACTCTTTTCTAGGCCTTCCAGTGCTGATAGGACTTGGCAGAATTGTGCTCTGCTGTTTCTGCCCCCAGTTTAACCATGGACAGAGCACTTTGAGGCCTTTATTTTATTTGTAAGGCATCTTGAATAGTCTATGAATGACCCTTGAAGTCCTCTACAAAAACAAATAAAGCCTTTACCATCACTTGTGAGAACTGAAAGGGGGTGACTGCAATACGCCCTTCATCTCTCCTCAACCAGCGGAAGGAGCAGATTTGTACAGCGTACGAATGTGAGTGTAAAGTGTAAGTACAGTATACAGAGTAAGAAAATGTTGATGGATTGGATCTCTACTAAGTTTTACATTCACATAAGGCACTTCGGGTGGTTAAATAGAATAATTCTGCCTCTCCCTTCTGTTATAGCCCACTGATCTGCCCAACATGTTTCTTCTGGAGGATGACCCCTGGAACAGCATAAAAGACAAATTGGGGGCCTGCAGCAGGCATGGGAAATTAGTTGAAAGTCCTCCACTCCTCCCATGAACAGAAAAATCAGTCCGGACCCAACACTTACAATTTAGTACAATTTCAAATGCTCAAAAATACCTTTTCTATCAATCAAAGGGTGTTGCTCACAATACGCTATCTGAGTGGAGGGATAGGAGAACATTACTAGTTTTTTTATAGCTTAGGGATCCTAAGTCCCCCCGGGGGGCGTGGAAAACCCCGCCCCAGAGGTCAGTTCCCCGGCGCCACCAGATCGTGCCCCGGGGGGAACTCCACCCTGACGTGCGTGTCACCTGGAAGTGACACGGGCACACCGGGGCACGCTGGGGGCAGGGCCATGGCCATACAAGGGAAAACTCTCTCCAATTGCTACGGATCCCCCACCGTGGCTTGGCAGCCCTGCTCCCTCCCCCTTGGGGGGTTTACACCTGTGTTCTCTGTGGTGGGGAAGAAGGTAAAGTTGCTTTGCTGTTATTAATATACTGTATATTTTTTAACTGTTGTTCATTTGTTGTGTTTGGGCAGAGGTCACCAGCCACTCCAGAAAAAATAGCTACTACATCTGGGGCTCTTTAGTACAGAGGGAGGACAAGGATCACTGAAAATTTTGTGTTGTCTGGTGGGAAAAAAATCCAGCCATTCTGGAAAGCCCACCTTTTTCCTCCATGGGAAATAATGGGAAAAATCCAATCTCAGCATTGAAAATTTCCTTGCTATGACTTTTTGTTATGACAAAAAAAAACCCTAACATTGAATAAAAATGATAATCATGCTGTGACAAACTGCACCTTTTTAAAATCCTCAAGGTGCTGTACAAACAAAATAATGGTATGCAAAAGGTTAGTTCTTCAGAGAACCCGAGAACCTTGAGTGACAGGCTGTTCTGAGCAATCTGATTGAGCAGCATCAGCTGAGCAGAGAGCTGGCTGGATGCTGAAGAGATTCATTCCTAATTGAACCTTGACTGGAGACAGTCTGAATTCTACCTTGACTGAGAGAATCTGATTTCAGCCTTACCTGAGAGTGGTTTAACACAGACAGGAGAACTGGGGAAAAGTGGGAAAGTTTGGTGAATATATGGAGGCTCCCATTCAGGCCATGGAAAAGGGAAAGATCTTCTAGAGAGAGAAGATTCCCTACTCAGTTGAACAGGGAGAGTTATCTCTGAAGAGTACAGAGATCCCTGATCTGGTGTGAATAAAAACTGCCTGTAGAGACCTAAAGAGTCAGTCAAAAACTGGTGTTTCAAGAGAAGGGGTTTGGATACTGAAAAGGGTACACCAACCTTCTGGGAATCCAAAAGAGTTTGAGAGATACTAAAGAAAGTGTGCTGGAGTGTAAAGGAAAATACCGGAACAAAAGCCTCTCAATATAAAGTTTAGAGAAACTGCAAAAAAGCTTAAGAAATTCTCATTAGCCTGTACGTAAGACCTGAGGTCTGTGCAAAAACTGGTTTTACCTCAGAAATTTCAACCCTTGATTTCACCTGTCCTTTCCCCTTGATGTTAAATATAATATTTTGTTCTTTTTGAATTTTAAAAATGTCTCAAGTGCCATTACCAGTGGGTTAAGTTAAAGAGGCTCCTGATCCTTCTTTCAAATTCCTGGGCTGTGCCCAAAAGCCAAAATACTAAACTGTCAAAAGGTGGGACAGCCAGACTTAGCTAAAGCAGAAGACATATTACATGAGTGGCTCAGTTACAGAGGGGAACAGAAAAGCGGAGGAAAATTTTGCCTCTGAGGGAGGGAAGAGAAAGGGGTCCATCATACATGTGTTTTCTGAAATTATGATAAAAATTAAATAATGCCTTTTCCCCTGAAATTGCGATACTTCCCCCCCCCCAAAGTGTACACCCTTAAGTTCCACTACAATATTATTTTTATTCACATAGGTTGGGATCCAAACAGCTACTTGTGCCTTGGGGATATTCAGTAGCATTTTTTAAATTTTCCACTCTGAATGGCAGACCACTGTGAAATGCCCCTCAGCTTTCAAAGAGGCATCCAATGTGGCACTGTAGGACAAGAGTGGCCCTGCTATTCAAAAAGCACATGTTCATACATCATTAATTCATGCAGAGCTAATCTGGTGGATCTTTGGATCCAGGCCATCATCTCTGTAGTAGTGTAAAAAGTAAGTACACTCCATCTGTCCCTATTTACCAGCAACAGTCCCACTTTTCTCATCCCTACCCATGGCAAAACACTGTCCCTATCTTTGCTTTTGGGGAATATTTTGTAAAAATAGCAGTGTGGGTTGCAATTGCTGTCATCGTTTAAGGTTAAGCTTCTTCCTCAAGAGTCAAAAGAAATTGATTCTCTGAGATCTGGGTAGTGCTGAATGCATTTCCCCCCATGTACTTTTGTGCACATGAATGATAAGGCACCATGCTGTGCACAGTCTTCCATTTCCATGCACAACAACTGTTGAAGATTATTTTGAACATTTGATAACATATTGTCTGACAATATGCTTTCCTAGTATATATTTAAACAAAAAAAAATAACATTATTTTTATAGTGTAGGACAAGCAATAGTAGGATAGAGGAATTTATACAGCATAATCCAGGCAGAGCAATCTTTGGTGACATTTAATAGGAAAGGGCTGGATCAGTGATATTTGGTGTGACCATAGAGGAAATAAAAGTGGGTCCATATTTTCATCTGTAAAATATTGGGAGAGTAGCAAAACCAAATAAATAAAACAGACAGAAAGGGATGACATAGAATGTAGGTATATAGTTTCAAATATGAATAATATACACCAGTTGATGTAGCTATAGACCCATTAATCTGGTTAAGGTTTTTAAAATAGCTGAAAAGCAGCAATCGTTTCTTCTTCTGAACCTGTTCCCAGAGACTAATTCTAAATATGATTTGATATAACCTTAAAAAAAAAAAGCAGCACCAGACTGGAGAAAGTATCTCTACTAGAAATTGTTTTTCCAATCTATTTTGAGTGTTTCTGCTGGAGCATCACCAACACTGTCAAGAAAGGATGGCTTCCTAGTGAGATAATGGGAAAACCTAAGGTTCTGCCTGTACTGTGGAAAAGATTAATAGCAGAAAACTGCTCACCGGTGGGGGGATGAAAAATTGGAATCCCATCATCTCTGCACGTTTGTCTATTTTCAAACTAAGCCAGGAGATAATTTATACCTACTCAAAGGCCTCTTAACATTGTCAACAAGTGTAAGTGAGGATGAGGTCCCATTGTGTTTACAACTATCCTTTAAAAACACAGCTATAAATGCTACAACATAGCTCTTGAAAGTTATATAGAATTGACAGGAACAGGAATGTTTGGAAGAGCAATTTGCAGTGTGATCCTAAAACAAGTTACGACCTTCTAAGTCCTTAGCAATCAGTTGGCTTGGAAGGGTATAAGTCTGCAGAGACAGGCAATGGGAAACCACCTCTGAAAGTTTGTTGCCTTGAAAATCCCATAAGGGGTTGCCATAAGTTGGCTGCAACTTGATGGCACTCCCCACCACCACCAACTTTGCTAAGGATGTTAAGAGAAGAAGATTAGAGACTCAGACCTAGAATATTATATATATAATAGGTTCTTACATGCTGGGTACTTTTTTATTGAGGTTAAAAGATACAGGAAATTTGGCCTGAGCTTCAAGTTAATTACCATGAAAAATTCTATTTATGCTATCTAAAACACAAAGCTTTTATTTTCCTTTAATGAGTCATGAGATAGTATCTATAGAATGGAAATGTATCAGGTTTGTACCAGGCACAAGATATGGTGCCTTATACCAAGTCATACTGTTGGTCCATCTAGCTTAGCGTCCTCATTGGCAGAGAAAGCTCTTTCCAAACACCTTCTATCTAAGATTTTTTCAAATAATATGTCCAGAGCCTTTTTATGATGATACTGGCACCTTCTTTCAGGGCTCTCCCAAGTAGGGATGGGCACAAACCAGGAAAATGTGGTCCATTTGGGTTTGTGGTTTGTGACGTGCCGGGTCATGAGTCATGAACCATCACAAACTTTTAAGAGCTAAACAAACAGTTTGATTCAAGAAGTTTGTGATGTGGTAGAAATCCTCCCCCAACATGCTAGAAATACCAAACTGTCAGGGGATCTTTGGCTGTCTCTCCTCTACTGGCCCTCTACGTTTGGTAAGGAATGGATTTACGGGACCCAAGTTACAAGCCCCCAAAGAAGGTTCCATCATCATCCATTGTTTCCAATGGGGGGGGGAACCAGCAAAAAAGCAAGACCAATAGAAGCCCAGCAGAACAGAATCAAAGTCCCAGAGAATCTCTGTAGTAGAAATTGGGGGGGGGGGTTGCAAGCCCAGCAGAACCAGCACAACATACTAGTGCCCAGCAGAACCCAGTGCCAATGTGGCATTGCCAGCTCAATCACAGTCCAAGCTTGGGGGGGGGGCATTTTTGCAAGCCAGCAGTACCTGTGCAATCACAGAGTGCCCAGCAGAACCCAGTGCCAATGTGGCAATGCCAGCTGAATAAGACTGATGTCAAGCACAAAATTCCAATCCAAGTAAGAGGTGAGGGGTTGCAAACCCAGCAGAAACAGTGCAATGTAATAGTGCCAAGCAGAACCCAGTGCTAACATGGCAATGCCAGCTCAACAGGACTGATGTCAAGCACAGAATCACAATCCAAGCAAGGGGCATGGTGGTTGCAAGCCCAGCAGAAACAGTGGAATGTAATAGTGCCCAGCAAAATCCAGTACCAATGTGACAATGCCAGCTCAATCACAATCCAAGCAAGGGGGAGACATTTTTGCAATGTACAGAGTGCCCAGCAGAACCCAGTGTCAATGGCATCTCAAGCAGAGATGGACATGAACCAGACCACAAAGAAAAATTCATCACAAATTTTGCCGTATTTGTGGTTCAGGAACTGAAGTTCATGATGGGTCTACCATCACGAACTAACATGAATTTAAAGGTGTCCATGGCAGTTCATAGATAGAGCAGAAAACAGGGGTTTAAAGAGACTCCAAATCCCTTTAACCCCCTGCTTTGTGTTCCCCCCCAAAGCCACAAAACAGTCCCTTTAAAGAGACTGCCCAAGAAAGCCCAAACAGCTGAGCAGGGGGAGCACCTCCCCCCCACTCAGTTGAATTTTTTGGGTTTCTTTGGCAGTTCCTTTAAAGAGACTGCCCCAAAAAATCCAAACAGCAAGGTGGGGGGAGCACCTGCCCCTGCTCAACTGCTTTTTTGGCATTTCTTGCCCAGTCCCTTTAAAGAGACTGCCTAAGAAAGTCCAAATAGCTGAGTGGAGGGGAGCACCTTACACCACTCAGCTGCCTTTTCAGGGTTTCTTGGACAGTCCCTTTAAAGAGACTGCCCAAGATAGCTTAAATAGCAGAGGGGTAGGGAGCACCTCCACCTGCTCAGGTGCCTTTTTGGGGCTTCTTGGGCAGGCCTTTTAAAGAGACTGTCCAAGAAAGCCCAAATAGCCAAGGGGGCGGGGGACGCATCCCACTGCTCAGCTGTTTTTTCAGGGTTTCTTTGGCAGCTTCTTTAACAAAGGCTGCTCAAGAAAGCTCAAATAGTGGGTCTATTGTTGCAGTTCTTGTTGCCATTAGAGAAACCTGAGGCCTTTTCTTATCAAGCTCAATGGTAGATTGAGTGTGGTTGCAATCTTTCAGAACAGCAATTGCAAAAAGTATGGAATTCTTATGTTTACAAAAGTTACAAAAGTATACAAAAGTATACGCATCCAATACTTTAAATTTGTAACATGGTGGTATCTGACTCCAGACAAGCTTGCACACATTCATAATTCAAACAAACCACTTATGCTAACTACATTCATTGTTGTTGGTCATGCAATTACATTCAAGCCTTTTGGCATCAAGTAGGGGATCGTATTTTTGTGATCACAGGGCACAGATTACAACATCGTCCAGAAGTGTTATTACTTAATATAGGTTTAGGGCTTGATATACCATGGTCTACATCAAGGCTTATGGAATTCTTGTTAGCAGCAGATAGAATGGTTATAGCCTCTCAATGGAAGGCTTAGCATCCACCCACAATTGAATTGTGGTTCGATAAATTATGGAATATTTATATTATGGATAAAATAGCTTATCATACTAACAGTTGTATAGACTCTGGGGAGGACCGTTCAGGTTTTGTTGAAATATGGTGGCCATATCTAAATTATATGGTCTCTGAAGGGAAACTGCCAGATACCTCCTTGCTAGTAGATGTATTTACTCTCTAATATTCTTAAAGATTAACTTTAATACATTTTTGTGTATCTTTACTGGGATATGGCTTTGCAGTTATTGTTGTTGCATGTATAATTGTTTATTACTGTATTTGCTTGGTTTACAAAGAATAAAGGCTATATAATATATTTTTTAAAAAAAAGAAAGCTCAAATAGGTGGGGATGCATCTCCTTGCTCAGCTGCTTTTGGGGGGTTTCTTGGGCATGTAGAAGAAACCTCTGGCTTCTTTTGTCCATTCCTGGGAACTCTATACAGAATTTCCAAACTACATTGTTCTATCCCATCATACCCCTAAGTTATCTCATCAATTCTTTGTTCTGAGGGACCCCACACATTAGCAAGCCCTCTGGGCACATTTTTGGGTATAAAAGTAACACTCAGAGCTCAGTCCTGATGTGCCTGCCCAGGCGCTCTATTGGCAGGTCACTCCCACATTTTTGGGCCATTCTCCATCTTTCCAGTCTTTGCTCCATGGTCTCCTGATCTCCTAGATAAGTAAAGTATATTTCCCCGCTCTTTTCCCATTCCTTTCTTTATTTCCATAGATCTTGTATGTGTGTATGTCCCATGTGTGCTTCCTGTGTGTTACATTCCCTAAGTATCCTGTAATAAAACATTCTCTATTTTACCCTTGGACTGGTTATTAAGAGCTCTCATAAAGGGAAAAATCCCTGTAAACATTGGTAGCAAGATCTCCACTATTGCCCCACCTCTTGCTGAGGCCTATCACTTGACTAATTTTCCCCAGAAACTAAAGCTAGTAGGTATAACACTGGCCCCAGACCATATGGGACTTTGCAGGTGATATATCCAGCACTTCAAATTGTACTCAAAAGGGAAAGGGTTTCTAATGAACTAGTTCTTTCAATGCTGGAAACTTGTTCCTAGTAACTCATAGCTATCAGCAGTCTAGCTGCTGCATTTATTCACCTGATTTTGAAGTCAAAATACTCCCAGTAAGTTCCTCTAAAACCTGTTTTTTTAATGTGGTTTTTTTCGCTTTAAGAGTCTTATCAAGCTCAATGTACAGAGTGCATCATCCATTAATAGTCCACCTGGACAGAAAGCTTTAAGAAGAATTTCCTTTAATTCCAGACGGTAGTGTGGAATCCCCCATTTTGTAATTTGTATTTTAAAGGCTGAGTATCAGAAAATACTGAATTTATGCAAAAGGTTATATCAAACTTCAGTTCTGTTATGTGTATGTATGTCAGGGGCCAGGGCACATATTTTTCATACAAATCCCTTTTTAAATCATGATGTGGCATTTAAGAGGCAGATTACAGATCCAGCTGAGAACGTTTTTCTTTATCCCATTTTAACTTTTCTTCTAGTCCTTCCTTTCTAGCACACTACCCATCTTTTACTTAGAGTAGTATATATAATCTCAGAAACATGTCATTACTTGAGATGGATCCATCAGACAATTTTCTTGTCAGTGAGTGTTACATGATAGGACTTAATGGACAAAACAGTAATGGCAGCTGAAAAGGAGAGAGGAAATCCTCCAAAGCTCAGCACCACCCTAGTTATTTATCTGTTTAAGAGTGTATGTAATAGGCAGTTATTGTTAAAGTGCTTTTCAGGGTAGATTTCTTTCATCTTGAATAAAAAGATCGCCCAGTCACACACAAAAAAAAGTCCAACCCTGCAAACATCTTTTTATTGATATTCTTTCTTTCAGATTCTAGGCCTTCCTTTTTTTTTAATAATAAAGATTTTATTGACTCTCCTAAAAAGGGGAGGTATTTCGCTTAAAAAGAGAAATGGGGGGGTATATAGTGGGAGAAAGAGAAAGCTGAGTGATATATTAACTGGTAAATTAAGCTGTTAGTAATGTCCAAACATTCTTCTTAGGCTTCTTCTGTGTGTTGTTAAACATCTTTTTTCAATCCGGTCACAAGTAGTTCTATGTTAGTATGTTAGTAATGTTCCTTTGAATTTCTGTTAAAAAGTCTCTTCAGGGCGCATTCAGAACCGCTTCTTTGCGTGCTGGTTACTTTTACACTCCCGATAACGTGGAGGAGCTTCCTCTGTATTCCTCTCCTTCCGGCTTTTTTCAATCGTCCTTCGGGTTGCTGTTAACTCTTTCAGTTCATGTGCTATAAATCCTCTTCCTTTCATGCCATTTCAGGAGGTCTCCAGCTTTGAGAATGGTATTAAATTTGTTTCGCTTTTATCCGCTCCCAAACTCTCCGCTGGATCCTCCTCCGCAACTGTTGACTTTTATAAGCGCTTACAAGGCACTTCTCGCTGTCACAGTTCAAACTTTTCCATTTTTCACAATCCCCCGTCAGATTCACAGCCATAAACAATCCAAGCATTAAGCAGCCGGCTCTCACATATAAGCAAACGCCCAGACGGAAGTCCCTCCCTTCTTCTCCGCTTGCCTTTACATTCCCCCCCTCCTTTTCTTTTCCGCTTATGCAGTTAGAGGGTTACCTCCTCGTCTTTTTCGCTGGGATGGGGGGGGGGGAAGCGGTTTTAGTTTTTTTTCTCTGCATTTTGACAACTCACAGTTAAGCCGATCTTTTCTTTTCCATTTTTTTCGGATGATCGCTTTATCACTCGGTGACGTCTGGTGGCTCCGCTAAACCCCGTGAAACGGGGTCGCTCACGCAGCAAGGTCCATTGGGGCAGGGCATGGCGGGAGCCTCAGTCTCCGACCTCTCGGCCGAAAAAGAGACTCCCCCCTGTAGCACCCTAAAGCGCCCCGGATCCGAGCTCCTCTCTTCCTGAGGGGCTCGTTCGGGTCTCCGCTCGCGCGGATTCCCTCCTCCACCGCGGGCGGGCGAGACGCCCTTGGGAGTGACCCGAGGATGCATCCGCCATTCGCGGGAGCCAGACCAGAAGCCAGATTCTAGGCCTTCCTTGAAGGGCCGCAGTGGCTCAGAGGTTAAGACGCTGAGCTGCAGACTGGAAGCTCTGTAGTTTGGCAGTTCAAGACCTGAGTGCTGCATGATGGAGTATACTCCTGTCTCTGGCCCCAGCTCTTGCCAACTAGCATTTTGAAAGCAAGAAACTGCAAGTAGATAAATAGGTACCACTTCGGTGGGAAGGTAACAGCGTTCTGTGCACCTCAGCATTTAGTCATGCCGGCCATATGACCATGGAAAAGTCTTTGGACAGCGCTGGCTCTTGGGCTTGGAAATGGAGATGAGCACCGCCCCCTAGAGTCGGATTCAACTGGCTTTCAAGCAAGGGAAACCTTTACCTTTAGGCCTTCCTTAGGACCCCCAACTACCATAACTATGTATGCATGTGTGTATTTTAAGAAATGTATATAATGCTTGATATAGAAAAGGCATCCAAGTGACTTAATGTTGATTTAAAACTGTGGATCTTAGAAGAGGCATTCCCCTCTGAGTGAGAGAGTAGACAGAAAATCTCTTGAGATAATGTCTGTTTTGGCATATGTGCATCTTGACGGGAAAAAAACAACAACCCCAGAGGATGCCTATTTTCATAAAAGAATTATTTTTCTCATATACAAACATATGCAGATTTAACCAATTAGTTGCTATCAGTGCAGTCTTACACAGAGGTACTCCACTCAATGGGCTTAGACTGGAGTAACTCTGTATAGGATTGCTGTCTAAATTTTCAACAAGCCTCTGTTTTGGTTTGACTTTCTCTCCCTTCCCTGGAGCCAGCCCCACACCACCCCCATCTTTATATGGACCAATAAACAAATTTTGGCCCATTGTCTCAACAAAGACAGAAAGGCCACCTTGAGTAAATAGGACATCTAATTCCATCATGCTTTCTGAGGAAACCAGCCATTCCAGAGAGAAGCCCATTCTCACCCAGTATCATGCTATCAGACCATTAATCCAGGTCTCTCAGTCCTAAACAGAGTTATACACTTCTAAGACCACTTACTTCAATGGATTTAGAAGGATGTAACTCTGCTTTGGATAGCACTATAAACGGTGTGCCCCATAGCAATAAATGAAATGTTCGCTACAGCCAGGAAAAGAAGCTTCTCTAGATTAGCATTTTCCACTGAAAGGTTTATGATATAATTTGTAGCATTTGGAGTTACCCACCAAAACCTCATGTCATTGATTGTTTCCAAACACAGCATCTTCCCTGCCTGAATGCCTTGACCTGTTATGAATGGGTGTTTTCCCTCGCTTTCACCATGCATGTCCGTTGGGTTTTCTTTGTCATTCTGCATTGATTTTCCTCTCTTCAGTTCTCAGTTTGGTTTCTGGTAACTGTTTCCCTGGGTTTTCTGAGAGTGCATTTGTGCTGATTTCCTCCTTGTTTCACTTCTAAGCTGAAGGTAAATCAAAAGAGTAAAGATTCCTTTGGATTTTCCCCTGCCCTTTTGGTGCTCCATGAAGGTCATTGCCCTGCCCACATCGAAGTCATTCTGCCCACTCTGCACCATCTGCCATCCTCCCCCTTTCACTGGTGAACAAAGTTTTGTGCACTTTCCCATTTTTCACAGTGGCAGATAACACATTAGAGAATCCCCTAGTGCCCAGCAATTTGGAAAATGGGGCTTTGCAGCTGCTTGTCAGTTTCAAAAAAAAAAGTCTGGACAGGTTCAACATTGGGTTTCCCCCCTTTGCCTGTGTTCTTTCAACTTCCCTTTCATTCAATGAACTACTGCTAAAATGCATGTGCAAAACCTGAACCACGAGGATTTAAATGGAAGGTGCTCTCTGGACACTACTATGCAGCTACGATGGGGCAATCGTGTGTGTGTGTGTATATATATAAACACCTTTGAATGCCCGCATATCCCAAGTGACATTCCACCCCAATGAAGAAAAGTGCATTTTTAGAAATTTAGCTGCAGAATAAATACACTGGAGGAAAAGGAATGGTACATAAGGTGGGCACAGAATCCAAAATCAAGATTAAAGGCCCTCCCCTCTGTTTTCTTCTTTGAACTATTCTATGTATACAGTGAACCGCGCCCTTCATCCAGTCATGTTACACACTTGAAGTCCTTCCCTTGCTCTCCCTTCAGAACAAGGTTTTTGAAAAGAGAAACTTTTTTTTTGTTTTTGAATCAAGTACTTTGCTCTCTATTTGGAGCCTGAATCTGTCCCCAAATCATGCTCTGTCATGCTCAGCATTGTGAAGTACCCCAGGGTGCATTTTCATGAGCTATTGCCGGAATTAAGTTTGGATAACATCATCCATACATCTAGTGAACCACAGTTAAGACTATCTGTGATACTCGAATTCCTTTGAGTTTGGTTCATGTCTTGTTTAGCACAAATGAACTTGCCACCTATCTTGTTGAACTGCTGAATAAGCATACTTCTTTGCTCTGCAACCAAATTTAAACGTATCACAACTGTCTTGTCCAGTGAGCCTACCTTTTGCTGTCCCCTATTAATGATTTTTGATTGCTTGCAGCTACCAATGTGAATGATGTGCCTGGGTTACAGTCCCAGGGCTAAGGGGTGAGGGAAAGGTGAGGTGACCACTCACTCCCTTGTGAAAGCAAGATAAACACAAACCAGTTTTTGGATTGAAAATGGCCATAGTTTTATTGGTTACAGCAGCTGAAAAAGCCTTTCACACCATGAAGCAAATGAATCCATGTATTGGCCATCCTGCCTGCCAGCCAATGAATGCTGACCCACACCAGCCCCCCTGTTAAGGGAATGGGAACTGTGGGATAGCAGGATGCTGGATTCCACAAGGGCAGCAGTCACTGTGTGGTCTCCCCTTCCACTTGAGAGTGAGGGTACCCCAAGCTGGGCCTGTCTCCTGTAACCTTCCCTCCCAAATCCCTTAAAAAGATCCCCAATTATGGGGGAAACGGGCACGCAGGCCACCTTTTCACTGAAAATGGATACAGACCCATGTTGATACCACCCAACACAGTTTTGACAAAGAAATAGCAACCAAGCAGACAGTAGTCATGACTCCCATAGCCCCCATAACACACATAGCTCCCAACATAAGACACTCACACACAAAGGAAAGGGTGGAAGGATGAGTGGAGAAAACCCATGAGGCAGACTGAGGCTAGGTGGCAGGGAAGGGCTAGGCAGACCAGAGGGAAACCCCTCTCTGTAAGGTTTGCCAGCCAGGGACCTGCCCTCCCGCTGGCCACATCAAGCTGTGTCTGATTAGCTAGGCCAGGAAGGAGAGAGGGCCAGGGGTCCACACTGTCACTGAGGCCTCCCTGGCCATTAGTGAGCCATGCTGCTGGGCCCTGCTAGCATGAAGACTATTGTGTCACTCCCCCCCCCCACAGGTGTGGAAACAGAGCCTGAGGTGCGTTGGAGGTTACAGCTTTTTGTGCACTTGTTATTTTGCAAAGGACCATGGGACTGGTAGTTTCCTATCACGTTAGTTGTTTGGATTCTACTCCAGTTCCCAACATTTGGTGGTTGCTATGCCAACAGTCACAAAAATCTTTTTAAAAATTTACCTTTGAAATAATTGGTTAGTTAAATGCATGTTTACAATTGATAACTGTGCAAAGACAAAAGGAAGCAAAATTCAATGTTTGTAGGTAGCATAATAGCACTGTATTGTCCATGCGCATAATTAGGCACCAGGACATGGCATTATTTATTTTATTTATAGTCCGCTTTTCTTACTGGGACTCAAGGCAGATTACACAGAGTTACACACGGAATCATCGCTAGCAAACTACTTATAGCTAGCAAACTACTGCACAGCAGCAAACTCACTCACAAGTAGATTGAAATGTCTCCTGAGCAAATGAGCAAACAATCAAAGCTTAAGATTAACTCACGCAATTGACTGTAGAACTTGTTCTCAGCTAACATCACGGCATTCTGGTTAAGAAACCAAGCTTCTGGCTTCAGTTACTAGTTTGATGTGAAAAAACCCTAGTTTGGTGTGATGTCTAAACTGAGGCCTAGATGTCCTTTATACTTCTCAAAGCATGTATATGGAGTGCTCCTAAGCAGGTCTACATTTTAGTCAATGGGACTTCCTCCCAGGAAATTGTTTTTAGGTTTGCAGCCATAATGTTGAAAAATGCATGCATTTAACATGAAATATTCTAAGTGAGGAATCAGGCACAATCGTGAAGATTCATAATAGTGAAACAAAATATAAGTATGGAGGGGAGGTTCAGTTCAAACTACCAGGGATGAGAACTTGCAAGCATCCCTAATGCTGCCTGTAATTTGTGATTAAAGTGTGATTCAAGGACAGGAGTGATCACACACTGCAAGCAAATACAAAATAAGATAAGAGTAGGGTTTCTTCTCATTAAATGATTGGGAAGAATATTGCTTGCCCGTTTCGCCTTATGTTTTTGGATCAGTAAGAGCAAGAAACTCTCTCCCCCCCCCAATGAAAACTGGGACTCTGGATCATATCAGTTGGCATTTCCAGAATCTAAAAACACTGGCCCATATGGAAAGTTTGCTTGTGTGCACATTCTGCTGGATGGTGTGGTTTTTTTTTTAAAGGTCAAAAATATTTTATTCTGTCCATTTCCCTGAAAGTTGCATTTCCCCCCCAGGTGAGTACAACTTGTTGTGGGATTGTAACCCAACATTTTCATTCAAATATGTCTCATTTGTTCCCCTTAAGGCATTTAGGAAAGAGTTGCTTCCCTGATGAGCTTTTCAGTCCTATTGCTATGTGCTGGTTAAAAAAAAGAGTCTTCTGCAGTGGTTCATTTGCTTTTCATCTTGATGGGAATGGAAAGCATCCATTATTTGTATGGCTCAGCAGTCTGCATAAGCCCTGCACAAACACCATCAGAGGCAATGTGCTACTTGATTGTCCTACTTATTAACATCACAGCCCAAAGTCACTTTCCCCTCTTGCATCGGTCTTTCTACTCAGCAGGATAGCCTGCCCCACTGAGTAACCCTTTCTTCAGATGCTGTGCAGATGAGCAAAATTTAAAGGCTAGGCTGTAATTTCAAAGGGCAAGCAGAGCTTCTGTGGCTTCACTCCAGTGCCTTTCTGTTCAATGGGATCACAGTTCAAAAAAATCCTAGTGTACTAAACCACCATAGCAGCTCAAATTACCTTAATCTAAGACCAAGCAAGCACTGGATTACATTCATTCTTCTGCAATAGTAAGGTACCATAAAATAGTATGCACACAAAGATTTGGAGCAGTTTTGATTTTATTGTAGCACTTTGAAATTGGCTTAGTGCTCCGTGCTTTGTTTTATCTTGTCAGGAGCCACCTTTCATATTACTGCTGTTCAAAAAGCAATAGACCAAATTCATAAGTGTTTTTTATGCAAGCTACTTTATTTATTGTGCACCTCTCCTTCACTTTATTTTCACAACAACCTTGTAAGTTAGGTCATGCTGAGAAGGTGTTGGCCCAAAAGCACCCAATGGGAGACCTAGGAATTTGATCTCAGGTCTTCCAGATCTTAGCTAGGATTAAATCCCAAAATAATCCATAAAAAGGTCTGCATATGAATTGTAGATTTTATGAATAATGCAAGATTATGAGCAGAAATACATATGGAGTTCAAAATGGAAGAATTGGTGGCAGTGAAAGTTTTAATCAAATTGCCCTTCCCAGCCAACCATTTTAACTCCTGCCACCATCAATTCATGTGGTCCTGGCAGCAGCACTGATTGGAGGTTGCCACTGCTGTTAGCCATCAATTATTTCCTCTCTTTTTTGTTTAGTGTTTTGTTATGCCATTCATATTATACACTTCCATCCATAAACTGGACCTCCAAAATGGGATGTGACACATTGAAGCACAAAACTGTCATTGCAACATAAAAAAATCACAGTCATCACCATAAAACAACAGCATTAAAAAACAATATTGTGTTGAAATCATCAGTTAAAACATCCACTGCCAGATTGCCAGCATACATTAAAAACTGGCTACAACTGACATCAAAATGTTTGAATGAATCTCAAGCAAATGACACAGCAGCTTATCATATGTTAAAGCCCTGGTGAAAAGTTCCATCTTGGAAATTTGCTGGGACATCAACAAAGACATGGGAACAAGTTACAAAGTTTTAGTATAGCCACAGAGAAAGCCCTCTCTGTTGTTATTCCCCTCCGTATTTCAAACAGCTGAGGCACGTGGAAAAGGTGGATAACTTTAGATACCAGCGGCTGCCAGTCAGAGTAGACAGTATAGGGTTACATGAACCAATATCAGTATAAGGCTACTTCAACTCAGTGAGCAGCTTTGGGCTAGTCAGTCTCTTTCAGCCTTACCTACCTCACCGGTTTGTTATGAGGATAAAATTGTGGGGCCAAGAGCCATATATGACACCCTGAGACACTCAGAGGAAGGGCAGGATAAAAATCTAATAGATAAATAGAACAAGAACTGGGAGTTTCACCTCCCAGAAAATACTTTGTCCTCTAGCTCCAAGAGTGGAGAAACACACTAGATTCCATTTAGTTCGAACCTAAATGTTGTTGTTCAGTCACACAGTCGAGTCCAACTCTTCGCGACCCCATGGACCAGATCATGCCAGGCCTTCCTATCTTCCGCCGTCCTCTGAAGTTTGCTCAATTTCATGTTCGTTGCATCTATGACACTGTTTAACCATCTCATCCTTTGCCCTCCCCGTCTTAACCTAAATAGGGAAAGGATATGCAGTGGGTTCCCCTGAGAAACAGGTCTTCAGGTGAGATCTTTCTTGGTACATTATTTCATTGTCTTTTATGAACATCCCTAGAGAGCACAAAGGTGGCAATCAGACCATGCTGCTCTGAAATATAATGAAATCAACTTCATGTCCCAATGTTAAGTGAGCTGTGAAAATTCCACTCCAAATGGCCCACCTATCTGCTTCTAGTCAAATCACATCTCTTTTCCCAGTGGTGGTTTCCCTACAGTTGGTTTTCATGATGTTGTCATTTTCCTTGCATATTTCAAGGACTCTGAAATTCTTGGATATACACTTGGGATCAATCCATTTAATTACATTTGGTGTCATCTCCATCACACATCACTTCTGGTGTTACCATATTTGCCTATGAAATTTGTCAAAAAGTACCATGGAAATTTTGCAGGACATATTCTAGTCATGGGTTGGATCCAGCCAGCTTTTTCACGCAATCTCACACCGTTCCTTTACATACTAAAGCCTCTAGCCCACATGGCTTTTGTACCTTTTCTAGAATATGCTGACTCCTCTAAATATACTGTTCCTTCTAAATATCTTGAGGTGTTTAATAACATGTAACTTACCCAGTTACTTATAGTACACCACTGTACTACTATGTGATCTACATTGCTGTCATTGCTGAATTTGACTGTGATATTTGTTTGGTTTGTTTGTTTGTTTAAATAAAATAAAATAAAATAAAAACTTATTAAAAAAAGAAGAAGATACCTTGTTGGGTTTTTTTCATCAAGAGATGAGCTGGTTGAATCAAACTTATCTGCATTTCTCTCACAGATATTTATATTCCATTTAACTCAGTACAGGTGGACCACCAACAAATGGCTCTTCCATTGGAGGAAGGTTTCAAGCTTTGCTCAGAAGAGTGGTAGGACAGTGGCCAGATTCATAAGATTGACTTTTGGGGAAAATTGTATAAGATTGCAATGCTTCAGTGACATGGGTGTGAATGTTCTGTGAGAGGTTGACCTTTTCCTACTTGATAGTTTTAACTTTTTGAGATCACCCTTCTATGAATCCCCGAACAGTTTTAATTCACTAGAGCAATTCTTTGATGAACATTCTGTTTTGCCTGTTTCTTTTAATAGTGCAGTTTGATTGCAGGTTTAACTAGAGGCAAAGTTGGAGATTGTGCAAACATATCTTTGTTTGAAGTCGCATTATTTTGCTCAGAGTTAAAATAAGTTATCAGAAGAAAATCATTTCTGAAGTTTCCAAACCCATGATTAAATGTCACTTTGATAGTGTTGCATTTCTTCCATCTGACTTTTAAGCAATGTTCTTTAAGGTTACCTGAAGGACATAGATCCATATTCCTTTTATGAGAAAGGTTTGCATTCCAATGGGAACCAAAGTCTGTAAGTATTTCATAGGTGTTTGATATGCTCCAGGATCTTGGTTTAAAAAGTCAAGAAGACACAACCAAATGAGAACTGACATTATGTTACTTTGGTCTGACAATCACTCTAGTAACCTACAACAGGCCTTGAATATCAGCTTTGTTATTGTTCCTGTACAAAGCTTAAAAAAAAACCCATCCATGTAGTTCCTAGATCTGTCTATGAAATATCTGACAGCATCAATAAATTCCCTAGAGGAAATGGTGCCTGGAAGAACTATATATTACTTTGCTTCTCTTTGGCAACTGCAAACCCAGGATGATGTATTTGAAATAACATCTGGAAATCAGTCCCTTTGCATGCCTGTATGCAAAGTTGGATTTTTGCCCCCACAGTAGAAGAGACCTCTTGGATCAAATCAGTGGACTATGTAGTGCAGGATCCTGTTTCCTACAGTGACCCAACAGTTGCCCTGAAGGGCCAACATAGAAGCCAAGGCCTTCTGCTGATGTTGCTTCCTAGTGCTGGTGTTCTGAGGTTTACTGCCTCCAGATGTGGAGGCTCAGTGTGGCTAGTGGGTGCCGGGGAAGTCTAAGTGATTTTGGAGGCCTTGGCAAAAATCCAGGATGAGGCCCCAGAATCACTGTCTTCCCCTGTTGAACCCCCTGCCACAGTACCACCCACCACCACGGTCCAAGCCAGGGGCAGCACTCACCCTGTATAAGGTGAACAGGAACCACTGCCACCACCAGCTGCCCAAGCCTCAAATGTGGTGGAACTGAGTGGCCACTGCCATCAAGCCTGCTTTCTTCCTCTGTTGCAGGTCAGGGCTATGGACAGTGGGACACCTCTAGTGCAGGGCCCGGGGCAGCTGCCCCTATTGCCCATTGGTTAGACTGTCAATAGACCTGTCCTTTATGAATCTGTGGATCTCTTTTCAAAACCACCTCTGCTAGTGACCATCACTATATCCACTGGCAGTGAATTCTACAATTTAAGTGTATGTTGAGTAAGAAGTACTTCCTTTCATCTGTCCTTAATCTATTGCTGGTTAACAATGTTGTAAACAAAAACAATTAAAATTTAAAACATCATCATAAAACTGTCCATAGGATGCAATGAAAGTGGACATGCTACTGATCAATATTCAGTCAGTGAGGTCAATAGCTATTGGATACTTAGCAGAGTGAATATAGCACAGTGGAATAATCATCACAGACATATGTGTGTTCAGCGTCTAATAAAACTAGTTTACTAGAAAGCATAGGGAAAGGGTTACAGGAAAGGGGAAAAAACAATAACAGCCTAATTAATTCATCTTTTTAGTTTGTTATCATCATCGTGTCTCCTTGCTTCTCTAAGAATAAAAAGAGTGGAAGTTTTCCCCAAAGGCTCCACCCCTTGCGTACATGCAGAATTACATGTAGTATCTCCAATATATTGATTAGCCAATAGTCAATCTTAAGATCAGCTCATTAAGAATATGACCTCCCCCTTGTTGGCAGGAAGATTCTCCTCAGCACCTAATTGGTTCTATGCTAAACTTGTTTACAGGCTTGCAGAAACATCAGCATAACCCTTTCATGACTGAAGAGATGTTATTTACAAAACCCAACAATAGCCTTACAGAACAGAATATCTTGAGTTTTCTCTAGAAGCTTATCAGTGCTACAAGCCTCACCTCTGGGAGGTGGGAGTTACATCGCATGGGAGTGCTTTGATAGGTACCTGATAATCTCACCTCAGTTAAGGCACATTCCTTCAGAAAGGTGTCGTCTGAAGAAGGTGGCTCTTCAGCTCCTTTGGATCCAAGATGTTCAGGGCATTACAGTTTTAAACTAGCACCATGAACTGGGTTTGGAAGCAAACTAGAAGCCACTGCAGTCAGAAAGCCATCTTGAGCCATGAGGAAAGGTGGGATGTAAATACTTTAATAAATAAAACCATTACACTTGTTGAAACTAGTTCTTATGTTTGAAATTTTATGTTGAAATTAGCTAGCCTTCCAGGCAATGCTCCCTCTAAGGTGTGGAGTCTTGTGAGCAAAAATTCTACTTTGTGAGCTACTGACATTACAGTTGTGAGCTAGTGATTTGGCTACTGCATATATTTGCTTGCTTTGGAGCCCTTCTTCCTGAGCTAAGACAAAAATCTGTGAGCCGGAGGCTAAAAAACTGTGAGCTAGCTCACACTAACTCAGCTTAGAGGGAACACTGCTTCCAGGTAACACAAGATCTTTTGACACCTGGAGGGTTCCCACTTCCCATCTATATATATAAAAGAAAGTCCCCTCACCGTAAAACCAATGCCAGGGCCAAACCCCTGGACCTAGAAACACGAAATTCGGTGAGAGCGCTCCTATCATGACATAGATGCTCACTAAGAAAAGATTTTTAGAAATCGACCCCTAAGGGGGTCAAAAGGGGTAAAATGTGCTCCCCCCATTGATTTCTATGTAGCTGCCAGGCTGCTGCCTCCTTGCACCCCCCACTCTCTGATTAGTCAGCTGCAGAACTCAGTGTTCTGAGGTAAAAAAACCAAAACAGTTACAGGGGACTACAGAGAGCTAATGACTATTGAGGAAATCAGGAGTGGCCAACCACCTGTGAGGTGAAGCAAAGCTGCTGGCCCAGCCTCCCTATGGCTTCAAACATGCTCCCCACCTCCTACACCTAACAGGCGGTTGTCTGTCAGGTGCAGCAGTGATTGCAGGGTGCTTAAAGCCATGAGGGAGCCTACCCCAGCCTTAGTGATCCTGCCAGCCCTGCCTCCACAGTGGCTTCTAATATTCCTCCCCCTCCCCCTCCTACACTGGACAGGCAGCTGTCTATCAGGTGTAGGAGAGGAGGTGGGATGTTTACACCTGCCAGGGAGGTTTGCTCAGCAAGATTGTGGGTTCCTGAGTTTTGGCTCGATGCTGGCCAGGACCATGCCATTCCCTACAGACTTGTTTCCTATCTTTGGCTTTCTAGGAACCTTTGGCTCAACTTTGGGTGTTTTTTTTTCCATCACACCTGACTTGCCACCCACTTTCACATCTGGGTGAAAGTTCCTGGTTCTGCTGTAGATTCTCTCTGCTAAGGATGGAACTGAAGTAACCTTCTTGCCTTCCGAACCACGATAGTGAAATACAACAGAAATCTTGTCTGTAAGACAGAAGTCTGTCTTTCCATCAGTTGCATTAAAATGCTATAAAAAGTACAAATGGCATGAAAAACAGTGCAAAAATAGCACAGAACATAAAAATGTCATAAAAGAAGCCATTTAATCAGGAACATCAGCCACAAATAATGGCCCAAATACAAGTGCTCGTTCTCGATGCTTGAAAAAAGCAAAGAACATTTTGCAGGATTTGTCACACCCTGAACACTCCCTGTTTGAACTGCTGCCTTCGGGTAGAAGATATAGGCCAATTAAAACAAGGACAACCAGATTAAAAAACAGTTTTTATTCGAGAGCTATTATTGCTTTAAATGCTGTATGAATTGGAATTTGGGTGACATTGGTGGTTTAAGTTGCAATGTGAACCTTAAGGGAGTTATGGGATGGTTGTGAATGGTTGTGTGAGTGTATATGAGTATGGTTGTAGATCACCGAATGATTGAATCTTAATTTCGTTGTACTATGTACAATGACAATAAAGTATATTGTTGTTGTTGTTGTTGTTGTTGTTGTTGTTATTATTATTACTCTTGATGTACAAAAACAAGTGAAAAAGAGGCATATGCCTTCTGGTAAATTTCCAGGGGAGGAAGAATCCATAGCAGAGGTGAGAGGTGTTTAACTCTTTCCTGACAATTATTGTCCCCTCTCCAGAGGTGTTAGGTGTTGCAGAGAACAACACTGTGCCTTTCCCCACCTTTTGCTGTGGCAGTCTTTGGACTAGAGACTTTTGTCTTTGCTGTAATATGGCATAAAATGCTAATTTGGAATAGCTACACACTTACACGATATGATATCTTCGTCAGCAGTTCCATGGGATCATAATTATCCAGTCACTGTATTTTGGGGGTTAAAAGTGGACAAGAGCAGGCAGAGGATGCAAGATCTCTATAACCCAATCTGACAATGTGATCTCATTAAGAGATAGACCCGAAATGGATGCTTTCGAACTCAATCTAATTAGTCCCCATTACAGGGCTCTTTTGAGAGTATTATTAATTCAAAGCAAACTTCTGAGGCACAGAGAGTGCATTTTAGCAGTCAGTTATGTTGAATACTTACATGGAAATAGCAATATAAATGAAGCACTTTATGCCAGGCTTTAAATCATCAAAGCATTGTACAAATATATTAAGGAAGCTATTCTTCTCCCTTAAAAGGGAACTTGATGCTACTTTAACTTGCATTCTTTTTCATTTGCAAATCTTACAATGCACACCAGCTCAAGTTGCATCTTAATAAGAAGTGCTTTAAGTAGCTAACAGATGTCCAAACCAAGTAACACTGACGATAAGCAAGTCCTTCAGTTCTGCACTATGCAATTTAAAACCGATAAATACGCACTGGATCAATTTTGCAAATAAGTTGCATGAACGTATACACTGTCACAGAATTTCTCCTATTACCATGTCACACAGATAGATATAGGTCTGGGTCCCTAGCCTTTCTGAGACTGTGGGCACCTTTGGAATTCTGACATAGAGTGGAGGGCACAACCACAAAATTGCCACCACAGAAGACAGAGCCAACCACAAAATGTCTAGGAGTGAGGTCATGTATAACTCTAATGGTAACACTTCCATCTTTCAGGCAGAAGCTCTGTTTAACAGAATGCCTTTTAAAATGAATGTATCATCTTAAAATATTTCCCTGCATACCCACAGCTCACTTTCAGTACACGGTGAAGTTCCTTGTGCTGTGGTGATGGCTATTTCCCAAGCAACCTTTTTTAAAAATCTGCCCAGCCATACAGATCTCCATTGACCAACCAGAAGCCCTGCTGGGGAAAAACTTCATCTGCCCCCTCCCACTTTCTAAAAACACTTGGCAGGCACCAGGAAAGGGCACCACACTGGAGACTCTTGATGTAGGTGGAACAGTGGTCCATTTTGCTGAGTATTACCAGCTTCCTCAGCTGCTCTCTGGCAAAGAAAGGTCTCTCCCAGTGTCTGTCATATGAGATATGGAGATCTCAGGGATGGATAGGGGAACTTATGCATGCAAGGTATGTGCTGTGCTACTGAGTCATGTGCATAAATGTACCAAAGTCACACAGCTTATTTTGGATGCAAAACTCCCATTACTCTAGCAGTGCTGAGTTGCTTTTTTCTATGTATTGATTTCATTTAAAATATTTCTATCCTGCTTTCTGGCACACAAGTGACCCCCTCCCCAAAGTTGATTACAGCATCAAAATATTATACTAAATATCCAGGAGATCAAAAATGGAATAGTGTATGAATATAGCTAATGATCAGCAGCTGAACAGAAGAAATACTGTCAGAAGCATCAACCGGCTGCAGATTCAAGTCAAATCATGCAACAGTTTAGTGCTATGTTAGCACTGATGCTTTATGGAAAGGAGCATTTTTAGTTACTTTCTAAAAGCCACATTGGGAAAATTCCAGATGTGCCTTATTGAGAAAGGGTTTGTGTGAGAACCTTGGTGCTAAGACAATAACAGCACCCTCATTAACACATGGAATTCACTGCCACAGGAGGTGGCGGTGGCTACAAGCATGGACGGCTTCAAGAGGAAATTAGATAAACATATGGAGCAGAGGTCCATCAGTGGCTATTCGCCACAAGGTATAGATAGGAACTCTCAGTCTGGGGCAAGGGATGCTCTGGATTCATGGTGCTTGGGGGGGGGGACAACAGTGGAAGGGCTTCTAGTGTCCTGGCCCCACTGCTGGACCTCCTGATGACACCTGGTATTTTTGGCCACTGTGTGGCCGAGTGTTGGACTGGATGGGCCATTGGCCTGATCCAACATTGGCTTCTGTTATGTTCTAATGTTCATAAGTGATCACCAGCCAAATCTTTCATGATAGCAGCATTCAAATAGGGTTGGCTAGCTCTGGGTGGGGAAATACCTGAAAATTTGGGGAGGGGGTGGAGCCTGTGGAGGTTTGAGGAAGGGAGACACTTCAGAGGGGTATAATAACATTGAAGGGAGGGACTTCAGTGGGGTATAATAACAGTAGGGTCCACCTTCCTATTTTCTCCAAATGAACTGACCTCTGTCACCTGGAGATCAGTAGTAATCCCAGGAGATCTCCAGCCACCATTTGGAGGTTAGCTACCCTACATACAAAACAGGGTCTCACTTGACTACCAGTAGATGGCACCGCGCTAGCAGACTCACCTCCCGAACCTCCCGGGGGTGAAGCTGCGCTCCAGCCGAAGGAGGGGGTGCGCAGGCTCGCAACCCCCTCCAGGGGCCCGGCGAAGGGACCCTGGCCATGGAACTTTTAAGAGGTTGCCTCTTTGACAGCGGAATGCCAGAGAATTGAGGCGCCTCTTCGTTCCAAAGGTCCGATGTGCTGTGAGACCATATGGACTTAAGTGACGCTGACCGGGACAAGTGCAGGAGATCGAGCATCAGAAATGAAGCTGAAAGCGAGGTCGAAAGACTAATTATGAACGTGAGTCAGTTTTAAAGCGTTTTAAAAGAAAAAAGATAGCTCCCCACCCCACCCCACTGAACGGGAAAAAGGCGAGCGGGGGAGGGACGCTTCCCATACACATGAAATTTTGAGCGATTGGGGGGGGGGGAGCAGAAGAAAATGCGAAGAAAACTGTCTAGAAGTACTTGCCAGAGCGAGATCAAGCATTCAAGTGCATATTCAGAGACTTTTTTTAAAAATTATGCAGATACTTTTTAAAAAAATTGTGAACGTAAACAAACGATAAAGATGGCGGGGAAGAAGGACAAAGAAAAACTTTTGAAAGTGAAAGGGACTGAGAGCCCGAAACTGGAAGCTACCAGTGAGGTGGCAAGGTATATAGCAGAATACATGCACCCTCTGCTGGAACAGCTGAGTAACTTCAAGGAACAGATGTCAACAATGACTACATGTATTACCTCTCAGTAAACTCAGATAAACGAGACATTGCAAATAATGAAACAAAATACTGAGAAGGCAAATGAGGTGGTTGCTGTTACTCAAAAGGTGAAAAAAAAAGTGCAAAAGCTGCAAAGGAAACAAAGCTCCACGGAAGATCAGCTGCTGCAATTGCAAATGGAAAAGGCTAACATGATCCTTCGCTTCCAGGGCATGCCAGAGAATAAGGGGGAGAATCTTAAAGAAGTGATGAGCAAATTACTAGCCCCAGTGACGGAGATGAAGGTGGAATCGCTGCTAAACGATATGGATGTGGTTTACAGATCATATTCAGGCTATATAAAAAAAATTATCTACCTGGGGAAATTGTTGTAAGATTCTCGAAGAGGCATGTAAGGGATGCAATCCTGAAAGCCGTTTCTGGAATATCCCTGAAAGTGGGAGAGAATACTATCAGAGTATTAAAGGACATTCCATTTGATGTAAGACAATGGAGAAAGAAGTATAAAGAACTTGTGCTTTTTCTTCAGGCAGATTCAATTGGATATAAATGGTTATTTCCAGAAGGCGTCACTTTCAAGATTAAGGATAAAAAAGAAAAGATTGACTCTGTTCTGAAAGCTCAAGAATTTCTAAGGGTCCAGTTGGGAAGGTCAGAGGATGGTAAAAAAAGAAGAAGACAGCAAGTCCAGTGGCGAGCTAGACTCGGGTTCTTCCGGACAGGACTCTCTGTCAGAGCAAGGGGCAGCAGCCCCCAAAAGTCCTTACAAGTTGTGGAAGAGAAGGGGAAAGGAGAAGTAAAGGCTGAATGACTCTGAATTGTGCCTTTGAGAATTTAGAAATGGGATGAATGGGGGTACTGTTTTTAGACAGTTAAATTTAAGCTTTAAGGGAAAAGTATTATAAATGTTTGATGGGAAGACTTGACGTAACTAAGCTAGTAGGAGGATCTGCTCTCTTGGGTTTTTAGTCAGTATTGGGTTCTTTATCCCATAAATGTAGTTTCCCTTCCCTTTGCTTCTGTTGTAGTTTTTGTAGTGATATAAAAAATAATAAAAAATACCCTCCAGGGGCTCAAAAAAAACAAAACCCCACCAAAACAAAACAGGGGCTGCGGTCACACGCAACATTAGCCACGCAAGAGATACGGAAGACAAGCGGAGTTTCCGGTCGCGATCTCACCAGCACATCTGGGAAGCGTAGTGCTTCTGTGGCACAACTGAGGCTTCCTGCCGAAAAAGCGCAGCAAAAAACTAGTACCTTGGAGGTACTAGTTTCCAGAAACTGCGGGGCAAGGGCGGGCGTCTGATCGCGTTTCCGGTGGTATCCGGCGCCCGCCCATGTCCCCTTGCGGAAAAGGGTTTTTTTTCCCCCACGTCTCCGTGGATGCGCACACGCACCCAACGGAGCATGCGCATTCGTAGTGTACACAAAAAAAGAAAACCAGTTCGCCGCGCCGCGCGCTTCTTCATTGCGCGCAGGCGTGTGTTGTGATCGGCACCTCTCCCTTGCCGTGGAACCTCCACAGTACCTCCACAGAACCTCCACAGTAGGTCTGATCACTTTACTGCATGTTAGTTTGCCCCGGGGCAAACAGCCACACTTCTCCTCTGCAGTTTCCTGCCCGTGTGGCAGGGGCCAGGGTCTCACTTGATGATTTCAGTGTCTTGATAGGTTCCTGTAGGAGAAGGAGATACTTTAGGTATCTGACTGAGTGATCCCAAGCATGTCTTTGAGGAATTAAGTCCCTTTGTATTAACTGCGGCCTACTCCCAGGAAACTGTGTTGTGGTTTTGTTTTTTGGGGTTTTTTTTTTTAGGGTTGCAATCCTAGTCCCAAACTGCTTAGGGTATAGGTGCTGTAAACTTTATGGTGCACACTTTCAGCAGGCTATCATTTGAAACTGCCATAATTAATAATGAGCTGACCCTCAGATCTCTTCACCTCACTGCGGCCGAACTCAGGGAGCTGTGCAGTAGCTGTGATGGTGATATTTTGTTTCTTTTCCTTCTGTCTGTATCTGTGCAATAGGGAAAAGGTGAGGATGAGTCTGTGGGGGAGAAACTAAGACTCCCATTGGGCTGTGTGATTTCATGCATATATGAAATGCTGCCAACTGACCACCATGTTGTGTTGTTACACAGACATTAACCAACCAATTATGCTAGAGCTGCTCACAAACAGCTGATCTATTTGATGAAAAATTGGTTCACAATTGGTGAGCAGAACATGAGCTGAACTGGCAAGTATTCGAGCATCTACATTCTAGAGTTTTAAAGGTCAAAAACAATATTACAAGAATTGGGCTCAGCCAACATAGTTGGATCAACATGTTTTAATATGATTACATGAGTTCTCTCCAGTTAACTAGACATGTGCATTTGAGATTAATTGGAATTTCCAAGAATTTTTCAAAGGCGCCTTCCCACACCCACACCTCCAGCACAATGTGTGTGTGTTTATTTATTTATTTTCCATTGTTTATAGTCTGCCTTTCTGTCTTTCTCATTGACACTCAAGGCAGATTATACTGTATAGGTCAGTGCAGTCAACAGAACAGGACATAGGATAAGTGAAGCAATAGAACTAGAACTGCAGAAATCTGAAAAAAGAAGCATAAATACTAGACACATGTTAACAATCCCAAAAAAGTGGAATTACATAGGGTGATAACAATGTAATAAGATAATATGATAAACAGGTAATATATACTATACTCGATAGAGTAGCCCACAGTTTTGTTTCTTTCATTAAATAGCCTTCTTGAGCCTTATTGCCTTTATAAAAATGTCCTCCTGAACTAGGGTTGCCAACCACACAGTCCAGACAGTGGTCCCCCGATTTTTGGGGCTTCACCCCATCCCCAAACAGGGATGTCACCTGGATGTCCCCAATGCAATGATGTCACCCAGCAGTGATGCCATTGCATTTGGGATGTTGGGGGGGTCACTCTGGGTGACATCATCATGGAGTCTGTGCTTCGCATGTGTGGGAATGCCCCAGAGAAGATACTGGAGCCTCCTGTCAGCAGCCGTTAAGGACCTGACAACCCTATTCTGAACAATTCTGTTTTACATAGTTTGTAGAGCTGGGGATCCCCTGTAATTACAGTTCATCTCCAGACAGAAGAGATTGGTTCCCCTGGAGAAAATGGATGCTTTGGAGGGTTGGCTCCAAATATACAGGAGTTTCCCAACCTGGATCTGGCAACCCTACCCCTCCATCCCCACCGGGGAAACCTGGCAACCTTACAACCAGCATTATCTCTGTCTTGTCAGGATCCAGTTTCAATTTCTTCACTCCTCAGTAGTCAGAGAGTGGCTCAAGACCTCTATTGCATCATCAGGAGGCTTGGATAGAGAGACATAGAGCTGGGTGTCATCTCCATATTGGTGGCATCTGATTCCAAAACGATGAATGATTTATCCTAAGGCCTTTACATAGAGATCAAATAGCATGGAAGACAAGACTGTGCCTGTTACAATAGTCTTATCAGGAAATTACCAGACTACATGCACAGAAATGTTTCTAGCTAGGACTGAAAAGGGGTGCAGTGAAAATGTTGTAGTAGGCCAGCTGCCAAAATATATTCCCCAAGTACTCTCTGGTGTTCTGTGATTAAAGGGTATAGGAGAGCTTTGCTGACAAACAACAAACTGGATTAAGCAGAAGAGCTTCGGCCCCGCAGGCTTGGATATATAGGTCCATGCTACTGGACGGACTTCTGGCTGATTACTTTTTATTACCATTGTCAAAACCACTAGCATCACATGCATTCTGAATTCTTGTAAACAACTATCTGCTACTGGATCTGTTTAGCTGGCTGTGGCTAGAATGAAAGGTAGGACTATAGTATAGTAAAGCAAGAGGAGGCCTGCAAGAAGAAGTTTACAATAGTAATCATGGTAGAGAATGGCCATACCATCAACCAGGGCTGTATAACTGGATGGGGCAAAGATGTGAGACTGGATTTCCATAGTGTTTTCCTGTAAGAATGGCATGATTTGGTATATTGGGCAGAGTTGATATAGGGAGCAAGGAAGAAGAAGGAATAAAAAAATTAAGCCAAAGCTCCATTCTCATGGACGTTGTACAGAGAGACAAAGATATATGAACATACAAAGTTGCCCTCTGCCAAGTCGTTATTGGCTTACTTCTTTACACACAGAGTGATTGAAATGTGGAATATGCTGCCAGAGGATGTAGTGATGGCCACAGGAATAAATAGCTTTAAAAGGGGATTAGATAGATTCATGGAGGATAGGTCTATCAGTGGCTACTAGTCATGGTGACTGAGGGAACCTCCATGTTCAGAGGAGGTCTGAATCCCAGAGCCAGGAAACAACATAAGGAGGAGGTCTTGGCTTCTATGCCCTGTTGTTGATTGTCCAGAGGAACTGGTTGGCCACTGTGTGAGACACGATGCTGGACTAGATGGACCATTGTTCTGATCTAGCAGGACTCTTCTTATGTTCTTACATCTATCTTGTTCAGTGTCATCTACTAAGACTGGCACTGGCTCTCCAGAATCTTGGTTGTGTCTTTCACAACCAAGAGCTGTCTTAGCCTCGGGGCATCCAGAGGAGTTGCCTTGGGGCACAGGTTGGGTAGACCCCCACCTACCAACAGCCCTGCCTCTCCCCCGAAAGAGAGGGAAAGAAGAAGAGCCTCCAGGGCATGAACAGGCAAACAGCAGCTGTAAGCAGGGTGGATGTAGGCAGCAAGGAAGATGAAGGAATAAAAAAAATAAATAAAAGCACAACTTCATTCTTATGTGTACTGTAGATAAAAATAGAAATTCATGAAGCTGCCTTCTACCAAGTCAGTTTGTTGGTCCATTTAGTTCAGTATCGTCTACTCAGACTGACATTGGCTGTTTAGAATCACAGGTAGACAGTCTTTCACAACCAGGATAGTCTTAGCCACAGGGCATCCAGTGCAGCTGTCCTGGGGCCCAGGCAGGGCAGCTGTCAGACTCAGGTCGATCATGTATAACTCCTGTTTTGTACCCTACCAGTATTGACTCCATTTTTCCTATCCCCTCTTTGTAACCGTTTTCCCCTGCCTGTGTATGAGTGCGGTTATCGCCCCTCGCCTGACACTACATTCTTAAAGGAGGGGGAGTGTGAATGTATGTAGGAGTAATGAGCTTGTAGATGTAACTTTCTATGAAGCACGCAAGAGATGCTTTCTCACGGGAAGATGCCCTTGGGAGACACAACTTTGATTAGCTAGAACTGGATCCTATTGTCTTAGGTCCATGTAGGCCACTGACATGTACGAATGGAATGCCTGATTGTGACTATACCCAACTTTCCCGCCCTCAGGTCTCAGACCTGACAAAAGATTCATTCCCTGCGCTTCTCATATCTTCTAATAAACTTTTCAAAATTGAAAGTTGGTGTGAAGAGTGAGTTGACTGATGGGGACCCTGACAGTAGCTCATCCAACCACCCACAGACCTGCCCCTTCCCCAACAGAGGGAGGAAGAACAACCTCCAGGGCTTTAGCAGGTGGGCAGCAGTTAGCTGGCTAGGGTTTGAACAGGTGGGCAGAAGTTGGTCTGCTTGGCGGTGACACACACACACACCACATCACCTCGGGGGCTTGGGCATGTGGGCAGTATCAGCCAGCTTAGCAGCTGCCATGTACATCCTCACCCTCCAGGGCTCAGACAGCAGCTGGCTCAGCCACTGCTTAGTATACCTTCTGGACTGGCATGGGGGTATTGGCCACCCCACTGAGCCTTAGGCAAGAGGGAGCATGATTCTGGAGTTCCCTCCTGGGCCCCAGCATCACTAAGATCACCCCTGTTCACAACATTGGTGATCTGGAATCAATTAGCTGGGAAAGCCGGGGATTGAACCTGGAATTTCCTGTATGTGTTCTGCCTCAGCCAAGCCACAGCCCTTCACTTGTAAAGAACGCTCTTTTCAAACACTCAGCAGCACAACCAATTGTTCTGAACACATTGGCTCAGAGCCAGTAGTCCCCTTCTGCTAAATGAGGAATCATCCCTTGAAGGAAGCCTCCTTCCATTAAAGTCCTCCCTTCGACAGAAATTTTCTTCTAGTGGAAGGACTCCTTTCCACACAAGATTCTTCCCTTAGCAAAGGGGAACCACTTGATCCAATCCTTTGAGTTTAAAGTGATAAGAAACTGAAGCAGAAATATCAGACAGGCCACTGAAGAGGCAGGTCTTGAAGATGGAGGAAAGAGCCAGGTTACAAAAAAGGGGTTGAAAACCCAGCCCCCAAAAGTCACCAAGATAGCTCCCCTTTTATTTTGCATACTTTTTTCTAGCACCAAAATTGTGCAAGTATACATTTGGAACCCTCACATTTAGCCTGAATATTCTTCAAATAAAACTCTATAAGGAAGTGTTTTTCCCCCCAAAATAAAAGCTCTCATCAGTCAAATACCATGGTGGCATTTTTGATCTGCTAAGAAAATACAGTCCCTACATATCAAAGGCCAAGATGAAGCTTAAAATGTCCTGACAGCAAGCTGTTACAATTTCTACATGTAAAAGCCCTCTCATTTTTAAAGGAACTGTGCATCTACCCATTGGAACAGGGAAAGGGGGGGGGGAAGCTTAGAATCTACCTGCTGGTTTATCCTCTTTTTACTTTGTTCTTAAGCAGTTACAAAATGAAAAAGAAGAAGAAAGAAAAACGCCTGGCATGGTGATTTTGAGCAATTTTTAATGGCCAGAACTTGCAAAGTTATTTCTCCCACTTGCATATGCTAGCCAAAGGAAGGGAGGGGGAGTCTTATGTCTGCAAAGAAAACCTCCCTGCTATGTTTCACAATGTATATGGCTTCTTTCCCTTCCACGCAATGCCAACTTACTTTCTCCTAATAAAGTGCAACCTTAAGAGGTAATGTAGCATAACGGCAAATTAGGCGGAACTGTGAATCACAAGGCTGAAAACTCATCTCTGCAATGAATTAATTATATATTTGAACATTCAGATCCCACCTTTATTTGCTCCCAAGGTAGGTCACACAGAACAAGGGTCGAAACTGAACCCATGGGCCAGTGTGGTGCGGTAGTTAAGAGCAGTGGTCTCTCATCTGGAGCACTGGGTTTGATTCCCCAGTTCTCCACATGAAGCCTGCTGGGTAACCTTGGGCAAATCAAAGTTTTCACAGAACTCTCAGCCCCACCTACCTCACATGGTACCTGTTGTGAGGAGAGGAAGGGGATTCTAAGCCACTTTGAAACTCCTTAAGGCAGAGAAAATCAGGGAGAAAAACCTACTCATCATCTCTCCTGTTTTGGCTACTGTTCGGTGAAGGTGGGGTCATTCTTTCTGCCTCTCTTTCTGTAGGGTGGTTGGGTACTAAAAGGCATCTGAGAGGGCAAGGACCAGGCGGCAGCTGGACCAGGCAGGTCCTCGTTCACTCTTCCTCCCTTTCAGTGGGCATTCTCAGGCATTCATGCCAAGGCTGTCCTGTCAGCAGCTGCTCAGGAGTCCATGGCCTCCATGAGAACCATGGGCCTGTCCAAGGTAATAACTGGTCTTAGATGTTGTGCAGGTCACACTCTTGGTCTGATATTTTGTTCTGAACAGGAGGAATGTAATCTGAGGGTGGAGGAATTGACAAGGGTTCCTTTGTCATGGACAGATCACTTACCTGCTTGGGTTCAGACTTACAGTGATACCATACTCTCTAGGGGTGGGGGATCTATTAAGATCATCTGCTCCCAGTGCCAGATGGATCCAAATGGCTTTCTAATGATTTTAGGGGATTTTCCAGTTGGTTTAGTTGCTGCTCCTGTAGGTGCCATGGTTGACCTGTGGAATGAGGAAATGACTCTTGCCTCCGCCTTTTCGGTCATAGCACCAAATTTCTGGAACCGTCTCCCCATCTGTCCTCTTATGCTGTCATTTTCTGCCAGTGGCTGAACAGGTTTTTTTAATTATTATTTGGCATTCCTTCAATGATCCCTCCTTCCTAATTAATGTTTTATGTTTGTGCGTATTTTAACTGCTTTATGTGTTATTTTACCCTGTCTTTAAACTCTTTTAAAAGTTGTTTTAATGAGGTGTGTTTGGGAGGCGTTTTTAATTTAATGGTTTTATAACACATTGTTATGTAGTGGGTTGCCGCATGGATGGACGACATACAACGACGTAGTGCATAGCACGCTTTATTAGGCACACAACAAGAACACCAACAAACGGCTGGCAGGCCAACTATATACACAGCCAGGGGAGCACCCCTGGGTCCCATTGGCGGGTTTGAATTTCCCACCACGGTTCCCATTGGTTCCCCCAGTGGAGGGGCTAGGATCCTAGTCCCCATTGTTGTCCTGGACTGAAGCTCAGGCGTGTGCGCTGGCCTCCGGTGGCGGTCAGCGGACACTACACACATTTTATCATGTATGTTTTAAATTCTTAGCTGCCCTGCTGGCCCTTGTAATGGCAGAAATGTGAGGTATATATTTTGTAAATAAATACAAAATAAATACCCTCAATCACCAGTTTTTGCATAAGCATATTGATCTGCCTTAACAATTCTCCTGTAAGGAGTAATGGAATAAAGTGCACGGAGCACTTTGAAAGTACTAATCTGTATCTATCAACAGTTCCAAGCATTCTGTCACCTTTTAGGGTGTCCAGGAATGAGGCTAGTGAGAGTTGGCTGGATTCACAATTACAAGCTGTCAGGGACTGCCAGGAATCATTACATCTGTACAAAGGATCTTTGCTGGAACCATTTGCTTATGGAGACATATGAGCACCCATATGAGTTCCTGTGTTCTCACCCTTGGTCAAGCAGCTTGGGGTTGTTGTTTTTTTGAGAATCTGCATTGATAAAATAGTACACAGGAAAGGGTGCGTGTCTGTTAACATCCTGGTTCTGATATGAATCCAGACAACAATGCAGGTGAACATAAGAACATAAGAACATAAGAGACGCCAATGTTGGATCAGGCCAAAGGCCCATCCAGTCCAACACTCTGTGTCACACAGTGGCCAGAAATACCAGTGCCATCAGGAGGTCCAGCAGTGGGGCCAGGACATTAGAAGCCCTCCCACTGTTGACCCCCCCCCAAGCACCAAGAAGACAGAGCATCATTGCCCCAGAGCCCCTAGCTATACCTTGTGGCTAATAGCCACTGATGGACCTCTGCTCCATATGCTTATCTAATTCCCTTTTGAAGCCATCCATGCTTGTAGCACCCACCACTTCCTGTGGCAGTGAATTCCAAGTGTTAATCACTCTTTGGGTGAAGAAGTACTTCCTTTTATCCATTCTAACCCGACCGCTCTGCAGTTTCATGGAGTGCCCACGAGTTCTTGTATTGTGAGAAAGGGAGAAAAGTACCTCTTTCTCTACCTGCTCTTTCCCATGCATAATCTTATAAACCTCGATCATGTCACCCCTCAGTCGTCTTTTCTCCAAGCTAAAGAGCCCTAAGCGCTTTAACCTTTCCTCATAGGGAAAGTGTTCCAACCCTTTTATCATTCGAGTTGCCCTTTTCTGCACTTTTTCCAAAGCTATAATATCCTTTTTAAGGTGTGGTGACCAGAACTGCACACAGTATTCCAAATGAGGTCTCACCATTGATTTATATAGGGGCATTATTATATTGGCTGATCTGTTTTCAATACCCTTCCTAATAATCCCCAGCATAGCATTGGCCTTCTTTATTGCAGTCACACACTGTCTCGACATTTTCAGTGAGTTATCCACTACAACTCCAAGATCTCTCTCTTGCTCAGTCTCTGCCAGTTCAGACCCCATCAATGTGTATTTATATTTAGGATTTTTGGCTCCAATGTGCATCACCTTGCACTTGGCCACATTGAACCCCATTTGCCATGTTGACGCCCACTCGCCCATCCTTGACAGATCCCCTTGGAGTGCCTCACAATCCTCACTGGTTTTCACCACCCTGAACAACTTTGTATCATCCGCAAATTTAGCCACTTCACTGCTTACTCCCATCTCCAAATCATTAATGAACAAGTTAAAAAGCAGTGGACCAAGTACTGATCCCTGCGGTACCCCACTGCTTACCACCCTCCACTGAGAAAATTGCCCACCTACACTCACTCTCTGTTTTCTATGAACTAGCCAGTTTTTGATCCATAAAAGGACTTGTCCTTCTATCCCATGATTTTTGAGCTTACTTAGGAGCCTTTGATGAGGAACTTTATCAAAAGCTTTCTGGAAGTCAAGGTAAATAATATCTATTGGATCCCCCTTGTCCACATGTTTGTTCACCCCCTCAAAGAACACTAACAGGTTAGTGAGACAAGATCTTCCCTTACAGAAACCGTGCTGAGTCTGCCTCAATAGGTTTTGTTCATCTATGTGCCTACTAATTCTTTCCTTAATAATGGTTTCCACCAATTTACCCGGTATCGACGTCAGACTGACTGGCCTGTAATTTCCCGGATCTCCTCTGGAACCCTTTTTAAAGATGGGAGTGACATTAGCTACCTTCCAATCCTCAGGAATGGAGGCAGATTTTAAGGAAAGATTACATATCTTTGTCAGGAGATCTACAAGTTCACATTTGAGTTCTTTCAGAACTCTCGGATGTATGCCATCTGGGCCTGGTGATTTTTCAGTTTTTAAGTTGTCTATCAGTTTTAGGACCTCCTCTCTCATCACCTCAATCTGACTCAGGTCTTCCAACACCCCTCCTGAAATCAGTGGTTCTGGAGTGGGCAAGCACTTCTCATCTTCCACAGTGAAGACGGAGGCAAAAAATGCATTTAGCTTCTCAGCCATTTCCCTATCATCCTTCAATACTCCTTTTACCCCTTGGTCGTCCAAGGGCCCCACTGCCTCCCTGGCTGGTTTCCTGTTTCTAATGTATTTGAAGAAAGTTTTATTGTTGGTTTTTACGTTTTTTGCTATATGCTCCTCATATTCCCTTTTTGCCTGCCTGACCTCAGACTTGCATTTTATTTGCCATAGCCTGTGTTCCGTTTTATCAGCCTCACTGTGACTAGCTTTCCACTGCTTAAAGGAATTCTTTTTACTTGACAGTGAGTGAAAAAAAAAATCATTTGTATGCTTCTCCATTAAGTCCAAAGCTGCTCTTTAACAGGCCTGGATCCCCAATATACTGAAAGATGAAACTACACCGCAGCAAAAACTTTCAGCAGCACAACATTAGGCTTTCTGCTTGGACAATGTTTCAATGCTATAATTTCTTTCCTTCATTACCTTACAGCTTAGGCCAGCAACATTGCACTAGGTTCCTGCTCTTCCACAGTGACAACAGAATGGAAGTGTCCCAAGATGAGAGGCACTTTTCTGAGTCATTAATTTATCCATGCTGAATCACTAAAATAGCATACATCCAGTTCTCCATTTTAGAATCTTTCAACTCTCACATTCCTACTTGTTTCTTATACTCTACAATATCCTTGGCAATACCAGTGAAGTCATTCTACTTATATACTGCTAAGCATTGACAAGCACTTCTGTTGCTCTGTCCAAAACACAGAACTGAAATCTGCAGGGAAGCATGAATGCTCCGATTTCAAATCTTATTTTAGGAATTCTATTGGTTACATTGGAGTATGGGAGGAATAGAACTTAGGGCAGATCAGCAATATGGAATGTGAGAAGTATGAATCCTGGAAGTGAGTGAACTAATGGACTGGAGTAGAATATTTTCAGCCAGAAAATTACAAAGTTTTTAGCTCTTGAAATAGCAAACACAGAAGAAAGTCAGTTGCTCTAATAGTGAGGCAAGAGATAGTACAAGCAGTTGGGCCATAATGCAAACTCAGACTGAATAATATCAATTATTCATGGAAAGCCTATCAATATAACCATAATTCAAGTTTACACCCCAACTACAGATGCTGATGAGGAAGAAATGGAAAGCTTTCATGCAAGTGCCCAGGAATAAATTGATCATACACCTAAACAAGATGTACTGATAACCATAGGTGACTGAAATGTAAATGTACGAAACAAAGCAGAATCAAATATTTTTGGAAAATTTTGGCTAGGAGCATGAAATGAAGCAGGAGAGTGACTCAGAGAATTCTATGAAGACAACAATTTGTTCATTGTGAACATGTTTCAGGCAACCAAACAGATGATTATATACACGGACATCTCCAGCTGGCCAATACAGAAATCAAATACATTACATAGTCGGAAGCGGAAGATGGAAAAGCTCTATTCTCTCCGTTAAAACAAGACTGAAAGCTGATTGTAGTACAGACCACGGATTCTTAATATTGAAAACTAGAATAAAGATGAAGAAAAACACCAAAACATTTATAGCACCAGAATAAAATCTATACAACATCCCTGAAGAGTTTAAAGACCATGTAAAGAACATATTTGCATTACTAAGTTCCAGTGAACATGATCCAGAATAATTATAGGTTAAAACTAGAAATATTGTCAAGAAAGAATGTACAAAGGTTATTCTTATAGCCAAAACAAATGAAAAGTTTCAATCAGTTACTGATGAAACTCTGAAACTCTTAAAATGGCAAAAGATAGATGAGAAGCAAAAGTAAAAGGTGACAAAAATAGAATCAGAAATCTAGATGGACATTCCAAATGACTTCCATGTAGAAACAATGAGAAATATTATAATAAACAGTGTAAAGAAACCGAAGAGAATAACCAAAAAGGAAGAACAAGATATGTCTTCACAAGATCCAAGAAATCAAAGAGAAATTTAAAGCATGGTTAGGCATGTTGAAAGATCAACATGGAAAGTGAACAAGACAAAATACAGAAAAGATGGGAACAGTGCACTGAAGACCTATACAGAAGAGATGAAAGGATGACAGAGTCCTTCAAAGAAGAATCTTTTGAAGAAGAACCTGCAATTAGAAAGTTAAGTGAAAGCTGCACTCAAAGAAGAAGAAGAGATTGGATTTATACCCCACCCTTCACTACCCAAAGGTGTCTCAGAGTGGCTTACAAACTCCTTTCCCTTCCCCGCCCCACAACAGACACCCTGTGAGGTAGATGGGGCTGAGAGAGCTCTGACAGAAACTGCTCTTTTTCAAGGACAGCTCTTATCAGAACTACAGCTTGCCCAAGGTCATGCAGCCAGGTGCAAGAATCAAACCCGGTTCTCCCAGATTAGAGTCCGCGCACGTAACCACTACACCAAACTGGCTCCCAAAGCAATTGGGAGAAGCAAATCACCAGGAGTAGATGGGATATCAATAGAGCTGTTCCAAGCCATAGAAATGGAGTCCATTGACATCTTAAGAACAATATGCTAACAAAGAAAAAAAAACAAAACGCCGCAGACTGGGGGGGGGGGGAACTCCATCTACATCCCAGTTCTGAAAAAAGGAGACATGAAAGACTGCAGCAACTATCAGACCATCAGATTAATTTCTCATGTGAGTAAAGTGATGCTCAAAATTGTTACCATATAAGGAATGAGAAGTGTCAGATGTTCAAGCTGGATTCAGAAAAGGAAGAGGTCATATTGCAAATTTATGTTGTTTACAGCATGCGAGAGAATTTCTGAAGAAAATCAGCTCATGTCTCATAGATTACAGCAAATCTTTTGACCATGTGGATCACTAAAAGTTTTAAAAGAAATGGGTGTGTCTGATTGTTTTGATGGGCAACCTATACTCGGGAAAAGAGGCTACTCTTAGGACAGAATATGGAGAAACAGAATAGTTTTCAATTGGCACAAGTTTCAGACAAGGATGTATTTTATCTCCCTATCTGTTCAGTCTACATGCAGAACTACCATCAGGAAAACTGAATTAGATTTAGATGAAGGTGGAGTGAAAATTGGTGGAAGGAATATTAAGCGTTTGAGATATGCAGATGATACCACATTACTGGCAGAAAATAGGGAAGAGCTGAAATGACAACTAATGCAAATTAAAGCAGAACGTGCCAAAGCAGGATTGCAGCTGAACATCAAGAAGACAAAAGTAATGACTGCTGAGGAATTATACAACATTGAGGCTGATGGTGAAGAAATTGAAATTGTTCAAGGTTTTCTATTCCTTGGCTCCATCATCAACCCAAAGGGACAATGCAACCAAGAAATCATAGGAGATTGGGACTGGGAAGGGCAGCCATGAAGAAGCTAGAAAAGATCCTTACATGTAAGGACTGCCACTGGTGATCAAGATAATAAATAAATATATGATGAGTCATACCATAATATTCTCCATTACTATGTATGGGTGTGAAAGTTGGATAAAGACAAAAGCTGACTGGAAGAAAGTTGGTTCATTTGAAATGTGCTGTTGGAGGAGAATTTTAGGGAAACCATGGACTGCCAAAAAGACAAATAAGTGAGTTCCAGATCAAATCAAGGCTGAACTCTCCCTAGGGGCTAAAATGACTAAACTGAGGCTATCATACTTTTGTCACATTATGAGAAACATAGAGCTGGGAGGCACCTCAAGTGTCATCTAATCCAACCTCCAGAAGTCGCTGGAAAAGACAATAATGCTAGGAAAAGTTGAAGGCAGCAGGAAAAGAGGAAGAGCCAACACAAGATGGATTGACTCAATAAAGGAAGCTCCAGCCCTCAATTTAAGACCTGAACAAGGCCATTAACAATAGGACATTTTGTAGGTCATTAATTCATAGGGTCATCATAAGTCAAAAGTGACTTGATGGCATTTAGCATATGCACAGGTTTGAACCAAGCCAATTACGACTGTAGAAATACAAATCCCAAATATCTACCAGCATGAAGTTCTTAAGCATCCTCCAGCTTCATAGAAGTATTAGGTAACATGTCCCACATAATACCTAATAGTTCATAGGCCTCATTAAATCACAATGGTCAAAGGAGAAACTCTCAATCTAGTTAGCTGCCAGCTCTGCTATATAGTTTGCTGCCCTCCTCCCATCTCTCCAAAGATTGTCGAAATAAATGGGGTTCTATTGTAATGAATGATCTTCATGGAAAAGAGCCATTTCAAAGCCATGGGGACACTACAGGATATCAAAGCACCAATTCGGGAGTCATAATGCTCTCAAGAGAGAGAGACTTCCATTCGACACATCCTTTAGGTAAAGCTGGGCATCTTTGATAGCTCTCCATATTAGATCAAATATACCTATTGATCCTTAGGATGAAAGTTCAATAAAGACTAACAGTCTAGTGAGGGGAGTACAATCAAACCCTCCATCTTTTTGATCTCTGCTGAAGCATTTCATCTTGACTTTTGTTAAATGTATCAGCGGATTTCTTTAAAAAATAAGGTTTCTTTTTTAAAAAGCTAGCTGGGAAATGAAAGCACACATTAAAAATTCTACTTTTTTATATATTTGGTAGCTTTTACATCAGGTACTTTTCATTAATCACACTGCGCAGCCTGCTATTATTATCCAATTCCATTCTGGAAAAGATTGTGAGCCTCAAACGGATATTGAATATATACTCTTGACTGCTTTCTCGCAAAATTTGTTTCTTTCTCACTAATCTTCTGTGCCTTCCCTTTCGTACTTCTTTTTTTTAAAAAAGAAACATCTTTATAGCCCTGATCTGGGGTTGCCATTTTTTTTCATTTGCATATCCATGATTTAAACAAATGCAAATGTAAAATTGCACATTGCCCAGTGCTGAGGTTGCAGTTTACGAGAGAAAAATCTTGTCGTAGCAAAAGAAGCAACAATCGCAAAGCAAAACAAAGCAATGATTGCAAGAAATAGTAGTGCTTACTTTTGAGACTCGGAAGCCCTCCCCTCACCAGACCTCTTACAGCTAGAGATGCTTCTGAATTTCTCATTTGAAGTTCTCTCTGAGTTACCTGTTTTTTCCCCCAAGTAGAACAAAAACATTAGGAACTTTTCCATTATCCTTTTAAAAAGTTTATAGTGATCGTTTTGCAAGAACAGTTTGCTACATCCTACAGTTCCTTCCATTCTTGGATATCTCCATTCTCTATATTACTAATGCACATTAGTGCACTAACAAAACACTACAGCAAAGTAAAGCAATTCTGATGTGACTGTGTGTACTGAGGCAATTCCGATGATGTGTATCAAGAGGCATCAAGATGCTTTGTGTGCAGCGCTCAAAATAACTCAAGAAAACACATATGCATCAGTAAAACAGAACACAAGGGTACTCTTGATGCAATCATAGGTGCCATTACATCATGATTACTTATTTGCACTGTTTTATCAATGCAAAATTGGAAGTAGATATAGGAAAGTATATAAATGAGCTGTAAAAAAACAAAAACTGTGGCACACAGTACAGTCTATTGGGCTTACTTAGAAGGGTGTGAGTCTGTTTAGGTTTGCACCAAAAGTGCATGATTTGTGGATTCTCTCTCTCTGTGGTTTTCACATTAAGTATCTAGTAAAGGGACAAGATATTTCCCCCCCAGATCTGTTGCCAACCCTGCTTAGAGAAGTTCACACCCTTTGGGTTTTTGCTACTGATGAATGTGTTTGCCCTAACGGGAGTGAAGCAAGCCCAAAAAACAGTCTAGGCCTCCTCCCATTTCCAGTTTTGTGCATTACCATGACATTGGTGACTCTCCGGCCACCATACTTCCCCTGCTGGCTAATGAAGCAGTGGTGGGGAACAGAGGCTAATTCAAACATATTGGCTTTAAAGCCATAAATGATACCTAAAAGACTCCCTTCTCCAACATGAGCTTCCTCAATGCTGAGGTCATTTAGTGGATTTCTGCTTTCTGTGCCACCTCCATCTGAGGTTCAGATACAGGACCTTTTTGGTGGTGGTGCCAAGAGTCCCTTTTGGCTCCTTCTCTCCACCTTTTTAGAAGACTGGTTAAAACTTGTCTCTATTTTGCCACAGGCTTTTGATTTAATGTAAACTTCTAGGCTGTGATAGAGGAGTTTAGGGTTGCCAAGTCAAAATTTTGCTGGAGCGGGGGACTCCCTGCTGGCGGCTGGAGGGCAGCTGGAATGCGCACATGCATCACCCGAAAGTGACGTGACGATGCCCGGCACGCTGGGGGCAGGGCCACAACCATCTGAGAGAAAACCATATAGTTTTCCCTTGGATGACCATGGCCCTGCCCCCAGTGTGCCCAGCGGCGTCACGTCACTTCCAGGTGACGCGCACGTTGGGGTGGGGTTCCCCCCGGGGCCCGATCCACCGGCGGCAGGGAACGGGCCTCTGGGGCGGGGATTTCCCCGCCTCCCCGGGGGGCCTTGGCAAGCCTAGAGGAGTTGGTTTTACATGTCTCAGTTTCTATCACCATTCTCCTAATTTAGTTCTATTTCCCCCCCAATAAGGTTAGAATAATTATTATTTTGTGTGTGAGACTCTTAAAATTACTGGTATTTAGCACATTTTATAACTGAGGTTTGTCTTGTTATGTAATCCAATGATTGTTTCGTATGAAAAAAAATGGAATGTGATAGGCCCATAGAAATGTAATGTATGAAGCTTCCTAAATTTTCTTATATTTTATCCACCGCCTACCTCAGGGTAATATCCACAGTTCACCATCCTCTTTTTTAAAATTCAATTTATTATGAGTCTATATGACCAAAGTCTTGACCAACAGAGAATGCAAAAGGGGTAAAATAGGTACATAAAATTGACATAAAATATGACAAGTACATAGTCACAATCAGTAAACATATAAAACCCAGGCATAGCCCAGAGAATTAAAAGTACCCAACTACACTTGGGGCGGAGCCAACTAACTAAAATCCTCCAAAGATTAAAATCGGTACAGGTGTTTGCAGAGATGATAAAGCTTTCAGTGTTTCTTGAGAGCAGCAACCTTAGCCAAGAACTGTGCCATGTTAGCTGTTATCAGTCCATCGGCATTTGAATCAGACAACAATACTGAAAGCACCCAAGGTTGCAAGGGAAGATTCATCTCTCTATCTTGAGTCCAATGGGGACAGCGAAACATCAGATAATCTAAAGTTTCAATTTCGCCAGAGTTGCACAAACAGAGGCGATCTGAGTAAGGTAAGCCTCTAAATCTGCCCAGCATTACCATAGTTGGAAATGCATTTAAGCGGGCCAGCATAAAGGCGCGACGGTGGGATGGAATTGGTAGCGATGAATGATAATCCAGAAATCTCTCTGGAGGGGGCAACCCCAGAGCCAAAGCAGAACAGGTGCGTCTGGCCCTGGCCACGGTGCTAGCCCAATCCAACTATTTGAGTTTCTTCAAGGTTTCCTCGAGCTGGGAGGGC
>NW_015167069.1:974263-977860 GCF_001447785.1 Gekko japonicus
AGTTCTGGAGTCTCTCCTGGAGGAGTGCAGAGTAAATCTTCCCAGGGATGGCAATAAGGCTGATCGACTATAATTACCCAGGTCGTTGGCATCCCCACCTTTATGGTAGCTGTCTTCCAAATACCGGGGATATTAGCTGATTGGTTGATGTCTGAAAACAGATGGGCCAAGTGAAGCGCCCACCATTTGGGGTTCACCAGAAATAGTTCTAAAGGTATAAAATCCTGGCCCACTGCTTTGCCACGCTTCATCCGATTGAGACGTTGTAGTACTGACTCTGGAGAGACCCGCTCCCAATCCGGTGCAGAGATCAAAACCTCCTTAATTTCCTTCTCATCGACAGGGCTTTCTGAGGATTGATACAAAGCTGCAAAATGCACCCTCCATCTGGCTGGGGAGATTGTCGCCACGATGTCAGCCTGACCTCCTTGTCTGACAAGCCTCCAAAAGGCCTTCACATCCTTGGACTCCAGGATAGTAGCAAGAGATTCCCAATCTTGGGTGGCCATGTCTTCCTTTTTCATTCGGATTAAGTCCTTAAAGACTTTTTAAGAGAAAAAAATTCAGTCAAGTCCTCAGGTCTCCTGGTAAGCCTACAACGCCGTAATTTTACTCAAATGGCCTTCTTGGCCAACCTACATTCAGCACCAAACCAATGATTTGAATAACTTCCCGGTGTGCCATCCTCTTTTTAAAAAAAATATTTGCCACAACTCTGTGAGGTAAATTCAACTGAGAAAGAATGGCTGGCCTGAAGCGAGCCAGTAGATGGGATATAATAACAAGGAGGGATCTGAAGCTAGAGATGTAACCAATGATTTGAATAACTTCCCGGTGTGCCATCCTCTTTTTTTAAAAAAATCTTTGCCACAACTCTGTGAGGTAAGTTCAACTGAGAAAGAATGGCTGGCCTGAAGCGAGCCAGTAGATGGGATATAATAACAAGGAGGGATTTGAAGCTAGAGATGTCCAGGCCTAGGCCAACACCCTAACCTCTGCACCAAACCCCCCAGCCCTTCACAGAGGCAGAGAAGGGTTGATCTGTCACATTTAACGGTACCTGAAGATTACAATCAAGATGATTTATTACTATACATCCCTCACAATACATTTAATTAATCGACAAATTGTAGCTGTCATATCCATCATATCACATCTCCAAGAAAATTGTCCAAATCTGTCCAATGCAGTAAATCAACTTAACACCATTAAAACTGTCAAAATTGAACTTCATTTTAACATCTGGATATGTTTCAAGCAAGGACTGCATTTAGGCATCAGGATGAAATTAGGTTTGTCTATTAAAGGCCCAAACACAGCTAGCTGCCATGTTTGCATATGGCCCTTGGTACTTGCACTGATGTGTGGCATGTGACTGAAGACTTCCTGGTTTGGAAATCCTTCAGGCAAGCCATGATGATGTCTGTACACAAATGTTTCAACCTGCATTCAGGCATAACAATGAACTGGAGCCTGATTTAAGGTTTCCCTCTCTCAGAAACTTTCAATCTCACTCTGCACATGAGGAACAGAATGGGGAGGAGCAAGAAGCGTCACAAGCTGTGTTGGTGTCTTATCACAGACTAGCCACTGTTTGCTGCAGCGTCTGTTCTAAGTGAACACTGCATCTGGCTACGAAAGTGAAGTTCTAAAAACACTTTCCTGACAGTAAGCTCCACTGAACAGGTCCAAGTAAAATTCTGAGCAGCCCTCATTAGAAATGTTCTCTAAGAATCTGAAAGTCTCTGACTTGAATCTTACCTCTGTTATGTTACTCATCAGGTGGCACAAGATGGGTCACTGCATCTGTCAGCTGCAGCTCCCCTCTGCCCATTTTGCAAGTGGGAGGTAATGATGACTGACCACAGCACTGTTGCTATACATTTGGGTGCTTGATCACCCTTCACTAGTAAGCAGGCAGCCAATTCTTCATCAAGCAGTTCGATTATTTGTGAATGGCTCAGTCCTGTTTAGGGCGTTGTTTTCTGTGTTTTCAAACAGTAGTGTACACTCCAAAGGCAACATTTCACGCATGCATATTCCCACAAAGTCCACTGAGAGATCTAAGCACCCCCTCCCAAATCCCTGTGTGTGGCACTTCATAGCCAATTGTTTCATTTCATTTCATTTCATTTCATTTCATTCATTCATTCATTTATTATGGCAAAAGCCAGCAACAATGTTAAATCACAATAATAGCCAGTGATTTAGTGATACAAAAATAAAATCTAAGATATAAAGAGAATACAATTCAAGATAAATAAAAACAAGTTACAATATAGCTTCCATTACAAGGGATTTATTTTTTCTGATCACTAAGCAACAAAATCTGGCCACAGCTTAAGATATGAAGCTCTGAGAACCTTCTAGGAGAATGCTTTGCAAGATTTCTGGCCTGAATTTCAGATACGATTGCAAGGGGTTAAATTAGACAAAAGTGGCAACATAAGATAGGACCACTCTTCCTGTTAAATTTGCAATACAAAAGTACATGGGTGGTGAATTCCACCATATTAGACTTATATGGACATAATTGTTCCTGCATGGGCACACTCAAAAATTTGCCTTGTAGTACAGCAGAGGGAAGTGCCTCAAAATGGGCCCTAGAAAGTGCCCATCTATAGGGTTTGTAAGTAATATCAGAAAAGTATGGGGTGGCTTTAAAATTGGGCCAAGATTTTAAACTAAAACTCCTTGGAAGGCTTCCACAAAAAAGATCTTCAGGGTTTAGTCCAAAAAAATTGATTTTATTAAGAATTAATGCGGTCCAGGCAGGATAAGGGTCCAAGGCTAAATAAAAAGTCATCAAACCTTTTGGATTATGTTAAACTAGGAATAAGGCCCATTGTGGCAATAAATACAACAAGATCTAGAAATAGGCTCTGGGAGAGTGCTCTGGCTTTGGGCAAACAGTGTCAATTTGCTGTGGCGACCTCAGCAGGGTATAATGACAGACTCCACTGTTTTCTCCAGAGGAACTGATCCCTGCTACCTGAAGAGCAGTTGTAATTTTGAAAGATCTCTAGCCCTCACCTGGATATTGGCAACAATTGTTACCCAGGACAAAATGGCTGGTATGGAGGGTGGAGTCTATGGCATTCTACATGTCTGAGGTCCCACCCCTCCACAAACCCCACCCTCTCCAGGCTCCACCCCTGAAATCCCCAGGAATTTGCCAGCCTGGAGTTGGCAACCCCATCTCCTTCCAAACTAACCATCAACCTTCCATTATCTGCCCCTTTGACTTCAGCTGACTTCTGCCCTCCCGTCTGCAGAGCAGTTGTAATTCCAAGTGGTCTCCAGCCCTCACCTGGAGATTGGTAACAATGGTTCCCCATGAGGGACTGACTGGTTTGGACGGTGGAATCTGTGGCATTGTACCTGTATGAGGTCCCACCCCTCCTCAAACCTCACCCTCTTTAGGCTCCATCCCTCAAATCTCCAGGAATTTCCCATCTGGAGTTGGCAACCCTATCAGAACTGGCCCCAATGTGTTTTTTCCCAAAGGCCAAAATAGGTGACAGGACCCAGCTTAGTTGCCTACCAACAGGCACTGAGGGGAATGTAGGGTTGCCAGCTCTAAGGAGGGAAATACCT
>NW_015167069.1:977950-997525 GCF_001447785.1 Gekko japonicus
TGATGCTATGCCAGTCTGGAGGTATGAAACCCTGAGAGTGCTTGGAGGCCTAGGGTTGCCATTGCCAACAAAGACAAATTGATGCAAAGGAGGATGGAAAAGTCTCCATATCTCTATTTTGCCTTGAATTGGTTTTGATGCCAGCAGAGTGAGAAAATGCCAGAGGCTCTGGGTGGGTGCCCCATTGGAAAATGCACCAAACAATTCCTAAAGATTTTCCAAAACACTACTCTGTCAATAAATCGTTTTCTACACTCACAGCGTCCCCTGCCAGAATGTAACACATCCAGTGTTCCCTCTAAGCTGATTTAGTCTGAGGTAGCTCACAGTTTTTTAGCCTCCGGCTCACAGATTTTTGTCTTAGCTCAGGAAGGAGGGCTTCAGAGCAAACTAATTCATGCAGCGGCCAAATCGCTCGCTCACAACTTTAAAGCCAGGAGCTCACCAAGTAGAATTTTTGCTCACAGGACTCCACAGCTTAGAGGGAGCCTTGAACACATCCCCAGCACTTTGAATTAGCACCAGAGCTGCCCATAGAGGTAGTCATGGAATTTTTAAACTCCCACAACAATAGCCAGCGCCTCCTTGTCAATTTGAGTGTAGTTGCACTCGGCCGAAGATAAGGTGTGGGAGTGATACGCCATGGGGACCTCCCAGCCGTCTGGTAGCTGATGACCAAGGATGCTCCTACCCTGTATGAGGAAGCATCACAGACAAGGATGACAGGCATTGCTTCATCAAAGTGGGCCATGACAGCATTGGAGGTGAGCAGCTCCTTGGTGGCTCGGAATACTGCAGCTTGTTTCTGGCCCCAGACCCATGGGGCCTTCTTGTAGAGGAGGTGGTGCAGCAGTTCTGCGATCACAGCTTTGTGGGGCAGGAAGGAATGGTAGAAATTCAAAAGCCCAAAGAAGGCCTGGAGTTCTAGCTTGGAGATTGATGCGGGGGTGTCGATGATGGCACATACCTTGTCTGGGGCTGAATGGATGCCCTCTGCATCAACGGAGAAGACCATGAACTTGACCTGTGGAACCCCCAGGAGGCATTTCTCTCACTTCACCTTGAGGCCAGCTGCTTGGAATTGCTGCAGGATGGTGCGCAGCCTTCAGGCGAAGTCCTCATCCGTGGCAGCAGTGATTAAAACATTGTCGAAGAAGGGCTGCACCCCGGGAATTCCTTTGAGGAGATAGTCCATTAGGTTCTGGAAAATTCCTGGGGCTACACTAACCCTGAACTGCAGCCTCTGCACCCGGAATGCGCCTCTGTGAGTTACTTTTGTCTCGGCTTCTGTGGTCCTAGGAGACTTGTGCGACTGCCTCCCAACACCACCAAGTCCAAAAGTCCATCAAAAGTCTGGTACTGTACTCGGAACTTGCCCTACCCTATTATGGACACTTCATTCTTTTGGAAGTCCCACAGGGTGAAACCCACAGGCCTCAGATGAGGGCCCCTCCTAGGACAGAGTCTTTTAAAAGTGTCTTCTGAAATTATGGAGATGGAGGACCCCATGTTGAGCTCCATCATGCAGGGATTTCCCTCAATTAGGACAATCACTGTAATTTTATCAGGACAAGTTCAGTACCTGCTGCTGCTGGACAGAGGTGATGTGCAGTTCCGCAGTATGCATGGATGCCAGGGCTGCTGTAGTTTGTCTCTGATTTCCCTTGGCACGGCAGGCTCTGGCAATGTGGCCAACCTTCCTGCAGTTCCTGCATGTGGCAACCCAGAACTGGCAGGGTCTCCGCTAAGGAGGCTCCCCACAGCTATCACATGTTGTTGATGTTGTGGTGTCGACGGCATGTGGCAGTGCAGACTGGCGAGCATTGTGGCGTGTGGGACGCTGGAGTTTCAGGACCTCTCCTTCTTCCTCCTAGGATGTGTCCATATGCTGGCCATGGTGATAGGCCTCCGCGAAGATGCCGGGCTTGTCGCTTGCCGGATCTCAGTGGTGAACTGCTCAGCGGCCTCTGTGGTGAGGTCCACTTCCATGGCCTCCTTGAAGTTGGGATTGCCCTTGGTGAGGAGCTTTCTTTGGTTCCGCTCATCCCTCAGGCTGCAGACCAACCAATCACGAAGTGCATCCTCGAGGTCATGGAAGTTGCAGTGTCAGGCGATCTGTCAGAGAGCTGCAATGAAGGCTGTGATGGATTTGTTCGCAGCCTGGTTCCTTGTGTGGAATGCATGGCGGGCGGTGATGATGGACGGCTTCAGAGAGAAGTGTTCCTTTAGCCGGTCCAAAATTAATTTAGAAGCTCCACGGGAGCAATAAGCAAGTGGGTGACCTCAAAGGTTGAGCGGCCGCAGACTCAGAAGAAGGTGGCATGCTTCTTTGCCACTGCTTCAATCCCGGAGGACTTGAAGAAGAACTTGAACCGGGAGAGGTAAGACTCCCAGTCTTCCACAGTGGCGTCGAATGCATCAAAGTGTCCTGGAATGGCAGTCATGTTCCCGGGAGCGATGCAGTGTGCATGGCACTGCAGCTCAGTGTACACTGCGGTGTTGGTGAGTGCAGGGCTAGCTCAATAGGCTCCCACCTTCATCGTCAATGTTAAATACTGGGTTCTAGATGCATTGCAGTGGTCAGCTCAGGTTTATTAAGTGATTTCAGCAGAACACACAACAATGCTAGCAGGGCTGGAGCCCTGCTTATATGTATGCAAAACACCACACCCAACACACACACACTCCTTTCCTTTCATTTATTAGCTTCATTGACCAGAGGTCTTAAGCCAAATGTACAAACAGCTACTATAAAACACATTACATATAATTACAAGATAATTTAGACCAAACATTTTTGCAATAAAAATTAATAAACATACTCATAAACAATATTAATAGACATCATTTTATAGACTTCCTTAAGCTCTACAAAATCCCATATTACAGAAATTAGTTTTAGAATTTTAAAAATTTGTATACATAAAACTACCTACAGCATTTCAAATCCGCATTAAAAATAGCACTATCGATAGATATTTTGCCACCAAGCGAGTCATTTCAGGGTCCTCATCTGCTAGGAGTACGGTTATCACCCCCCACAGAATCATTGAATTACCAGGCTCAAGTATCGATGAACTTGGGAAAGAATAATTCATCCTACTATGCAGTTCCAAAAGCAGCTATGAAGTGGAAGGAAATTAAATTTTTCCACCACAGTTATAGGCAGCCACAAAGCTGTTGGGCAGCTATTCAAGTCAGAAGGAGGCAAATAGATCTGAGGCTTGGCTCACAAGTAATGGTGGGTCTTGAAAATGATGTACTCTACTCACTTGCTGAAAATGTTTGTTGCAAAAATTATGGCACCTCTAGTTGTAAGGAATGCAAAAGATGCTTTAAAAGAACTACTAAATGCTACATGCTTATAAGACCTAGAACTGGACATCTTGATATGGAACTGGAATTTCTTTGCTGAACAAATGTACCCAAAGAATTTTGAAGGATGTGGGAACAATTTTGGTAAGTCCAGCAAAATTTCCGTGTCTGCCAAATTCCTAAGGATCGTTTCTTCGTTACAATTTTGCTTCTCCCTCATTAAAATCAAACTCATGGTTCTGAATTTTTGATATTTTTTTGTCTCCTTCCATGAATTCTCCTCCTCTCCTAAAAGATGTGCATTTTTTTCAATGTTAGTTGTACATCAGCAAACCTGCATTGTAGATTATGGCTTGGAGATACAGCCAAAAATTTAAAATTACCTGTTCATTATTTTGTTTCCCATATTTCTCCCTAATGAGGATCCAGTGCAGCATACGAGTAACAACAAAAAGATATGGGGGGGAGTCTACTGAGTAAAGAGCAGATCCGCCTCCCCGATCTTCCATCTAGCTCCAAGCTGGGACCCTCAGGCTAACAGATGAAGGCAGATATATCAGGCCTCCAGGATGGGAGGAAATGGGAGAGTACATGCTGGCATTGTTCCAGCCTGCTGATGCCACGACTGGCAAAAACCAGAAGTAACATGGTGGACACTCTAGCATTTTACATTTTTTTTGGGGGGGGGGTATAACCATACAGTTGTTGTAAACGCTAGAGTGTTTAAAGATGTTGCTCCAAGTTTTTACCAGAGGTTATATCAGTGCACCAAGCCCCAAGCCCAAATTTCTCCTGGAAGTTGCTGGCTGTGGATTAGCAACCTGAGCTGAAGGACAAAAGCTCTTTGGCATATGCCTCTGGGGACATCCAGGTCTTAAGAATAGGGATGTCATCCCCCAGGTGGGAACGGGGGATCCCCCAATTTGAGGGGCTCCATCCCACTGCCAGCCAATCAGCCGGTGGGGGAAAACCCTATCCTCAACACCCATGGCCGGGTGCAACGTTCCCAGAGTGATGACATCACACAGAAGTGACATCATCACACCAGGGGCATCTATGGCAACCATAGAGTTTTGCCCTAAATACCAAAGTGTCACTGCACAATATCCCCAGCATGATGATGTCACTTCCGCGTGATGTCATAATGCTGGGAATGTTGTGTGTGGCAACACTGCCCTGCCCCCCACTCCCGGGAAACTCTCTCCCAGCCCCCAGTGGCAGACAAAAATGACCTGGCAACCCTATTTAAGCACCTGTAAGCAGAGATGAACAAACTCAGCTAGATAGTATTAAGTTGCCGTTAGCTGTTAGCTTTCCCTGTTCCTCCTCTTCTTCCACATGCCTTCTTGAAATTTTGCACTGTGGTAAAAACAAAAAAAGCACCCTATGTAACACAGCAATGCTCACCTTAGTATTTGAAAATGGACCTCTCAAAGCTGTTAGTTCCCCATTTGAGAAAAGGGCTGAAAATCAAATTTCATTTATCCATTTAAGCTCTCTCGATTTTAAATGATCTGCTGACCTGTTCCTAGCCCACTGGCATGCCAGTAAGTCTTGCTTTAAATCCACAGTGTTTAAAAGGATCAAATTCACTGCCCGTTCCTTTCGTTCTTATTTTTGACAAAAGAAAAAAGGAAGATGGAACCTGGCCTCACGCTTTCTCCCTCAGCGCTCTCTATTCCCTTTTCTCTCTTCTTGAAAGCAATTTCCTGACTGTTCATTCCAACACCGGACTATAAATTTAGTTTAAAGGAGGGGGGGCCTCTTTCTTCTTTTGTTTCCAGACCTCCTCCCCTGAGTACTGCTGTTTTCAGCCATTCAACTTGATTTTCTCTGCTTGTGCCCTTCAACAAGGTTTTCAGGACAGGACAGTGACCATCAGGAAATATGTGGATTGGGGGATACTTTCTCTTGAATTGCCAATAAACTTAAAAAACAAACAAACACCCTTTCTGGATCCTGGTTGTTCCTTATAAATATGCTTTCAAAATTTGCATCATTGCCCCCCCCCCCCAATTGCTCATAGTTTTAAAAAGCCAGAGTTGGCCATCTTGGCATGTTTGCATTGAATGAAATCATGTTCATAGGCAAGTTGGGAGTGGCCTTCTCAGCACTCCAGATTTTGTAACACCCTACCTGAGTAGGCTAATTTAGTTTCTTTGTTGTTTGCTTTCTGGGAAATGATATTGATTATTTGTTCTTCAAGCCTTTCATCTGTGGCTAGATGTAACACCTCAGTCTTCAGTCTTACCACCAATTTTTTCACTGTTGTTGTTTAGCTATTGGCTCTTTGCTTTGGGGAGGGACATATTGGGGAAAAAGGTCACCAGAAAATTCATGGAACCCATGGGTGCCACATTGGTAGATCTCTAACTTAACACATATGGGCAAAGTACCTAACCAGAGGTTATGGTGGATCTCGAACTTAAATCAATACATATGGGCAAAGTACCTAATTAGAGGTTGTGGTTTCTAGATGAACACACCTTTTCAGAAAATAGGCTTTGCTTTTAGCTAGCCTTGAAACTGGTTATATATGGCTGTAGAAATACAACATTATTTTATTTGCAGGGCTGAGTTGATTCATGGTGGGAAATGCTCGGTCACCCATTAATTGCGTAGGAGGGTTAGAAGACATTCATGTTGTAGCTAAGCTTAAACCTTGTTGCAGCTCTACTACATCTGGATACACATTTTCTATCTGGGATACCAATGAGATTGTGCTTATTGGTATATTATTTCAAAAAGAAATCTTGGTACAGTTGTCCATATAGCTGTACTGAGCTGTTCAGAGTTGGCCCCAGTGCTTGCCTCTGGCTGCATCTCAATCACCACCATCACCCGATTGACCATGGTCCCAACTAGTGACAGAAGCAAACATGGACTCAACACCCCACCAAGCCTGAGGCCCCAGGGGCTCTGCAGGAACCGTCAGTTAGCTGTGTAAGGAGTACCTGGCTATGTATCACTGCAGCAGTTGCTATGGCAACAAGACTCCTGCAAAACCTGGAGACCTTGTAGGGCTGGGATAGGAGATTATGAGGGCTACTATTTAAATTCCAAGCCAGATGTTCAGGAGGATGACCTTAAGTCTGTTCCTTTCCATGAAACTGAGAGCCAGAGACAGAAAGAGAGAGAGAGACTAAAGAGGGGAGGAGGAGTTATGTTACTAAACCCACATCACCAAAGTAGCTTCTGTGTTTTAGATGGTGTCTTAAGCAAGAAACAGAAGGCGTAGCAGTCACTTACACCACACTCACAGCAATTCACACATTATAGAGAACACAGGTAGGGTCTGGGGTCCTCCTCACCCTGTGTCATGTGTAACTTGAGTTGTGGGTTCTCCTCAATTTCTGTGTGTGTGCAGTACCCAGTTCAGATCATGCCTTTAACACACAGAGGAGGGGTGCTATTTGGTCAATCGGGGAAATCCTCAAGATCCTCATGCTGAATTCTGATCTCATGTTGCTCTCGGGGTGCGTTCAGACAGGGCGTTTCTGCCAGCATAAACTGCACCGGTTGGAACCGGTGCAGTTTATGCCGGCAGAAACGCAATCACACTTACCTCCATCTTCCAGATCCCTCCGGTGAACGCCCGCTCACACGCTGTGGGCGTCGGCGTTTTTTTTTTTAAGCACAGTTTGAGCATGTGCATAGGCAGCCATTCACAGAATGGCGATTTTTGTGCATGCTCAAACCCCCCCATTACATTTAAACTTTAAAGGTAAGGACTTACCTTTAAAGTTTAAAGCCCAACCTGGCCTCCCTGTAGTCCCGGACTCCTGCGGGAAGTTAAACTAAGGGCTTTTTTTTTCTTCTTAACAAACACTCGGGGCGAAGCTTCGCCCGAGCGCATATCGCTTACTTTTTTTAAAAAAGGGCGGGGGGAAGCCGGAAGCCTCAGGCTTCCGACGGAAGTGTCTCTGCAACGTTGGAGAGCGATCAGATGCTGGGGTGCACCATTTACAACCATTGCACTCAGTTTACCACCACTTGGGACCTAGTGGCAGAGTGCAACGGTGTAAAAGGCTTTACACCGGTTAGGGACAGGAGGCAGATGTTCGTCGTGTGAACGCCGGTGAGTACACCGGTTGCAACCGGAACCCTAACTGATGTAAAGCCCCCGTCTGAACGCACCCTCTATGTGAAAGAATACCTGAGTCTGCATAAGCTCCATCAAAAATAATGTGGTGGTAACAAACCCAAAGAACTTTTTTAATGTGAATGGCTCCTATCTTGCTGAGTTACGTTCAAGGAGAGATTTTGACCTAGGCAAGAAAACGAATATCAAAACTCATGCACACAGTGGCCCGTCAGCAGCATTTTGCACTGGACAAGACTTCTGAATGTTCTTCAAAATGTAGCCGGAGGGAATGTACATTGCAATGCCACAGTCTAACCTGAGGCTATTAAAGTCTGCAGAGCTGGAAGGAAATTTCGCAAGAAGGTTAAGTTAAAGAAGAATCCTACTGTGTGGTTTCAGGTTTACAGAAATCCTTTCCAGACTCAACATATAAACTCATTTCAATTTTAGGAATCACATCAGACTCCAGGGGTTGTTTTTTAAAACATTTTTAAAGCTAAGCTTGATAAAGATATTTACCTCTGTTTAAGATACAAATTGCAAGAAGCACTGAAGAAACTTGAAAACATTGTGAGCAAAATTTGAAAGGAGTGAACTTTCCGGGCTCCTTTCCATCTTCAGTTCCCTTATTATCTATGGATAGATATTCCAATTGTCTGGCTTTCCACCCTTTTCTTTAGAATTGTTTTTCCCAACATTTTGCCCCCAATATGTATTTGACTTTGCTGTTTGATATGACATTCCATGTGTATTTGGCTGAACAAATGTTGCAGTCATAAACTGTCCCCCTGAGGTTGGACTTATAGATGTGATTGTCATTTGATCTGCCTTGTAATTAAATGTATTTTGAATTTGGCACAAGATAAATAAGCTGCTGCTGCCTAGGTTGCACAACCCACAGGCTTCTGTGCTTTTTGCCATTTCAGAACTGAAGCCTGCTATGTAAACATATATGCAATAAACATTAGCATTTTGTAGGCAGTACAATAAGGGGAGTGGTGTCGGGGGGGGGGAGCACAGCTAGGCCCATGGTGAATGTGGATCAAACTGGGAAGAGAAATAACAGAAGACGCACATGCAAAGGACTGACCCAGAATCAGGCTGAGTACTTCACCACTTGCTTGGGGTTCATAGTTGCAGTGTCTTACCTGGCCTCCACCCCAGTGGCAGCCCTAGACCAATGGAGTCTTGTGAGCAAAAAATCTACTCTGTGAGCTACTGGCATTAAAATTGTGGGCAAGTGATTTGGCTACTGCATAAATTAGTTTGCTCTGAGCCTTCGGGGAGGGTGGGATACAAATCCAAAGAATAAAATAAATAAATAAACCATCCTTCCTGAGAGAAGGCAAAAATATGTGAGTCGGATGCTAAAAAATTGTGAGCTAGCTCACACTAACTCAGCTTAGAGGGAACACTGCCCTAGACCCACCACACTTACCTGGTCTTGTGGAAGAAGAGTCTTTGTGGCAGGAGCTGGCCTAAAACCAAAAGACATCACACAAAGGCCACCATGAGGACTTGATTTCAGATGTGCAGTGGGAGTTCTGTGCCTCCCAAATACGTAAGGGCCTGATTTAGACTGTCACTGTGGCATGTATGGAGAAGGCTTCCATCTTCCTCCCCTCATGTCATTTTCAGATCCTGAAATGACATTAAGGCAGTGAGTATTTACTCCCTTGGGAAACTGATGTGACTTATGTGTCTATAGTAAAAGGTAAAGGTCCCCTTGCTCGAAAGCCAGTCGAATCCGACTCTAGGGTTGCGGTGCTCATCTCCATTTCAAAGCCGAAGAGTCAGAGCTGTCCAGAGACATTTCTGTGGTTATGTGGCCGGCATGACTAAACACCAAGGTGCATGGAACGCTGTTACCTTCCCACTGAAGTGGTACCTATTTATCTACTTGCAATTTCCTGCTTTCGAACTGCTAGGTTGGCAGGATCTGGAACTAGAGACAGGAGCTCACTCCGTCATGCGGCACCCGGGTCTCGAACTGCTGAACTACCGACCTTCCACAGCCTGCAGTTCAGCGTCTTAACCACTTGAGCCACCACAGCTCTGTGCAAACAAACAACAGTATTTTTCAATTCAGGTCTATTTGACCCCCCCAAAATATTTGGTATTTCTGAAAAATCCCAGAATTTTTCCAGGTCCAATAGACCCAAGCAAACAAACAAACAAAAACTCCCACAGTTGTTTTTTTAAAAAGCCAGCTCAACCCTGGGGCTGGCTTGGCTTCTCCTGTAGCATAGTTTAAACCATGCTGCAGGAGAAGCTGGCCCCAGGATCTCAGCTCCCACCATTTCAGCTGATCCCGGGTTGGCTCCTCTTGCAGCTCAGTTTAAACTGAGCTGCGAAAGGAGTCAGCCGCAGATGAGGTGGCATGGAACTCTCAGCCCCCGCTGCCCTGGCCGATCCCCGGCTGGCTCCTCTTCCAGCTCAGTTTAAAGTGAGCTACAAGAGTTGCTAGCCCCAGCTGAGGCAGTACGGAGCTGTCAGCTCCCACTACTCCGGCCAATCCTGGGCTGGCTCCTATTGCAGCTTGGTTTAAATTGAGCTGCAAGGGGAGCAGCCCCGTGGAGGTAGGGTTCCCACCGCCCCAGCTGATCCTCGGTATAGTTGAATATACCTAAATAAAAGCTGAAAAAATTCAGCTTTTACTCGGCCTCAGCTATATCGGTAGCCGATCAGGTTCTCTGAATCTGTATTTGGCTTTAAAATACCCGAAAAATACCAGTAAAACCCCTAGTTTTTATGTAATTTTTACAGTGGAGCAACTAGGGGCTCTTTGGGGTTGTGTAAGGACCAGTAGCAGGAACAACAGAAAGCTGCAGATTTTTTTTTGTCTCACATCTGTCTGTCATTTTTCTGAGCCTCTTCATCACTGTAAGATGCGCCAGGCCTGGTATTCATTTGTTCTGGGTGAGGAGAAATCCTGCCCCTAAGTTGCAGCTTTCTGGGTGGAGGAACTATATCCCAGGAGCTCACCACGGCCCACTAAGGACAACCACAACAGTGCAAGATTACCCCCAAAGTTGGGCAGAAGCTTTACCCTTCACATTTCTGTTATCTGCTCTGCTGCTTTGACATGACCCTGGAGCAACATTCACTCCAGAGCCCAGTTTCTTGGGTTGTTTTCATCTACTGTAAGCTCCCTTTTTGCTCAAAAAAGATTTATAGACAACAATAAAGTAGGAGGGCAAAGGGGGGGGGGACACACCACTGGAGAGATACTTGATTTTTGTCCGTACCTTGATAAGTCCAGTTCTGCTCTTTTGTATCAAAAAATTTCACTCTTTCAAATGCACCATAGTAATGTGTTCATTATTTTTCAAGTCAAAAGTTCAGTCATTTCTATAGTACCCTCACTGTTTCACAGGTATGTTTTTGTATCTTTTCATTGGGGGGTGGGGGAGTGCTGTTCCATTGCTTTCAGTATTCAGAAGAAATGCTGAAAGACTGGAGTTCTCACCCAGCACTCCTCCCCGCCAAGTTTTAAACAGGAGAAGGGTTATTAACTGTATAGGTAATGAAAGGTAACGCACAAGGAAATATATGAATTGCATTGTATTTGTAGGTCTATTTAGAAAATCTGGGTGCTGCCTCTGCAGAACTCAACTAAAGCAATAAAACTATAAAATAATACCAACAGAGCCAGTTTGGTGTAGTGGTTAGGAGTGTGGACTCTAATCTGGGAGAACCAGGTTTGATTCCCCACTTCTCCATATGCAGCTGCTGGTATGACTTTGGGTCAGTCATAAGTTCTTTCAGAGCTGTTCTCTCAAGGGCAGTTCTCGAGAGAGCTCTCTCATCCCCACCTACCTCACAGGGTGTCTCTTGTAGGGAGGGGACGGGAAAGGAGATTTGTAAACTGCTCTGAGACTCCTTCAGGTAGTGAAGGGTGGGGTATAAATCCAATCTCTTCTTCTTAGCTTCTTCTAAATACAAACAAGTCCATCCATTAAAAACAAACCAATAAAACAATAAAAACCAGCCATCCCAAGAAAATCTAGTCAATATAAACATGCTCGGGCACAAACGCAGCATAAAACAGAGAAGTCTAAAATGACTCTCTGTCTTTGTTCATGGTTATTCCCTAACAGATGTAACATGATTAGAGTTTTGAAACTTACCCCCCCCCCCTGTTTGGAAGTAGAGGCACACTTCTTACACCCAGTCTGATCTAGCATCTCTATCTAGATTGTGGGGAGGAAAAAGAGTGACAAAAGGGCCAGAAAACTTTTCTTGAGGCCCATCCAATCACATAAATCAACTTCTTTCTTTTTTCTTTGTGTGAGAGGCTGGTTTTTTGTTTTTAAAAATCACATTTATTTACTTCACTCACAGCCCACCTTTCTCTCTGAGACTCAAGGTAGATCACCAAATATGAAAAGAAAGAACAACAATTTGATTTGACAGCACAAATCAGCCAATTAACATTACAGTAGGACTAGGATCACAGAATTGGAAAAAATGCAAAGGAAAAAAACACACAAAAAAACCCCAATGCCAGTGGCATAACATACCATTAGGCAGAAAGTGGGTTACAAAGGCAGAGGACAATGTAGTAAAAGCAAGGTGCTACATATAATAAACACTGCAATAGACTCTTCTTTTAGTCTCTTATTATCCTATTCACATACTAAAGCCACCTCCTGAACTGTGGAACAACAAACTAGAGAAGAAAAGAAGGAAACGCACATGGTCAGCTGTTTCCACAACATCACTCGAGTCAGCAAGGCAATTTGCAGCTGCATTTTTCTGACAAACAAGCTGAATGAATGAGGTCAAACCCTGGAAAGGTATTTCCATTTATTATGTGTTACAAAGAATGTGCAGGGTTGCTGTCATTTGCACCTGTTACCCAGGAGATTGGTAGGAAGCAAAGTCCTCAGCTGGCTTCATAAGTCTTGAAACTGTGGTTGCAGCAGGAAAGCAGTGGTGCTGACTTCCATTCCACTAGGAGATGTTGTCCACCTGCCCTGATGGTACAGGTTTTCCTGGGCTGAACATAGTAAAGGGAAGATTATGCTGACTTTAAGCAAGAATGGTCCAATGAATTTATGTCATTACTGCTTTGGGTGTTCTCCTGTTCTCATTATAGGCTTCTGCTTCAGTTCTTTAATATATTTCACTTTGCAGCACATTTGCAATCATAAATTTAGACAAAGGATATAAAATATACACTTTTCTCTGTAAGTTGTCACTTCATTTATTCTACAGTTAAAGGGGCCAGTTGCTCTCCCTTTCTCTTTTTCTGTTTTAGTGTTTCACTTAATGAATATACAGGTCAATTTGACTTATAGTTAAAATTAATGAGAGAAGTAAAACATTTCACATCCAGAATTTGGTGACTAAATGACCCCACCATGGTAAAAAAAATCTAATTTAGTTGCACAGTAGCCAGTTTATATAGAGTTAGTAACCATTTATTTTCTTTTTTTCCACTAATCCATACCTCCAGGGAATTTTGATTGTAAGAAAAAGGGTACATAGGAACGAGCTGTTTCTATATAAGTACAGCCTATATTGCTTCACCCCAATATTAAACAGCATTTTTAAATAACCATATAGGAGTTAAGAGTGGAATGTGGCACAAACAGCAATATATTGCACATTATGTTCCATTTTGTCATTTTTTAATTAATATGTTTATAAGATTAACTTTCAAAGGCATAAAATGGGATACCAACAATCTGTGAACTTATATACACAGCACATAAAAATAAATAGCTTCATATTTTATGAGTTGTTAATCTCAAAGGCTAGCTTGTGGATTTCAGGGGGAGTTTCATATGCTTATGAGTCTGCAGAAAAAGCTGAAAGAACTTGTGATTTTTTTGGTTCCTTTTTCAGAGCACAGGGGTGGGGAGCAGAAGGGCTTCTGCTAGTGGAGTCGCCAACTGAACAGGCGAAAAAGTCTGCTCTGCACTTGTATATTTAGCAGCAACCTGTTCCACAGAAACCAGTAACAGAAGCTTTTGGTGCTAAATCCCACATTTTCCAGTGTAGGACGGGATGGAGGGTCAGTTCTTGTCAACAATGACTGGCCGTAATCAGGAAGACTACAGATAGTTCCTTCCCAAGACCTTTCAGTTCGGCCTTCAGAAGCACAGCAAATGGGAGTGGCCAAATGCTGGTGTTGCTATTCCAAGACTAAAGTTGAGAGCGTGCCAACAACACTTCTGGCATGCACCGCAAGTGATGTCATTATATCATCAGCAATAGAGAGATGCTCTGGCATTTGGGCAAAGCTCTATCGTAAAAACACTGTCTACCATAGAGTTTTTGCCAAAATACCAGTGTCACCTTGTCATGAGCAATACGATGATGTCACTTCTAGTGTGCTCTGGCAGTGCTGTCACCACATTGCTGGAGATATGGCTGAAACATCAAAGTAGGCCTCCCCCACTGCCAGTAATCCCCCCCCATTGGTTTCACAAGGGTACCTGGACACCCTGCCAATATGGCGGTCATGATTTATGACCTCCCGTTAATTCATGAGGGAAGTAAAAATCTGTAAGTCTGAATGTATCAAGTAAGAAAGAAAGGTGACTACCATTTTCAGGGGCTGTTTGAGACGGGGACAGCTTTTAACATGGATTCAATCTGCAATTACTATATGCCAATTTGAACTCCTACTTAATCTAATTACACATTTACAAGTACAGGTATTTTTCTGTATTAAAGCAAGAGGTTTCTAAAGTGTTCTAGTGGATACAAAAGGTTTGGGTTTTTTAAGTGACACTGTGCATATGGTTGTGCAATTAATAGTGCAATCCTACACAGATTTACTCATAGCGCTGCAATCCTAAACAGATGGCTGTGGATTTAGAAGGGTGTAACTTCACTTAGGACTGCCTTGTAAACCTACTGATATCAATGGGTTAGACTATAGTCTATTCTGGGTATTTTCTTTCATACCTTCCCATTGTGTGCCTTTTTGTTTTACCCAATTTCATTGATGGTATTCCCCACCTATTTGTTTCTCTTCTGTTATTTTCATGACTTTCTCCTTTCCATGCTAGTTTTTATTTACATGAAGTGTTTTCTAATACAAAGGGTTATCAAAAGCTGGAACCCATCAACTGCACTATAAAGCTGTGCTCTATTATTCCACCTATTTTGTCATCTCAGTATCCTACATGTGTGAACAAGGCCTTTAGAATGGGGATCTGTCAAGAGAGGAGGACTAGGAATGTAAAATACCAGGGTCCTGGTTGTTTTGATGGGCCCAAACAGCTATGTCTGCCTCATCTTTCTCTCATGCAACACCAAGGAAGCAATCTGCACAACATTTGTTGAACTGAGCCAGCAGCTTAATTCTCAGGGCTTCAACAATAGCCAGAAGCTTCTCTATGAATAAAGCAGCAGGAGGAGGAGATTGGATTTATACCCCACCCTTCACTCAGAGTCCCAGAGTGGCTTACAAACTCCTTTCCCTTCCCCTCCCCACAACAGACACCCTGTGAGGTAGGTGGGGCTGAGAGAGCTCTGAGAGAACTGCTCTTTCAAGAACACCTCTGACAGAACTAGGGCTTCCCTAAGGTCATCCAGCAGCTGCAAGTGGAGGAGTGGGGAATCAAACCCGGTTCTCCCAGATTAGAGTCCATGCACTTAACCACTACACCAAACTGGATCACTTTTAACCTTTTTATTGACTTCAGATCATAGTAGGTACTCTCCTATGGCAAGAAGACATACACTGTTTTCCAGTTGAGTGAATTGTTAAAGTAAGAGATTCTAGATTCCTGGAGCAAATTGGTCCCATACCTTCTAATCCCTTAAACATTTGTGAATTCCTTCCTGCCCTCTAGGTTTTACCATGCTGAGAAATAAACCCCACTGAGTTCAATGAGGCATATTTCATTTGTCTCTTAGCAACCTTGTGTAGGATCACTAGAACATAGCCCTGATCACGAACAATGTTCAATAGATACCCAAGTTGTGCACAGAGGCACCACTTTCTATTCATTATTGGTTTTTTGGATAATCCTAAACCTGAAGGAGCCTTGTACAAAAGCGTCACACACAAAACCTTTATTGGCATTGAAAGCACAAGACATCATGGAAAAACACAAGACATCATACAAAAGCATTTCTTCTGGAGATATAACTTTCTCTCTCAAAGTAGAGGACAAATGAAAGGGCAAACTGAGTACTGCACTACAAACTCAGCTGGGAAAAAAAATCACTCTTCATCCTCCCACCTTTTCCTTTCCTTTGTAGCCACCAGAGAATACAGCTGTCTCACGAAAGGTCTGACACCTCAGAGCCTATTAAAAGAGAATATTCAGTGTCTCCAAGAGGCTAGATTCCCCCCCCATTTTGTAATGCGTGTAGCCGTACAATCGTAGTGCTATATCTCTTCTGAAGGAATATGGATTCCAAGGGAACAGAAGACAGGAGGGAAAATATATCTGCATACAACACAGGTTCTTTTTGAACATTAAAGGAAGAGGGGAAACAGAAAAGAATTTGTGACACTGGAGATGGACATTTATTTAGTTAGAGATGATTTGTGATGTCCTGTGGATCTGAGCAAGTCCTGTGGTCAAACCTCTGTCACGGATTTGTTGGCTGGGGTCCAAAGAACGGCATTACTATGGTGTTCTTATGCAGGGGTCATTTCGTAGAAAAAGAGCTAGTGGAACTCATTAGCATAACTCATTAGCATATGCCACACCCCCTGACATCAGGGGCCCGGCGGTGGACCTGCAAGGCCAGCGGGAGTGCGAGGAAGCCCCGCCAAGGCCCTCCCTGGCCCCAGGCAGGCAGGGGTGGGGAGAGACGGGGAGGAAGCAACTTACCCTCCCTCTTCTCCTGCCTCCTCCTGGCTGAATGAGGGCTGGAAGCAGGGCGGCCGGAAGCAGGGGGCGGGGCTTCATCATGTGCCCTCCCCCCCTGCCCCTCACCCGGGGGAACTGCATTCCCCCGCGTTCCCCCCCGAAATGACCTCTGTTCTTATGTATAATACTGGTAGGACTGTCAAGCCACTGGTGGGGTTGGAAACAGAGGAGTGACAAACAGCCCTGTCCACCCTCTCTGTTCACCTGCTCAGGTCTGCTGAGGGAAGTGACAGACTGGGAGGTCCCCCCATCTGCAGTAGGAGACTGTGGGGAGTCGGTATTTCCGCGCCATCCAAGAGTGAGGTAGGCCCAGCCGAGCCCTCTTCCTCCTTCCATTGCTGCCTTGCCTTACCACCATGCTGGAGTACAAGGGTGGTGGGTAGCAGTTTCCTGCCCTGCCCAGCACTGTTGTGGGGGGCAAGGAGGTTGGGTGCTGCTGTGCCACCCTATGCAGCCTCTCCTTATCAGTACAGGTGGGGGAGCTTCTGGCCACCTCACTGTGAGGGGAGGAGAGCAGTTGGGGGGAGGAGAGGAAGCTGGGTGGTGATTGCTACCTAGGGGGCCCGAAATCCTTGGGCTAGCCCCTTCGGGGGGCCTCCATGTTTCTCAGGTACTCTGGGGTTTCATTCAAATCAGGACCATGGTCAATAAGGAGTGAGGGGTTTAAGCCTCCTCCCAAATTGCTTTCCCAACCTGAAATGGCCCTGGGATACTGCTGTTTTCACCATTTGGGAAGCTTAATGTGTATCCCATTACTTCCAAACATAGGGAGCTCCAGACATAAGGAACAGCTGTTCCCCAAGGCTATCTCAGGGTGGGATATGATTGTAGGGGAAGCTTCAGCACCCTTTCCCACCAACCAAGGTCGCAATTCAAATCGGCACAACTGTGAAGCACACAAATCCCAGACCACATTTGTCAATTCGACACAAGGACAGATATGGGAAAAGTATAATGTATAGTTACCCTGTCAGGGAAGATTGTCAGGAAAAGCTGGTAGGTTGCTGGGGGAAGGGAAAGTCTGGAAAAGATCTCTTTTTCCAGTTCCTTCTTCACATGTTTTCATTGGATCCCACCCATTGGTGTACAGTTATTATACAGAATGTATGTGGTATTTATATATACAATATTAATTGTTTGTAGATATAAAAGTGGCTTATTGACACACACATAATGTTGAGAAATGCATGCATTTGATGGAGAAAATGTGGAGAGAGGAAACAGAAAATAGTATGAAAATAAAGAGTGCAGGGCTTGATTCACATGGAGATTAAATGAAACCAAGACTGGGATTTTAAGATCAAAACTGATACAACCTGGCAATTAAAAAATCATCTTCACTGCATTTGCCATCAGAATTATGAATATACAAGTATTATATACAATACAAGGATTTGTTAGGGGGGCATCTTATTTTCTCCTCCCCCCCACTATTTCCTCATCCCCTTCCTTGAAAACCCCTATAGTGTCCCTCCTCTCCTGTTTTGTTCTCTTTCCACCCACCAGTCAACCTACCTTTATCTGCTCCCCTGTCTTCTGCTTATCCTCATTCCTTCTCCCTGGCAGCCTCTACCAGAGAAAACTATGGACAAGTTGAGCAGTGCCAGGTGCTAGGCTAGGCCTGTTGCTCTATGCTAGCCATTGGACCAGTCACAATTGTGCTGTGGGGAACATGCAAGGACTTGTAGTGGACACCTTACTTTCCCTTTATCCCCCTCCCCACACTATTTCTTCTTTCCTTTCTCCTGGCAGTCCCCATATCCTAACCTTTCCTTGCTTTTTCCTTTCCTTCCCACCCACCTACTTTTTTTTAAATCTGTGCCTCATATTCAGCCCTGTTTATTAGTTATTTATTTCCTTTATACCCAGCCTTTCCTCACAATGGAGACACAAAGCAGCTCACAGCATTCTTCTGTCTTCCATTTATCCCCACAACAACCCTGTGAGGTAGGTTACGCTGAGAATGTGTTAGGCTTGCCAAGTAACCCAGGGGGGCGGGGAAACCCCCGCCCGAGAGGCCTGTTACCCGCCGGTGGCGGATCGGGCCCCGGGGGGAACCCCACCCCCAAAGCAAGCAATGTGCCCGGCATCAGCACGTCACCCGGAAGTGACGCAGTCACGTCGGGTACGTTGGGGGTGGGGGTGCGGTCATCCGAGGGAAAACTCTATAGTTTTCCCTCAGATGATTGTGGCCCTGCCCCTGGCGTGCCCGATGTGGTTGCGTCACTTCTGGGTGATGTGGTTGCGGTGCGCGCACTTTGCGCACGTGCATGGACTCCTGGAGTGATGCTAGAGTCCCCCGCTCTACATACAGCAAGGACTTGGCAACCCTAGAATGTGTGTTTGGCTCAAGGTTACCCAGTGAGTACTGTGGCACAGTGAGAATTTAAACCTGGGTTTCCCAAAGCCTAGTCTGACACTCCAAACTTCCCATTCAAACATTACAAGTGGAAAGTTTCTACTGAGGTTTTCCCTTCTATCTGCACCCCTGTCCTCATATGAGGGAACACAAGGGGCTGTTTGGATCACATAGGGGACACAGCAGCTGTTTTATGAGATAAGCTCAGTGACTAAGTACAGAGGGGCCTAGTGATGTCATGGGATGGAGCTTGGTAATATCATACACAATGCATCCCACCAGGGCCGGTTCATCCATACTTACAGTGCCACCTTTAGGGGGTGCCACTGGGCCTGCCGATATGGATACACACTGGCCCTGCTCACTGGCTGACTCTCCCAGTGGCTCTGTCTGACCGTCCGACCCCCCCCCCAGTGTGTGCTGTGACGGAAGGGAGAAAAAGAGCCCAGCGGCCATGAGGCACCCAGGAGCTGCTGCCTCCGCCCCCAAATAAAATCCAGCAAGGTCTTTGAGGAGCGGAAAGGCAAGGGCGGGATTTGGGGGCTGCCCAACAATGCCTACAACACAATGGAGGCAGGGTGCCACCTGGCGCTTTTGTCACCTGCCCCCTGCCACCACGCTGAGGTGGTTTACGCAACGCCATTGGCACTGCCTCCTCACCTCCCTGCTGCAGCCCGGACTCTGGCAAGCAGCTGGCTTGCTAATCTCATGGCACCTGACTCCCACCCACACCGCAGCCCTCCCTCGCCCTCCTCGCTGCTTCCCCCTGGCACACCGAGCCGGCCAGTTGGCCCCTCCATCGCCACCGCAGCAGCAGGCCTCCCTCCTGCTGCCCGGCCTCTTCCCCGCCCTCCCGCGCCCTTTCATGTTCCCACCATCTAGTCCTGATGAACGAGCTCCCTCCTTGTCCTCCCCCCTCTGGCCCCCCCCACGATGCCCCCATCTCCGCCCCCCACCCCTCCATGAAGATG
>NW_015167069.1:998049-1061976 GCF_001447785.1 Gekko japonicus
AGACAATGAGCTAGGGACAAGGCTTGGCTGCTCACACCAGCACGGGGCTAGAACTGACAAAGCTTGGCAGTTCAGATGTTATAGTTATGCAGGGGATTTACCCACTGCACCACCCATTATACCCCATTGACGTCCTTTCTTTCCTTAGGCATTGCACAAATCTCCAGTGTTGGGCAACCCTAGTGAATGTTCCTCTAGGGATACCACCCATTCTACTCCCTCAGAGTTCTACCAGGTCATTTGAATTAGACAAGGCAATTGGCTGTCTTTTGTGTGTGTCATTCTTCCTAAAATACATTTATGTTTGAAAATGGGGGGAGTGACGGGGGGGGGGGGGAGAGAAGGTAACCTCGCCTAGTGTGCAAAAAAACCTGGCACCGACCCTGCATCCCACTTAGCTCCAGTCAAGGTCTGTTCTAATTGAGCTGTGCCTGGTCTATGATCTTTCAAGTGTTCTGAGATTCTTGACTTTATTAGGCTGTCCTTGTTGTCAGCATAGCCACTACTTATGACATGGGATACTTACGCCACTTCTGCTGCCTAGATAATTGTCACTTGAAAGTTACAGGACAGTCTCTAACTGTGAACCCTGGACAACCACTCCACATTTTACTAGATGAGTGGCTATAGAGTGGCTCTCAAGTGGCAATTGTTTACAGATGGTTGAAATTCTGTGCTTTTGGCCATCTACTTGTGACAGGATGTACTTAACAAAAGAGCTGTCTACATGTACTCATTTCTCAAATCTAACAGGTCTGTAACAGAACAGGAGAGTTCACTGTCCCTGTGCAGACTTCTTTGCATCCCACTGCAGAAATCACAGATGCTCCTGATTTTTTTTAGACAAGTGAATAATTTATGTTCTATTCAGAATTTTTTAAAAATTTTGCATGATTAAATACACTGAATAATTTTTGAGAGAGGCAGCCTGAATTACAATTAAGTAAGTGGAGGATTATTTTTACTACTAAATATATGGAGGCATTTAACCATTCATTTAAACAGTACTGGATAACTAATATATCTAATTCTCAGTGGCCAGATCTGTGGATATTTAAATCTGGAGACTTGGGCTAAGGACAGACATGACAGATCTCCCTACAAGTATAAGAAAAGCCCCAGGTTTGCAGAAAAATCTGAAATCTTTTTTTAAAAAGCAATACTGGGGAGTCAGGCCCATAGCTACAGTGGGCCATATCGGGGCTAGGCCCCCTGACTTACTGGCAAGGCCCCACAACTTCCCATCCAACCCAGGGCCTCTGAGTAGCAGCAGGTGTGGGGAAGGAGTTGGGTATTCCTTTAATTCAATTATCCAGTGCCCCCTAAGAAATGTAAATGCCCCCCAACTTAAAAAATCCTGGCTACGGGCCTGCTGGGAGTTAACCCCACCAAAAATGATAGAAGGAGCACCTGTAGCTACAAGAAATGGATGCCCTCAGTATTGTGCAAGCACAACAGTATTGCTGGCTTTCAATCCTTGGATTCTGGCAATAAAAAGGAGTGTTAAAGGCAGGGCCCATTCCATGGCTGTTTTGGCTTTTGAGGGAGGGCTCATTGTGGCCAGACTCTGCAGCAACCACCAGGTGATGCAGTATCACATGACTTGTGCATCTCACCTGGCTTCTTGCTACTCATTCAACAACAGCCACCTCACTGAAGCGGGTGTTGTACAGTGATGTGGATTCCTATGGGAAGAAAGGAGGAGGGTATAAATGAAGCAAATAAAACTGATACATTTTCTTGATGTGGCTCAGAGTTTTCATGAACCCAACATGTGACAGATCACATCTGCGTGACTGGACTTGCAGTCACATGTATACTGGGGGAACTCATCTCAAAAAGCTCTCTTTTGCTTGGTGCTGTGAGGGAGTGCTGTGAGAGAAGAGAAGGTACTTCCAATTTCCAGCCCAGCCCATGTTCACCAGCAGAAATGACTTTGGGTGTGTTTGGGGAATTTTGCCCCCTTTTCTGGCTCCATGTTCCCTTCCTAAAGCACATGGAGCCAGAGAAAAGACTTGAAAAGCCCCACTCATTGCTGTTTCTACTGGTGAAACCAGGGGAGGAGGGAAACCAGAAGCTACCCCCCCCCCAGTGCTCTCTTACCAGTTTGGTGTAGTGGTTAAGTGTGCGGACTCTAATCTGGGAGAACCGGGTTTGATTCCCCACTCCTCCACTTGCACCTGCTGATGTGACCTTGGGTCAGTCACAAGCTCTGGCACAGCTGTCCTTGAAAAAGAGCCGTTTGTGTCACTCAGTCCCACCCACCTCACAGGGTGTCTGTTGTGGGGAGGGGAAGGGAGATGAGTTTATAAGCCACTCTGAGACTCCAAGTGAAGGGCGGGGAATAAATCCAATCTCTTCTTCTTCTTCTTCTTACAGTGCCAAGCAAATGAGCTCTATTTAAGGTGAGTCTGATTGAGAGTCCAGTTGCACAACTGTGATCCCACACCTGTCGGGTGCAATGCTCCCTCTATGCTGTGAAGTCTTGTGAGCAAAAATTCTACTTTGTGAGCCACTGGCATTAAAGTTATGAGTGAGCGATTTGGCTACTGCATAAATTAGTTTGCTCTGGAGCCATCCTTCCTGAGCGAAGATAAACATCTGTGAGCTGGAGGCTTAAAAACTGTGAGCTAGCTCACACTAACTCAGCTTAGAGGGAACACTGGTCAGATGTACTGTGTGACTGAGCCCTGAATGCAGGAAGTTTCAGAAACAGCGTCCAGTGCTCAAAGGGCAGCTCTCCTCCCAGTCCAATGATTCTGGAGAATTATGGAACAAGCCATAAATGAGAGTGTTCTTAGTAGTGGAAATACTGCACAGTTGCACCTCAGGTAAGTTACTGCTGAGGAAAATTCTCTTTGGCAAGGAGAATCAATAGGAGCTCTTCTTCCCTACTAAATCACTGCAGGGCCTTTGATTATATCAGATGAAGTATTTCTTAGGTAGTTATCTGTCTGCCTTGCATTCTGTACTATTTATTTACATCACTGTTCAGAGAGGAAGAAATAGAGGGGAATTCATTTTCCTTCCAGTTTGGTATGAACAGAACTAGAAATCTCTGTTCAGATTTGTCAGTTTAGGAGGCAGGGGAATATATATGCCAGTTTAAGTAGTGTCAAAAGACCATCATTTTGGTATGCATACTTCCACATGGGGGGGGGGGCATGTAATTTATCTCTTTGAGACACTTTTCTGTCCATACCAGACAGTTTACATATTTTTTTAAAATTAAAGCAATATAATAATCCAGACAGTTTACATATTTTTTTTAAAATTAAAGCAATATAATAATCCAATAACAAAAATTAAAACAATTCACAAGCATAAAGCCACCCACAAACTAAGATCACTATCCCTGTATCTGATAGCCAAAGTTTGTCCATCATGCAGCTCAGCTAAACTATGGAGTGAGGACAGCCACAGTGATAGTTGTTCATAGCTTGCATTTGGATGGCATTTTGGGTTGCCATGACAACCCAAAATGGCATACAAACATTGGCAGCAAAGACAGCACTGAGGAAAAGGAGCCGGGACGAGAAAGACAGCCAATAGCAGCAGGATGTTGCAGAGAAGAGTAAGTAGTGGTGGGAGAAAGGAGGCAAAGGAGAATGGACACCAGAGGAGTTGGGGGGATGGGAAGGGGGGAAAACAACTTGTCTAAAGGTGCATTAAAGCCACTTGCATAAGATGGGGAAGATCTTTTGAGCAATGGTTGCTTCGGAAGGGATCTGAACAACTGCCCCTGTCCCAAGAGAGGTAGACAGTGTAGTTTAGAGGTTTCAGTGTTGGACAAGCACCCAGGAGACTTGGGTTCCAGGCTCTACTCTGTCATGAATGTCACTGGGTAATTATGAAGCAGTCATACTCTTTCAGCCTGTTGTAAGCATGGACTACAGGGAGAGCCATGTACACTGCCCTGAGTTCCTTGGCATGAGAGAGCTAAAGACGTTTATTTCTTTGAACCCTCATCTGGAAATATGAGAGTCCCTTCTGGCATGGTGCACTGCTGGTTCTTTGGATCTCAGTAGGGTTGCCCACATAGAGTTGACAACCTCCATGTGGGGCCTGGAGTTCTCCTGGAACAAATCTCTGGAGAACAGACATCAATTCCCCTGAAGGAAATGGCAGTTTTGGAGGGCATACCCAATGGCATCACAGCCCCACTGCCCTCTGTCCCTTCCCCAACCTCCATCATCCCCAAGATAGTGCTGGCAGCCCTACCTCTCAAATAAAATAAACATCTCCAAAATGTAAACATGAAGTACAAAAGTACAAGAAGGTATATTAAAAATACCAGTGTATGTAAACGGCAAACTGAAAGGTCCAACTGAACCCACAACATGAGAAAAATATGTAACAAGCATACAATTATAAATAATGCTCTATATACCAATAAAATACACAGGTACACAGTAGAAAATAGTTGGTAGTATCCTATATCTCTCCTTATATATAAAGCCGTAGTCCAACATTCCAAAATGCACTCCTTTAGTGTTTGGCCGGAAAAACTGCCACTCAGAAGATGCTGGCTGGGTTGACTGGCTGCTTTGTGCAGTCCCGCCCAGCGTTTCAAGGTCTTTTGCATATGGAAGCTTATTGGACCTCACTCCATTCCACACCTCAAACCCCCCCCCCCCAAGACAGTTGGAATATGGGACTTGGTGTATTCTGAGGAGGATGTCAGCTGCTTTGGTTCCCACTGCAGGGAAAAACTGCCCTTTCCCTTGGCAGAGGCTGTGTGGGGGGGGATGTAAACCAGAAGACAGACAGGCAGATCAAGGTAGGCTGATGGTTGCGTGGAAAGGACATAGGGTTGCCAACTCCAGGTTGGAAACTTCCAGGATATTTTAGGGATGAAGCCTGCTGAGGGTGGGGTCTGAGGAGGAGGAGGAAGAGGGGGACCTCAGACAGATACAATGCCATACTGCCCACACTCCAGACAAGCTGTTGCCAGTCTCCAGGTGACAGCTGGAGAGATCTTAAAGCTTTGGTGCTAATTCAAACTGTTGCAATTTATCGACAGAGTAGTGTTTCGGAAAATCTTTAGGAATTGTTTGGTGCATTTACGATGGGGCTCCTGGGGAACTATTGTTGCCAATCTTGGCCCAACAGCCATCAAACCATTCTCTTCAACCCCCTGCTGTGCAGCTGACTTTCCCCTAGGGTTGCCAATCTCCAGGTGGGACCTGGAGATCTCCCACTGTTACAATTGATCTCCAGATGACAGAGATCAGTTCCCCTGGAGAAAATGGATGCTTTGGAGGGTAGACCCTATGACATTACACCTGCTGAGTCCTTCCGCCCCCCCCCCGCCCAATGCTGCCCTCTACAGAATCCACCCCCAAATCTCCAGGTATTTCCCTCCTTAGAGCTGGCAACCCTACATTCCCCTCAGTGCCTGTTGGTAGGCAACTAAGCTTGGTCCTGTCACCTACTTTGGCCTTTGGGAGAAAACACATTGGGGCCAGTCCTGATAGGGTTGCCAACTCCAGATGGGAAATTCCTGGAGATTTGAGGGATGGAGCCTGAAGAGGGTGAGGTTTGAGGAGGGGTGGGACCTCAGACAGGTACACTGCCATAGACTCCACCCTCCAAACCAGTCAGTCCCACATAGGGAACCATTGTTGCCAATCTCCAGGTGAGGGCTGGAGAGCACTCAGAATTACAACTGCTCTGCAGAAGGGAGGGCAGAAGTCAGCTGAAGTCAAAGGGGCAGATAATGGTAGGTTGATGGTTAGCTGGGAAGGAGATGGGGTTGCCAACTACATGCTGACAAATTCCTGGGGATTTGAGGGGTGGAGCCTGGAGAGGGTGGGGTTTGCAGAGGGGTGGGACCTCAGACAGGTAGAATGCCATAGACTCCACCCTCCAAACCAGCCATTTTGTCCTGGGTAACAATTGTTGCCAATCTCCAGGTGAGGGCTACAGATTACTCACAATTACAACTGCTCTTCAGGTAGCAGAGATCAGTTCCTCTGGAGAAAACAGTGGACTCTGTCATTATACCCTGCTGAGGTCACCACAGCAAATTGACACTGTTTGCCCAAAGCCAGAGCACTCCCCCAGAGCCTCTTTCTAGATCTCGTTGTATTGCTTTCACAACGGGCTTTACTGCTAGTATATATATATATAAGCACAACGTGTTGGCACTTTCCGACTCTCCCATTGGCTCCCATCAGCCATTAGCCCATCAACCACCACTCAAGAGTACTTGCATGCCATTGGCTGGGTGCTGGGTCCGGTCTTCTTCCCAGGCCACTGGCAGCCTGGCCACTTCCATGGCAGAATAAACTGCCAAAATGGCTGTCTCTCCTGACGAAGACACTTCTTCTGCTTGGCTCCTGTAGGGCTAAATTTTCCCTCAGTGGCTATTGCTAGGCAGCCAAGCTTGGTTCTGTCAGTAAAAAGGCTACTTTGGCCTCCATGGGGAACTCATTAGGTCCTGTCCTGACTAGGGTTGCCAGCTCCAGGTTGGGAAATTCCTGGAAAATTTGTGGTGGAGTCTACAGAAGCCAGAGTTTGGGGAGGGCTGGGACCTCAGACAGGTGCAATGCCATAGACTCCACCTCCAAATCAGCCATTTCCTCCTGGGGACCATTGCTGCCAGTCTCCAGATGAGGGTTGGAGATAACTCAGAACTACAGCTGCTCTCCAGATGGCAGAGATCAGTACCTCTGGAGAAAATGGCTGTTTTGCAGGATGGAATCTGTATCATTATACCCTGCTGAGGATGCTTCCCTCCTGCTTGGGTCTCCCCTGAGGAGAAAGTTGTACTTTTCCTAGGTAGAGGCTGCAAGGGGGGGGGGATGGAAAGTTGAAGTCAGAGGGGCAGATAAAGGTAGGTTGATGGTTGACTGGGAAGGAGATAGGGTTGCCACCTCCAGGTTGGGAAATTCCTGGAAATTTGAGGGGTGGAGCCTGGAGAGGGTGGGGTATGAGGAGGTATGGAACCTCAGACAGGTACAATGCCATAGACTCCACCCTCCAAACCAGCTATTTCTTCCTGGGGAACTGTTGCTGCCAATCTCCAGGTGAGGGCTGAAGATCACTCAGAATTAGAGATGGCAGAGATCAGTTCCCCTGGAGAAAACAGTGGACTCTGTGTCATTATACACTGTTGAGGTTGTCACAGCAGATTGACCCTGAGTGCCCAAGGCGAGGGCACCTGCCCAGTGCCTCTTTCTAGAACTCATAGTATTTATTTCCACAACGGGCCTTATTCCTAGAAAATATATAATGCTTCAAAAAAAGTGTGCAAAAGGAGTTGAAACATATGACAGACAAACTTCCAGCCAAACTTCGTTTCAAGTGAATCTTTATCAGAATATTTCTCTATAGTCCTGCTTGTTCTGACCATTTATAATTTTAAAGACAGCCACCAATTCAAAATAAGGAACCAAAAAGATATCATCATCTATCAGTAGTCAGCAACAAATTTTCCCAGGTGAACATGGGTTAAATATCATCTCTCAACTTGAGTGTCCTTCTCTCACAGCCTAACCCACCATATTAGGTTGCTGTGAGGATAAGATGGAAGGAACATATATACTTCCCTGAGATTTAAAAATAAATAAACATTTAACTGAGACTGGAGTGTGCTGGGGAAACAGTAAAAAAATTCTAGAGCCGGCATGGTGTAATGGTTAAGAGCAAAAGACTCTAATTTGGAAAACCAGGTTAAATTCCGCACTTTTCCACATGAAGCCAGCTGGTTGACCTTGGGCCAGTCACAGCTCTTTCAGAGCTTTCTCGGCCAATGCTCCCTTTAAGCTGTGGAGTCTTGTGAGCAAAAATTCTACTCTGTGAGCTACTGGCATTAAAGTTGTGAGTGAGCCGTTAGCTCACACTAACTCAGTTTAGAGGAAACACTGTCTCAGCCCCCCCCCCCAAGTCTATCTATCTTGCCACTCTAAAAGAGCTAGAACTAAAGGCTGCCAGACAATCTTAGGCTCTTCTGGCTATTCCACACACAATGCCATATGATAATTATTAGTAGTAGTGGAAAATTCTGACATTCTCCCCAAAAAAATTCAAAATATTTAAACCTTTTCATATTGACACATAGAAAGTCACTGATGTCTATTGCAACAACCCAAGTGTTTACTAGGCTTGCCAGGTTCCCTTTGAGGGCAGGAGATCCCCACCACCACCAGTGGGCCTTTCCTGATGCAACTCAACTGAGCGGTGGGAGAACAAATAGTGGAGAAGATGGGGGGTGGGTGATGGCTCACACCCTGACACACTGATGTTACTTCCTGTGCTACCAGAAGTGATGTTGGCTTATTGTCGGGGGAGGGGGCACTCTAGCATTTGCCAGAGTTTTGCTCAAATGTGACAGTGTCCCCGGTGAAGTGCTGACATCACGTCCAGTTGAACAAGTAGTGTGATGTCAGTGCATTGCTGGCAGTGTCATTATGTCACCAACAAGGGTCCAGCTGCCTTGGTGAGTCTCCTGCTGGTTGATAGCCTTGTGCTGGCAACCCTAGCTTTAATTCTGATCAGAGGGACCTTACCATACTGACCACTTCTCCTTTTCAGATCACCTAGTTAAAATAAAACTTCTTGTAACATCATTTTCCAGTGTCTTGATAGATCTGTGAGTATCGATCTTGTTGCTGCAATCCTATTGACCTTCAAGGTATCACAGAGCTGCAAATTATATTTACACTGTCTAATTGGTGCCATTAACAAAACAAACAAACCCCTTTGTTTGGCTGCAAATGGAGAGAGTAGCTACATCACGCCAGGCATTTAGTTACAAAAGAGACCCTCCAGTGACAGGCAGATCAAAGGAGGCTTCGATTTAATCAGAGGACAAACCAGATAAACTGAGAATTGCATATGCTCCAAATGTCCCTATTAATTAGCCACAGTTCCAGTGTTCTGTTTACTCTCTCTCATGAACAACTGCCCCCCCCCAGCAATGCCTTTTGTGGTGTTTCTCTGTGTGTGTAAAGTACTGTCAAGTCACAGACAACTTATGACAATCCCATGGGGTTGCCTTGTAAAAATTATCCAGTCCATTGGCATCTCTAACACAACCAAAGTTTTATTGAAGCTTTTGTGTGCACATACACTTTTTCAGATACATTGAAATGGAAGTTGCCAGTCCACACATATAAGTAGAAGGTGAGAAGCAAATTTGCATACAGCATAATAAAGTTGTTTGACAGATGCAAGGACCAAACTGGAATAGCAAACTTAGTTTATATGGTCACCATCTGTTTTTTCAGGGTTCAGCTCACTCCCAAAGGTCTCTGGAATGTACATTTCCAAGGGGTGTCAGATTGATATATTGTCTGTCTCTTGTACATGCATGTAAATGAATGCACAAACATTAAAGCTCAGCATTGCACACTGGGCCACATTGCATATTGCAACTGCTGAAGTATAACTAGAACTCCTGGTAATATATCAGACTTTTTTTTTTCTTTAACCGAAAGAACAAAAACCCCTTTGCCATCTATATATATAAAAGAAAGTCCCCTCACCATAAAATCAACGCCCAGGCCAAACTGCTGGACCTAGAGACACCAGATTCGGGAAGAGTGCTCCTACCATGGCGTAGGTGCTCGCTAAGAAGGGATTTTTAGAAATTTGACCCCCTAAGTGGGTCAAAAGGGGGGAAATGTGCTCCCCACTGATTCCTATGTGGCTGCCAGGTAGCTGACTCTCTGCACCCCCACTCTCTAATTGGTCAGTTGCAGAGCTTAGTGTTCTGAGGTAAAAAAAAACCCAACAGTTACAGCGGACTGCACAGAGCTAATGACAGTTGAGGAAATCAGGAGTGGCCAGCAAGCACCTGTGAGGTGAAGCAAAGCTGCTGGCCCAGCCTCTCTGATGGCTTCCAACACACTCCCCCAAACTCCTACAACTAACAGGTGGTTGTCTGTCAGATGCAGCCCCACCTCCACAGTGGCTTCTAATACTCCTTCCCCCTCCCCCTCCTACACTGGACAGGCAGCTGCCTGTCAGGTGTAGGAGAGGAGGTGGGATGGCTTCCAACAAACTCCCCCCACCTCCTACACCCAACAGGTGGTTGTCTGTCAGGTGCAGTCCCACCTCCACAGTGGCTTCTAATACTCTTCCCCCTCCCCCTCCTACACTGGACAGGCAGCTGCCTGTCAGGTGTAGGAGAGGAGGTGGGATGCTTACAGCCGCCGCGGAGGTTTGCTCAGTAGGATTGCCTTAGCACTGCTGCTGGCCTAGCCTCCTTGATGCCTTTAAATTCAATCCCTCCCCAACACCAAACAGGCCGGTGTCTGTCAGGTGTAGGAGCAGGGCCAGGGTATGAATGTTTATGGGGACATAGTAAAGGACATTTATAGTAGCCATTTCAATGTGTGCCTCCCTCATGAAACTGAAGAAACATCCACCACATCACCACTCCCTCACACCAACTCCCCCTCACACCTCTCACCTCTTACTGCCCCCAAGAAAGCTCCTGGCAAACATTGAGCCAGATACACCAATGCTACAAGGAGAAGGCAACTTAGGAATGCAGCAAAGACATTTGCACATAGTACTCCTGCAGTGCACTGAGCTGCACAGGCCAAGTACCAGCAAGATCACCCTGAAGTGCTCAGAACAACACAGTCTCCATATGAGCAAAACAATCCAGGAACACAAGTAGAGAGGCCATCACTTTTGTGGAAGACGTCCTTCAAACGGCAGGCCCAGGCCAGCCTATTTCTAGGCAAGCATGAGATGCAGAACAAAGCAACACACAACATACAGCAATCCCTGAATACATATTGCATAGGTATTCATGCTAGAGACACACATAAGCAGCATCACCACTATACAGAAATACAAACATAAGCTCATATCGTTACAACCTCCGGGCCCCTGATGGGGCTCGGCAGTGGAGCTGCAAGGCCGGCGGCGGCCGGGACCGTTGGGGGTGGGGGGCTTGGCAGGGCTTCTTCGCACTCCTGCCAGCCTCGCAACTCCACCGCCAAGCTCAACGGGGGCTCGGCGAGAGCTGAAACCAGGGCGGCCACCAGAATTGTTGGGGGGAGGGAGTGAAAACAAAGTATGAATGCCTGGATTTTCTGTGTATTTTCCATAGCAATGTGGTCATCTGCCCCCCATACTTGGGGCGGTGGACCTGCAAGGCCAGCGGGAGTGCGAGGAAGCCCCGCGAAGGCCCCTCGGCCCCCAACGGTCCCTGCGGTGGCCGCCAGCGGCCTTGCAGCTCCACTGCCTAGCCCCATCAGGGGCCCAGCGGTGGACCTGCAAGGCCCGTGGGAGTGCGAGGAAGCCCCGCCAAGGCCCTCCCTGGCCCCAGGCAGGCAGGGGAGGGGAGAGGCGGGGAGGAAGCAACTTACCCTCCCTCTTCTCCTGCCTCCTCCTGGCTGAATGAGGGCCGGAAGCGGGGCGGCCGGAAGTAGGGGGCGGGGTTTCGTCATGTGCCCTGCCCCCCGCACCTCACTCGGGGGAACGGAGATCCCCCGTGATTCCCCCCCAAAATCGACCTCTGGAAGTAGCCCTGTTTAGAATTGTTCCCTAAGTTACATAGCTCTCTTTCCAGGCTCTTATGGACCTTGGGCCAGTCACAGTTTCTCTAAGAACTCCCTCAGCCCCACCTACCTCACAAAGTGCCTGTTGTGGGGAGATGAAAAGAAGGTGATTGTAAGCTGCTTTGAGACTCCTTATGGTAGAGAAAAGTGGAGTATAAAAAGCAACTCTTCTTCTTCATTCTTTCCAGCTCTCGGCCACTTCCCTGCCTCTTAACACTGCATTGCTGGTGGGCGATCAGCTATGCGGCTCTGGAGGAAGTGCAGCATAAAAATTGAATAATACATCTTATATAAATATTCCCAACTAGTGTAATTGCCATGGCTTCATAACATTCTAGCCGAGCAAAATGTTTCTTGGGGCAGGATTGCTGCAATTCAAACCCAATGGGCAGCCACTGTTCATCTGCTGTAAGAACTCTTGCAGGCTGCGGCCCCAGGGAACTAGTGCTGTTACTCTCTATATGCACTGTTAACTCATCTCAAGCTCACTGAGAAGTATCGCATCACAGATTATTTCATTTTTAAAAAACTGATATCTCAACCAGATGCCTTGGGTGGTCGTTAGTATGTGAGTTCACATTGCACTTTACAGGTTTTAGCAGTGCACACCAGGTCCCCCTGTGGATGCATGATACTCCACTCACTATATCAAACCTGGCAGACATCAGAGAGGCCTAAATAGCAAACATGAAAAGCAAAGCTTATCCCCCCACACACACCCACACACCCCAAAAAGAGTTGATGAGCAACAGGGGCAGATTTGGTTTAAGGGGGGGGGGTGAAGAGTGGAAACTGTACATTTCCTGTCACTCCATCAGAAACAAAGAAGACCACTGTACACATCCTAGGGGTGAGTTTGGATTCCTCAACCCTGCTCTTGCCACCCAAATATCCTTGATTCAATTCTGCTTCTCCCTGGTGTGAACTGAAGTCACTAGACTATATTTTCATGCCATTTTCTGTTCCCTGGCACCAGATTTTTCCCATAAATTTTTCATTATTTGAATGTCAAAAAATCAATGTTATACATATCATGTATTGTGCTAGATAAATGATGTATATTGTACAACTAAAATACTATAAAATTTATGTATAAAGATTGTCCAATATACAATAGAATGAATTTGCAAAACCAGCAGTGAAAAACAGAGAACCAAAACCACTGTTAAAAATAAAGGAAAGTAAAAAGAAACAAAATAAGGAGCATTTATTAATGTCTGCCCTCTGAGACCTCTCCTTATTTAAAGCATGTTTGTACGTTATTTAAAATCTGTATGCTCTATTCTCTGTGGGGGACTGGGGAACTTCCAGCATACTTGGAATTATATATCACTTATTCAATAGCAGTTTTAAAGACCAGGAAAAACTGCAAACACAAGCATTATAAATTGGAAAAAAAACCAATCCTCCATGACCAGAGTTTAAAAGAACTCACAACAGCAAATATTACAAATGATGAAATTATAGTATTCAAACCAATGCAGAAGGCACATTAAACAAATATGAGGGAAGGAGAAAAATAAAGACAAAAGTTGAGAATAAGTAACACCTCCATATGCCACTGGCCATGTTTGGGGCAAGGTAAATGGCTGTAAGGAGGGAGTTCCACAAGTAAGGTGTTGTTGCAGAGAAGACCCTGTCTGTAGAAGTCAATCACATTAACTTGGAAAGTGGGGGTACATACAACAAGACCTACATAGATGATCTCAGTTGTTGGTTGATATGAGAAAGGTCTGTATATTGCACCTTCTGTCAAGTACTGGCACCCAAGAGAAGAGAAAAGTTCATCCTGACTTCTCCAAGTGGTGAGAACTTCTATTATCCATGCCCATTCCCTTCAGCAAAGAACTCAGAGCAGCATGGTTCTCCTCCATTTTATCCTCACAATAAACTAGTCAGGTAGATTGTGCTGAGAGCAGATGAGTGATCCAAGGAAACCCACCAAGCAGAGTGGAGCAGCTGCCAGGGCCCAGAGACTCTGGCAGGGCCCACTGTTGCTGATGTCCCCTGCATGCTCACTTGCTAGCACCCCACCATTTATGTGCCCTGTGACAAGCACTGCCCAGGCTCATTGGGAAAAGAGCAGCAAGCAGCTGTGAGCATGGGCAGTGGGAGGGAGTTATGAGCTGGTGATGGAAGAACACACAAGCAGATGGGAGGCATGTAGGTGGGAGGGAGGGAGGGAGGGAAGGAAGGAATGATAAGAGCCTGGGTGATGGCCAGAAGATGGGTGGACCCTGGGAATTCTGCCTAGGGCCCCCCAAACCTGGAACAGGCCTTGCCACCAAGTTCCGTTGCTGACCGGGGATTTGAACCTCGGACTCCCAGATTAATCACACAACACTGAAGTAGCACTTCACAGGTTTGGTTTCCTTTAAAGGAAAGTGACTGGAGACATATAGTGTCTTGATAATATTTACAAACATAAAAGCAAGGACTCAGTGGCAATCTTCCAAGGCAGACTATCAGCTACCCTACTTCTGATCTCAGAAAGACACTGATCCCTGTAGTATTACACAGCTGATCATCTCTTAATGTTTTTTTCTCTGTCTTTTCCTCCATGTCTTCCCAACTGCAAATTGTTTTTCCAAGATGCAGACTGGCTCCTCCACTCATCTGAACAGGTAGCACCTTTTCCAAGCTTGGATAAATCTCTTTCAAGAATAAAGAGCTATTAGAAGACCATGTCCTGAAAATAAGCTCATACTGCAGAAACATCCACAACCATTCAAGCTGGAAGCTGGAACAGGATGGTGAAATGGGATGGTATTTGTAAAAATGCAGGGAAAAATCCTGGGGGCTGAGTGTAGTGGTAGTGGAGGGGGGTATTTAATCATACTTTGTCTGATTCTGCCATCCTGGTAAGGGATGGGCATGAACTGGGAAAATGGGGCTCAGTTTGTGATTTGCAGTGTGCCCACCCAGTTCAACCACAAACCCTCACAAACCTTTTAGTGTAAAATGAACTGGTTCAGTTTGTGAAGTTCATGACATGATAGACGAGCCCCTGGCAAGCTAGAGACACCAAAATCACAGGGGATCTCCTACTGACTTTCCCGTACCTGCCCTTCAAGTTTGGTGAGGATTGGATTTACGGGTCCAAGTTATGGTTCCCCAAAATGTGTCCTCAGGAAAGTGCTTTCTGGGGAAATGACAGGCACAGGTTCAGGAGGTTCAGGAGTGTATGAACAGACCCTGTTCAACCTAGAGGTATTGATCTCATGGGAGGCCTTTGACTGACACTCTCCTACATGCCCTCCAAGTTATGTGCAGATTGGAGTTCGGGGGTCCATGTTATGTTCCCCCAAAGAAGATTGCCCTGAGGGAAAATGTCATGCGCAAGTTCAAAAGGATGTAGAATGGGCCCCCTGCAAGCTGCCCACAGCAAAGGTTAAAGATTAAAGCACTTAGGGCTCTTTAGCTTGGAGAAACGATGACTGAGGGGTGACATGATTGAGGTTTATAAGATTATGCATGGGATAGAGCAGGTAGAGAAAGAGGTACTTTTCTCCCTTTCTCACAATACAAGAACTCGTGGGCACTCAATGAAATTGCTGAGCGATCGGGTTAGAATGGATAAAAGGAAGTACTTCTTCACCCAAAGAGTGATTAACACATGGAATTCACTGCCACAGGAGGTGGTGGAGGCTACAAGCATGGATGGCTTCAAAAAGGAATTAGATAAGCATATGGAGCAGAGGTCCATCAGTGGCTATTAGCCACAAGGTATAGATAGGGACTCCGGGGCAAGTGATGCTCTGTCTTCTTGGTGCTTGGGGGAGTCAACAGTGGGAGGGCTTCTAATGTCCTGGCCCCACTGGTGGACCTCCTGATGGCACCTGGTATTTTTGGCAACTGTGTGACAGAGTGTTGGACTGGATGGGCCCTCTGGCCTGATCCAACATTGGCGTCTCTTATGTTCTTCTGTTCTTTAATGTACAGGGAATTTCACCCTGCCACCCACTCCTCTACAATCTCTCCAAGTTGGGGGCAGATTAAATTTCTAAGGTCACAGTTGTGGACCCCCCAAAAAGGTCTCCCACCCCTCCTGAGTGTGAACACCTCTGTGTGCCATGAGGGTGAAAGTAGATGCAAAGGTTGCTTGATGTGGGGGGAAGAGAAGTCATCCACCACCTGCATACCACAGGTCCCCATCCCCAGGAACCACCCCTTCCTGCCAGCCCACTGGAGCCCAGCCCTAGCAGGGCATCACTGGGGGTCTCGGAGCCTCCTTCCCTTGTTCTGATTCTGGGGCTCTCCACAGAGGCAAAAAGTTGTTAGCACTGCCAGAGACACCAGCAGTTCCTAATACTTTTTGGAGAGGAGGACTCTGACAGCAATGATTCAGAGGGTGGGGGGAAAGCCCACAATTTGGAAACATTTCCACACCTTCCCCAGTGAACCCTGTGTGGAAGAGTGCCAGGTGTGGCACATCCATGTCTGGAGGGGTGCAAACCCCAAACACTTCTCCTCCTCTGTCCTTTGCAAGAACCTGCAAAGAGTGCATCCAACTATGTTGCTGCTGGAGGAAAGCGTGGCAGCCAGTGGGAGGAAGAAGAGGCCCACTCCCTCTTAACAGGGAGAAGCAGAGGGGGAGCAGGAGGCCCCTCTGAAAAAGGCTCCCTGCACTCAGGCCACCGTGAGTGGGTCATCAAGGTCGGCCACCCTCCAAGAGGTCAAAAGGTCTAGATGGAGGGCCCGGGAAGCAGTCATCGGCAATATGATTGCTGTGGATGGTCAATCCTTCTCCCTTGTAGAGGACATAGCCTTTCACTGGCTGCACTGGCGATAGTCAAGGCTCAGCTCTCCAGAGCACAAGGCAGAACCATGCACTTCATAGCAGACTTCTAGAACAGCCAGCGGACCATCAGGGCATGGCCCAGACACTAGGAGGGGACAGTCCTGCCACTGGAATCTGAAGAGATCACAACTAATAAAACTGTTTGCTTTTAAGATTAACTTTCATGTAAAAGAGTGTTTTACTTTGCATTGTCCTTGTAAGATTCAGTCTGATGCTGATGCTGCTCCCTCCCCTGGCCTTTTTGGCTTTTCTTCTCTGGGACTAAAAGTATGGGGTGTGTGGGAGGGGGGCATTTAGCTTCCCTTTTCCCTATTTTCTGGGTTGGCCTGAGGCCCTAGATGAATATTGGAGTGCCTGTGTGCCCACCCATCATAATGCTCAGTGGGTAAACTGAGCCAATCACTATTTCTCCACCTAGTCTACCTCACAGAGTTGTTATCAAGGTAAACTGGAGAAGGGAAGACCCATGTATACTATTCTGAAGGATGGGAGAAAAATGTACAAAGACAAAATGTAACAATATGTCCGGTTAGGGAGGAGAGCTTGATCACATCCAGAGCCAGTTCTTCTATATGTAGGCCTGTCACCCACAGAAGGATGGATCAAGCCAGTAGTAGTAGTAGTAGTAGTAGTAGTAGTAGTAGTAGTCGCAGTAGTCGCAGTAGTCGCAGTAGTAGTGGCAGCAAGAACATTTTAGTTCCATGATCTAAACAATGAACACCCAAACCTTTCTTCTGAGACTGTTAGGGTTGCCAGCCTCCAGGTGGGGCCTGGGGATCTCCAGCTGACAGAGATCAGCTCCCCTGGAGAAAATGGCTGCTTTGAAGGGTGGACTCTAGGGCATTATACCATGCCGAGGTCCCTTCCCTTCCCTCCCCAAACCCCGCCCTCTCCTGGGTCCACCCCCAGAGTCTCCAGGTATTTTCCACCTCAGACCTGGCAGCCCTAGAGACTGCTAGCTATTTAAAATAGAATGAATAAAGTTGCATTAAAAATCCCAAGTCCAAAAAATGCTAATATCTTCAATGTCTGCAATAAAGGATTCAGTGCAGTGATTTGCCTTTTTTGTGCAAGCTTCAGCAAAGATTTATGTTGCTACTTACTAATTTATATGCCATAATTAGAGGTTTAGGAACTGTCTGGATGGAGGGGGCCTTATCTGTTGGCACAAAAGTTAATTATGGGCCAGAACTAATTTGTGTGTATACTTGTTATTAAGAAGGGGGAGGGGATGAATATATGCATCTATGCACATGCATCAAAGGTTCTGCTTTAGGTTAGTTTCTATTCTTTCAAGTAAAGATCTACCTAAATGTCTCTGAATGGTATTGAAGAGCTGACTTCCACATTTATAGTAATTATGTGATACAGCCTTCTCAAGACAGTAGCACTTCAATCTGTAGAAGGTGGATAGTATATTGAAATCTAGGGACTTTCTTAAGTTTATATTAAAAAAATCCTGCCAGAACTAGCGATGGGCACAAACCAGCTCAAGAACCTTTGTTCTTGATGACTTTGGGGCAGTTCATGGTTTGCAAACTGCAGCCCAGCTACGAACCTTCACAAACTTTTAAGGCAGTTCATGGAGGTTCATTGGGAGCAAAAAGCAGGGGTTAAAACCCCTGCTTTCTGCTCCCTGCAAAAGCCACCAAAACATCCCTGCCACCAAAAGATCAGAAACAAATGAGCCACAGGGGCAGCCTTCTCCAAGGGTTCATCTGTTTTGGGCTCAAAACAGATGAAGCTGCTCCCACAGCTCAGCTGTTTAAAGAACTGCCCAAGAAAGCCCCTTTAAACAGCTGAATCACACAGAGCAAACTGCTCCTGCAGCTCAGCTGTTCAAAGGGGCTTTCTTGGTCAGCCAGTCCTTGGGGCTGGCTGCCCAAGAAAGTCCCTTTAAACAGCTGAGTCATGGGTGCAGCCTGCTCCCATGACTCAGTTGTTCATATCAGAAACAGCTGGGCCATGGGGACAGCCTGCTCTCATGATTCAGCTTTTTAGAGCCCAAATCAACTGAGCCACAAGAACACGCTGCCCCTATGGCTCAGCTGTTTCAGGCACGAACCTCATGAACCCTCATGGGGTTCATGGTTTAATTTGTGGTTCACCCACAAATTACAAACTGAACCGCATTTTTGTGGTTCATGCCTATCCCTAGCCAGAACTATTAAAATCACAAATATTTTGGTTTGTTGGTTTGTTTGCTTTTTGAAGCTGAGAGACAGAGAGTCTCTGCCTCAGATTAGCCTCCCTGTTCATCCTTTCATTCTTTCCCAGTACCTCAAGTATTATATCAGCACTAGCCAAGGTGTGTCCTGACCTGGATAGCCCAGGCTAACCCACTCATCAGATTTCAGAAGCTAAGCAGTGTTGGCCCTGGTCACTATTTGGATGTGAGATCACCAAGGAAGTCTAGGGTTGTTATCCAGAGGCATGCATTGACAAACCACCTCTGAATGTCTCTTTCCTTGAAAACCCTACAGAGTCACTGTAAGTCAGATGACACTTGATGGCAAAAAAAGAAAAAAGAAACAAATAGGTGTGTCCAGTGTGCCTTGGGAAATGTAGTCCTCAAGGTATAATTCTTAAAAAATTTTCCCCTTTATGATTATTCTGAATGTAGCAATTAGCTCTGAATGTCTCTGATCATAGCTGTTTCTCCTTCCCTTCTTGATTGGAGATAGTTCTTCAGGAAAGTGGTGTATTCCCAGAGGTCATTTCAGGGGGGAACGCGGGGGAACGCAGTTCCCCCGGGTGAGGTGCAGGGGGCAGGGCACATGATGAAGCCCCGCCCCCTGCTTCCGGCCGCCCTGCTTCCGGCCCTCATTCAGCCAGGAGGAGGCAGGAGAAGAGGGAGGGTAAGTTGCTTCCTCCCTGCCTTTCCCCACCCCTGCCTGCCTGGGGCCAGGGAGGGCCTTCGCGGGGCTTCCTTGCACTCCCGCCGGCCTTGCAGGTCCACCGCCGGGCCCGTCATGGGGCTCAGCAGTGGAGCTGCAAGGCTGGCGGCGGCGGCCGGGACCGTTGGGGGCAAGGTGTGTGGCCTTATGACACACTTCCGGTGATGTCAGGGGGTGTGGCCTTATGACACACTTCTGGTGATGTCAAGGGGTGTGGCATATGCTAATGAGTTATGCTAATGAGTTCCCCTAGCTCTTTTTCTATGAAATGACCCCTGTGTATTCCCCTACAAAGAAGGACTTTCTCAGGCTCAATCACCATTTTTGTTCATGAAGAGGGCTGGAGTTAATCCCACTCTGGGTTGATGTTGATGGATGCAACGGTTATTCCGTGGAATGTGTTGGGGGGTATCTTGTTTACTCCTTGTCTATTCTTGGATTTTACAGTTCTGTTGTTTGCCTGTAATGCGTTTTTTATCTTTGCTGTTTTGTTGCATATCTTTCAATATATTTTTTTTTTAAGGAGATAGATTGAATCCTGTGGTTATTCCTTCAGCCCTGATCCAGCTATGGAGATCCATGGAAGTAAGCTTCCACATGTGTTTCACTGGACCAAGTACCCAGGACATTAATCCAAATGTTCACTGCAATCTGTAGCTGAATATACTTGCCATGTATTGACAGTATGTTTTTTTTTTTAAATTGGTGTTTTTATATACAGCATATTTATTTATTAAAACACAAAAGCATAGATTTTACGGGGAAAATTCAATGTGTGGAAACAGGAAATAGATCAAAAATAATCATGGAATAAACAGCAAAAAAACACAAGGGAGAAATAAAATTGAAGCAGGAGTTTGAGGGTTGAAACAGTAGGGACAAGAAATTCCACATGATCCCTAGAAAAGCTTATCTTTGGAAACTCTCCTTTAGAAGTAGTACATCTTTGAGTCCTGTGACTTCCTTTCCTTCTCTTTCCAGATGTGGTGAGCTTTATTTATTCTTGCCATCCACAGTGTGGAAGATAGCTGGTGTTTCTTGCTCAAAACACCCTTGACTGTTATCTGCTTCACAAAAGAATGTTCTCAGTGCTTCCTTTACAGCCATACAATTATTTTTTTCCCCTGTCGGTTTTCAGACTCTATTGAATTTATTCGTTCTCTCGCCTGACTCTTCAGCCCTTTCTCAAAAGCGTTACTTCGAAGTTAACAGGCAGAAAGAGAATTAACGAGATGAACACAAATAGCCTCCAAATGGGTTCTTTATATGCACAGCAAACTTCATGATGTACAGGGCAGGCTATTTCCTGTTGTCAAAATCAATTATCACTAAAAACAGCGGGCTTCAGGATTAACAATTTCCTGCTATTTTTCTTAAGGAAAGTCAGTGTGTTTATTTCTCAAGTGTTTTAGACCATTGCCTGCTTTTCCCAAGCAGTACAAGCGCATGCTGGTTTTTCTTTTTTCATTTCCTGTTGTATGGTTTATTGGGGGGACAAAGAATGTAAGTTTCTGTTTAATTAGGTGGTACCTTTACCTGCTTCTAGTAGTTAAAATATTTGGGTGATTTGAGTGCACAGAATTGTGTTATTTAAGGACTGGCTATGACTGCCAGTTTCTCTCCTGCACTGTGAGCCAAGCCTGGTACCACAACTCGCATTCCAAATGTACATAGCGGGAGTTCAGTGTGGGATCCAACTCTAGCCTTACAGTTCCCAACATGGGACAGATAGGCTGTCTGCCTTTTCAAAATTCTTCAAAAGTAGCGTGTAAGAGAATGCACATTCATGTGCAGCTTCAGAGTGAAAAAAGAAATCGCAAAGATTTTCAAAAGAAGTTAGAAATGGCTTGGATGTCACAGCTACCAGGTAACAGGCTGAACTTTGTTTTGTTTTCAATTCTACCTGGAAAGAAAGATAAGTGTCTGTGTCATACCAGTTATTTCATGGCAGTCTAACCTATCATGAACATTCATTCACTCAATTCGCTCTCTTTTTCTTTAGAGTATGGCAGTTGGATTATTAATCATAACAGTCTTGGGGCTCCGTCGTGACCTCTCCGCCACAATTGAGACAGTTTATGAACTTGAGGCCCCTTGCACGTCTTCGGGGCCAGGTTTAGAATGTTTCAATCTGCTCAGTCTGGATGAAGTGGACAGACTGCTCATTTCTGTACGCCCAACTACATACGACCTTGATCCGTGCCCCTCCTGGCTCATTAAAGCGAGTCCTGGGGGGGCTACGAGGTGCGGTGCAGGATATTGTCAACGTGTCCCTTTCGGAAGGGCGTTTCCCGACTGCGCTCAAGGAAGCGATGGTCCGCCCTCTCTTGAAAAAACCATCTCTAGACCCGACCAAATTGACCAACTATCGGCCGGTGTCTAATTTGCCCTATTTGGGCAAACTTATAGAGAGGGCGGTGGCGTTACAGTTACAGGGCTTTCTGGAGGATGCTTCAGTCTTAGATCCCTTCCAGTCCGGCTTCCGCCCGGGTCACGGGACCGAGACGGCTTTGGTCGCCCTGACTGATGATCTCCGGAGACATCTGGATCGAGGCGGTGTAGCGGCACTGGTGTTGTTAGATCTGTCGGCAGCGTTTGACACTGTCGACCACCAGTTGCTGATCCACTGCCTCGCCGACGTGGGGATTCAGGGGCTTGCCCTTCAATGGTTTGCCTCTTTCCTGCAAGGTCGGGGACAAAGGGTGGCTTTCGGGGATCGGCGCTCCCGTAGGTATCCCCTTGAGTGTGGGGTACCACAGAGGGCAGTGCTGTCCCCGATGCTATTTAACATTTATATGCGCCCCCTTGCCCAGATTATCTGGAGTTATGGGCTAGGGTGTCATCAATATGCCGATGACACCCAGCTCTATCTGATGCTGGGCGGCCGGTCAGACTCGGGTCCCGATGACCTTCACCAGGCACTTGAAGCTGTGGCTGGTTGGCTCCGGCTGAGCAGATTGAAACTAAACCCGGTGAAGACGGAGGTTCTGGGCCTGAGTCGGGCCGGGACAGGTTTGGGGCTTCCTCTCCCGACCTTCGACGGGGTGCCTTTGGTGCCTGTGTCTGGGGTTCGGAGTTTGGGAGTGCACCTGGACTCCGCATTAACGATGGAGGCCCAGGTGGCAGCCACTGTCAAGTCCACCTTTTACCATCTTCGGCGGGCTCGGCAGTTGGCCCCCTACCTGGACCGAGATGATCTGGCCACAGTGATCCATGCGACGGTCACCTCGAGGCTAGACCACTGTAACGCTCTCTACATGGGCCTGCCTTTGTCGCAAATCCGGAGGCTGCAACTGGTGCAGAATGCTGTGGCCAGGCTGTTAATGGGTCTCTCTAGGAGGAACCACATTCAGCCTGTGCTGAAAGCGCTGCACTGGTTGCCAATAGCGTACCGAATTCGCTTCAAAGTGCTGCTTCTTCCTATAAAGCCCTACATGGTCTGGGTCCAGCCTACCTGAGGGACCGCCTTACCCCGTATGTTCCCCCAAGAGCACTACGGTCTGGGGCCCAAAACTTACTAACTGTACCGGGCCCCAGAGATGCAAAATTGGTCGCTACCAGGACCAGGGCCTTCTCGGTGGCGGCCCCTACCTGGTGGAATGAGCTCCTGGAGGAGATCCGGGCCCTGCGGGACCTGATGCAGTTCCGCAGGGCCTGCAAGACGGAGCTCTTCCACCAGGCCTTCAAGTAGGGGCCACCGCCCCCGCCCCCCTCCATCATGGGGGATGGAAGAGACCTTGGGAAGGAAGGAAACATCGGAAAAACTGGAACTTTTTGAACATTTAAACACCTTACTTATCTGATTGAATAAACTATCAAATGATTTTGGGGAACCTCTGGACTGGACCGTCATCTTTTGGAGTTTTCGGATGTGAAGATCAACTAGCACTTTAAATTAAATTAACTTGTATTAGGATTGGTTTTTAAATGTTTACTGTTTTTAACTTTGAGAACTATGTTTTATTGTTGCAAATATTTTTGCCTGTTATCCGCCCTGAACCCTACGAGGGAGGGAGGGGTATAAATCTGATTAATTAATTAATTAATTAATAATAAACTGTTGTCAGACTTTGGCAGGAAAAAGTGGGGGAAATACCTTGATTAGGTTTTTGTGAGCCAAATCTACATGGGCACAAAGAGTGGTAAGGCAACATGATTAACATACTTATTTAGGCTGAAGAAAGCCAGATCTACATTGAAACAAAAGTTTGGGTGAGTCAAGATAGCTCCTGAAACTGGATAGAGGGAAAAATAAATCATTTGAATGCCGTTCTTGATTGAATTTAAAAAAAAAGGAAAGGAAAAATAGGAATTGGGTGTTGGTTAATGAAATACCAACTTCCTTGGGGTAGGCAGAAACTTCTGGGGTATGTCAGAATGTTGGGTGATGTCTCTAGTGTTATTGAGAAAAGCATGTAACTGAGCTGTGGAGAGATTGCATATAATATTTCCAGCACACCCATCCTCTTCTTTCTTGGGATTTTCCAATGTCATGGCTGTATCCAGGTGCCTTTAAAAGATACCTCAGGTTTCAGATCCCCTTGGCACTTAGGCTGTAAAGGGTGACTATTTAAACAACCAACTCCAAAATAAGAGGAGGAGCCTACTATCCAAGGAGGTCTCAGCTGGAAGGGGGGGTCCTCGCAAAACCTGTCATGGAAAAACTGAGGTAAATTATAATGTCAAATGCAGCCAAAAGCTTTATTTAGGGAAATTGACCAATTCTGTATTCCCCCATAAGGTGTTTAGGCATCATCCTTTGAGAACACACTATAAATGTTTGCTGAAGAATCTCTATTCAAGGAAATCAAAACAGCACCAGCTGTACTCAAAATAGTACATTTATGCACACTTCTTCTTTTACAAATTATTTTTTTCCAGACGGAATGGAAAATGAGCTATTGATCAGATATATAATAATGAAAGAAGTTGTACAGTAAAGCAGGTGATGCTTCAATTAGTAGCAAAGAACACCAGAAAGGGAGGACTATTGAAAGGAGAATCATGGAAAATTATTGCATCTGATAATTAGGTAGGAAGGATAGATAGATAGATAGATAGATAGATAGATAGATAGATAGATAGATGATAGATAGATATAGATGATAGATAGCTTTTTCTCAGCTCATGATTTCTACTGAAAATACTAGAGTTGTCCAGTTTTTTTTAAACCCTTGAGAAATGGCACTTGAGGCAAATTAACTTTCAAAAACAGAATAAAGATTTCGCTAAACAGGCAGGGAATATATGTATAATAGGATTAGTCAAGGTTTTGAGACTGTTGAGGTAAAAAACAACCCAACCTCTTTCTAATATATACAGAGTTGAACTTAGAACATTCAAGAGAGTGCATTTGTAGTTTTATTTCAAGACTTTCCATTTCTTTCTTTGAGAGGTACTTTGTTTAGTATAATTCAGTACTAATACAGTTCTTATTGATGTTTCTAGATTTCTTCCTTCAGATATTACAGGTTTTCCTTTAGATGATACAGCTTTTCAGTAATGCTTGAAGTATCTAAGCTTCTCCCCTTTATCACAGACCAGGGTTCTCTTGTCCCTAAGAAGAAATAACTCCTTTTATTATGTGGCTTGTATAGGAGTTCTCTCTAACTACCCAGAGCTTTTGCCAAATCCTTCTCCAGTATCCTTTGTCTGTATAAGGTTGTTCTGTAGCTTTCCTGAAAATCTAAAGTTCTCCCTCAGAGCAATTGTAATATATCTAAGACAACGGGGTTTCTCTTCTTCTCTCTTTTTAAGTACTTTTCTGACTATTGCCTGTCAGAAAACGCTGACTCCCAAATGCCTTTCCCCTCAGAAGCCAAACCCTCTGGCTACTTATCCAGACATTAGTTTTCAGATAAAGACCAAATGGTGAAAGACCTCTTTTCTCTCCAGATCAGCTGTTTTATTTCCTCTCTCAGCTGATGTGGGCCAATCAGAGAGCAAGTAGAGCAGCCAATCACATGAGCTCTCCAGAGAAGATTAACCTATGACCTCCCTGACTGTCTGACACAAGCAGCATTTTAAAAAGCCTGCTTTTCTGCACAATCCGTCACACCAGGCTTCACCACGTTTGGGGCATCATGGGCTGCTGTGGTCGGGTCGTCTGGATTTATGGTGGGCCATGGAGTCCAGGGTGGTCACCCTCGGACAATACCTTAAGTGTATGTTCACGGCAATCAATGAGACAGACATCCTTGAACTTTAAACAAGACAGCAAGACATCAGAATAATGGAGGGAAATAAATATTGATTATTATTAAAACAATTTTTCAGTGTCCATTATAGCAACAATAACAAATTAGACCTTTTCTGTTTATTGTTTATTGTTAATAAATGAATAATACCCTCCACTATTTTTACTTGGTTGTGGGTAAGATGGGATGAAATGACTCCCAGTTTCTTACGCTGGCTTTTATGATACAGCTGTAACAGAGGACAAGAGGCTACTTGCCTGCTTGTTTCTTACAATCCTCCCCTCTTGTTAGTACCATAGTATATAACTGTCCTCTTTTGAGGCTCACCTATTAGTCTATCTTGTCTGCTCTACCTAACAACAGTTCTCCAGGGTCTCAGGAAGAATAACTTTCTTAATCCTACTACTTAAAGATTTTAACAACAGGAAATATCTGAATCTGGGATCTTCTGCATGGAAAGCATATACTCTACCCTTGAGCTATAACCCTTCACTGATGTACTCCAGCAGAAAGTCATTCCTGTCTCAGGTTATAGCCCCCAGCAATATGGTTATTTCATATGATTGAAATGACAGATTGCATACATTGCAATAGCATAAAAACATGAGATTTTTATTGCTGGGTCAGACCAAAGATTCTTCTAGTCCAGTTCATCAGTCAGGCAACATCATTCAGGAAGCTCACATGCATAGCAGTGACATTATTCACCTCTGAAGCTAACATTGCACCCAGAGGAACTGATCCCTAGAGATTGGAGATCATTTGTAATTCTGGGAGAATAGCCCCACCTTGAGGTTGGTAACCCTAGATGACCCTGTAGAACTGAGGTTCCCAGAGCATGTTTAATGCTGCTGCAGAGACATATGTATCCATGTGTGTGCACGTGTGTGTGTTTAGTGATAATTTAGGAAAATGACATACGATGGGATTTCTTAGAAAATTAATTTTCCAAGAAATCTCTACATAGATTTCACTTCTCACTTCTGCCAATCAAATCAGTGATGTTTTATTTGCATAACATTTTTTTCTTTTTCTTTGCACTGGAGTTTTGCTGTAATATATACTTTTTTCACTAAATAAGCATTATACATTTTATATATTATACATATAATGTATGTGTACATTATATATATATATATATATATATCAACACAAACAAGTGTAAAAATAAAATAAAATAAAGGCCATCCAGTCATCCCTAGTGTTTTCAAGGTGGTACATTAAGCAAAGAACTATCTGTTCTCTTTTTCACTTTTTCTAGCTTGCTAAATTTGTCCTCCAAGTTAAGAAATCTATAATTTGGTCTTCATTTGATGGAGGGGGGGGGGGGAGATAAGGAACATTACACCAGATGGCAAATGCAAAAAATCCCAAGGAGAGAAGAAAAAAGCTAATCTTGAAATCAAGCACACATTTCAGCATAATGGACCATATAATTAATCCATGAACGAGATGACAAAGTCCCTAATCATACACACAGTCAGCTGGCTCTTTGTCGATTTGGTTACTAACTCAACTGTTTCATTTAATACTCTGAGTTAATGAGGGGTCTCATATCCTAACAAGCTGAGCATTAGTGGATTTCTCTACAGTGAGCAGTGGAACCTCAGAAGGGTTAGTGCCAAATAGAAAGGAGAGTGATCAAATCAGAAGCTAATGGGGAGACATTTGGGGAAGGGATCCACTGGGAAGGAGCCAGTGGAGACCACATTCAGCACTGGTAGCATTGTCTAGATCCCCAAGTAATGGGATGATACCGTTAGGATGTTCACAGCCTTCTTGAGAAACTCCTTAGATGTTTTTCAGCAAACCCATCAATTATCACTCAGTCTTTGCTTTAGGTCAAATTTGATGTCAATTTTGAAATGCATGAAAATTCTACAAGGAATCGCACAAATCTGAGAAATGCAAAAGTCAGCTTCAGAAACATATGAAATTTCCAGGCAGATACTACATTACAGGGCAGATGTACAGAATGTCATTATAATTATTTCCTCATCAACAATTGTGTTTCTACATTTTATACCTTACCATTGTGTTCCTTACTTACAGGGGCCCCCTGACTGCCCATGGTCCCATCCACCAACAGAGGGAGACAGATGACTTGGTGGCTGTAGCTGCTTGCACTTTACCCCATTGGGAACTTGGGCAGCAAGATTCTGGTGGCAGCGGGAGTACCTGCCCACCTCACTGAGTGTCTCTGTGTGTGTGTGTGTGAGGGTCACAGGGTTGCCAAACTTCAACTAGGGCCTGGGGAGTCCCCAGAACTACTATTAGTCTCCACATTACAGAGATCCATTCACTTGAAGAAAATGCCTGATTTGAAGGATGAAATCTATGGCATTTTATCCCCCTTAGGGCCTCCCTTCCCCAAACCCCATTTTCCCCAGGCTCCACCCTCAAATCTCCAGGAATTTTCCAACCTAGAGTTGGTAACCTTAGAGCCACTCCTGGCTTGTATACTGGTGGCAAGGGTTGGGACTGATGGTGTGTCCAGTGTGTTAAGGGATGGCCATGAATCTGGGGCCCCATCTTGGATTTTTGTCCAGAGTCCCAGATTCACTAAAACTGTCTCTGCTTTTTTCTGGGCCTGCAATACTATCCCAGTCATGAATTGAAAAACATAAAAATGATTGTGTCAGTGGCGTGTGCGCCTTTGTTTCAAATATGTCTGCATCAGTTCCCAATAGAAAGTTCTGGGGGAAGCTTACAATAACAAGCAATAATTATACTTCCATCATCTATAATATTACTAAAACCCATTCAACCACAGCTTCAGAAACAGCAGTAATAAATACAGATGCAACGGTGATGGTAAAACTTTCCCAGTATCGGCAACACACAATGCATTGCTTTTCCATTAGTCCTTTAGGAGGAGAGGAACTGGAAGAAGAAGTCACTAGTGTTTATATGACCATTTCAGATACAGAGATAATTTACTCTGATAATATTTATAAAATAAACCAATAAATAACATACACAGCAGCTTGGAGTGCATCCCAGTTATAAGATATTGACAGCTGTCCTGACAATGCAGTCTTCTTGAAGATGGTACAAAAACACCATTCATTTAATTGGCCGTATGTTTCAACTGAGAGTTCCACCAGTCTTTTTGCCTCATTTCCAACTGTATCATTTGTATACATGATCAAACCAAAATATATGTGCTTTAGAGCACCGTAATGAGCCAAACAAGGATGCATATTGTCACCCTGTTTATTTAATTTATATGCAGAGTACATTATGCAAAACGCCGGCCTGGATGAATCACAAGCCAGAATTAAGATTGCTGGGGAAAACATCAACAATCTCAGATATGCAGAGGATACCACTCTAATGGCAGAAAGTAAAGAGGACCTAAAGAGACTCTTGCTGACGATGAAAGAGGAAAGTGCAAAAGTTGGCTTGAAACTCAACATCAAAAAACCCCTAAGATCATGGCATCCAACCCCATCACTCCTTGGAAAATAGAAAGGGAAGTCTGGAAGCAGTAACAGAATTCATGTTCCTGTGTTAGCAGATGAGCTGAATATTTGCTTTTATGTATTTGTGCTTTCTGACACACACACACACACACACACACACACACACTTTTATGGAATGTGCCTATAAATCCCTATGGGCAAAGGAAAAGCTGTTTGGAAGCACCTACTGTGTGACAGAGATTTCTCATAGGAAGATACTTGCCTGCTTTCTATGTTAATGAGGCACGCACACACATACAGCTAGCAAAGCATTGTGGGGACAAGACGAACATGGTGGGCCTTTGTTAGCAGAAAAACAACAACTCTGAGTTGAATATTCTCCATTGCTGAGAGAATGGGTGTCATGTTCTACAGAGACCTGATCTGCATTTGTATAAGCCGTTTCCTGTTTACAGTGCCTTGGCGGGCTGGTAAAGCCAAGGGTCATCAACAGAACAAAGAGATGTCCTCCAGCTGAGATTCACCACATGGCCAAATGGAATTCCGTGAGATAGAGTATAGAATTTCAAATATTGTCACCACCCATCATATCCCGCCCCTTGCTACATGCAGCCAATAGGGATAATTCATGTGATGGATCTGTAGATCAGGTGGTATCACGAGCAGGCAGGAGGCCCCCATCTAGAAATTTCAATATATAACGCAAAGCACGCTTTCAGTCAGCAGCCATGCTTTGAGAGAGAGAGAGAGCTGCTCCTGCAGCTGTTGCTACAGCTGGCCAGCTGGCCATGCATCCTACCCCCCCCATCTTTCCTTGAGGAAAAGCTCTTGTCTGAATTTCTCTAAGGTGCGCAGTTAGAGAAATTCAACCACATTAGCTAACATTGTTTTGGCAATGTGGAAGAGCAACAGACCCCAGGGATCCCTCCCCCTTTCCCTCCAATCATCACTACAACAGACTGGACTTCTAGAGCAGGTGAGCATAAATCGTTTCAGCCACCTCCCTACTTCTAAGTTACTAAAGTAACTATTTTGTATTCATTTCTGTAATTCTAAAGGATCTTGTATGCTTGTTATATGTGAGACTGATGCTGTTGTATGACTGATTTTAAATACCTTCAGTAAAAAGAATCTTTGTTTTGGAAGAACACCCATGTGGTCTCCATTACTGGAACTCTGAGTTCAGGCAAAACTCTGGTATAGCTGGCCCACACTCATGTTAAATATTTAGCCATCTGCCATAGATAAGGCATTTTGGCTAACACCTGGGATCCAAAATCACTGAAGATGGTGACTGCAGCCATGAAATTAAAAGACGTCTGTTCCTTGGGAGGAAAGCTATGGCAAACCTAGACAGCATGATAAAAAGTAGAGACATCACCCTGCAAACAAAAGTCTGTATGGTCAAAGGGATGGTATTCCCAGTAGTAATGTATGGCTGCGAGAGTTGGACCATAAGGAAGGCTGAGCGCCGAAGAATAGATACTTGTGAATTATGGTGCTGGAGAAGACTCTTGAAAGTCCCCTGGACTGCAAGGAGATCAAATCAATCAATCCTAAAGGAAATCAACCCTGACTGTTCCCTGGAAGGCCAGATACTGAAGCTGAAGCTCAAATACTTTGACCACCAAATGAGAAGGGAGCACTCACTGGAGAAGACCCTGATGCAGGGAAAGATTAAAGGAAAAAGAAGAAGGGGACAGCAAAGGATGAGATGGTTAGACAGTGTTATAGATGCAACAAACATGAAATTAAGCAAACTCTGGAGGATGGTGGAAGACAGGAGGGCATGGCGTGATGTGGTCCATGGGGTTGCGAAGAGTCAGACTTGACTGTGCAACTGAACAACAACAATGAGACAAAAGTTCTATTGATTGGGGGTATGTGAAATGGGAGGTTTGGAGAGCAAAAACATTTTCCCAAAATCATGCCTACTGTTCCTCATGGACATAGAATGAATTCTTAAGCTGGAGTGTACCATATTCTTTTCTTGCTTTGTTGAGGCTCACAAATCATAGAAAGTGTGATACCTTGTCCACAGTTATTGGCTTGGCTACTACTACTTAGAGGTTACTTTAAGGTTCGGGGGGAGTTAGATGCAAAGTGTGGGTTAAGCATAGAGACAGAAATACTAGACCTTTCACATGTTTCAGGCTGGAACTCACAAAGCATGAAGCCCACTGAGCTACAAGCATGTGACAGGAAGTCCTGTAACAAGAGTCATGTGGCAGGAATAGACATGTGGTAGAAAGAAGCAGAATTATAACCTTGTTACTGCCAAGGCCAGGATCGTGGGCATCAAGCCAAAAGATCTGGGACCAGAAACAGAAGCCAAGCACCAGGAGGTATACTATAGTGGATAATTCAAAGGTCAGTGTTATGGAAGAATACTTCCCACTGCTGACTTCACCTCATGGTCCTGCTGGTCTTCTCAGCATGCATGCAAAAAGATGCAGGAACTATGAAACTCCTACTGACTACCCAAAAGTTCTTTTCAAATGGTAATAAAATGGCAGCTATTAGGGTACTTGCAACAGGAGGGCCTCCACAACTCAGCTGAAGTTCCCATCCCATGGATTGAAGACAATTGTATAAAGTAACCCTCCCCCATGCCAGTTTCCAATTTGTTGTGGGAAATCCATCCTTCTGCCCTTCATCTGCCTGCTAGAAGAAGCCAAACCTACTCCCAGCAGCAAAACAAACAAATGGACAAACTGCCCTACAAGATAGGCAATGCATACCTGACTTGGCAGTGCAAGGGCATTTTTATGTTAAGAACATAAGAACATAAGAGACGCCAATGTTGGATCAGGCCAAAGGCCCATCCAGTCCAACACTCTGTGTCACACAGTGGCCAGAAATACCAGTGCCATCAGGAGGTCCAGCAGTGGGGCCAGGACATTAGAAGCCCTCCCACTGTTGACCCCCCCCCCAAGCACCAAGAAGACAGAGCATCACTTGCCCCAGAGCCCCTAGCTATACCTTGTGGCTAATAGCCACTGATGGACCTCTGCTCCATATGCTTATCTAATTCCCTTTTGAAGCCGTCCATGCTTGTAGCACCCACCACTTCCTGTGGCAGTGAATTCCATGTCTTAATCACTCTTTGGGTGAAGAAGTACTTCCTTTTATCCGTTCTAACCCGACCGCTCTGCAGTTTCATGGAGTGCCCACGAGTTCTTGTATTGTGAGAAAGGGAGAAAAGTACCTCTTTCTTTACCTGCTCTTTCCCATGCATAATCTTATAAACCTCGATCATGTCACCCCTCAGTCGTCTTTTCTCCAAGCTAAAGAGCCCTAAGCGCTTTAACCTTTCCTCATAGGGAAAGTGTTCCAACCCTTTTATCATTCGAGTTGCCCTTTTCTGCACTTTTTCCAAAGCTATAATATCCTTTTTAAGGTGTGGTGCCCAGAACTGCACACAGTATTCCAAATGAGGTCTCACCATTGATTTATATAGGGGCATTATTATATTGGCTGATCTGTTTTCAATACCCTTCCTAATAATCCCCAGCATAGCATTGGCCTTCTTTATTGCAGTCACACACTGTCTCGACATTTTCAGTGAGTTATCCACTACAACTCCAAGATCTCTCTCTTGCTCAGTCTCTGCCAGTTCAGACCCCATCAATGTGTATTTATATTTAGGATTTTTGGCTCCAATGTGCATCACCTTGCACTTGGCCACATTGAACCCCATTTGCCATGTTAATGCCCACTCGCCCATCCTTGACAGATCCCCTTGGAGTGCCTCACAATCCTCACTGGTTTTCATCACCCTGAACAACTTTGTATCATCCGTAAATTTAGCCACTTCACTGCTTACTCCCAACTCCAAATCATTAATGAACAAGTTAAAAAGCAGTGGACCAAGTACTGATCCCTGCGGTACCCCACTGCTTACCACCCTCCACTGAGAAAATTGCCCACCTACACTCACTCTCTGTTTTCTATGAACTAGCCAGTTTTTGATCCATAAAAGGACTTGTCCTTCTATCCCATGATTTTTGAGCTTACTTAGGAGCCTTTGATGAGGAACTTTATCAAAAGCTTTCTGGAAGTCAAGGTAAATAATATCTATTGGATCCCCCTTGTCCACATGTTTGTTCACCCCCTCAAAGAACACTAACAGGTTAGTGAGACAAGATCTTCCCTTACAGAAACCGTGCTGAGTCTGCCTCAATAGGTTTTGTTCATCTATGTGCCTACTAATTCTTTCCTTAATAATGGTTTCCACCAATTTACCCGGTATCGACGTCAGACTGACTGGCCTGTAATTTCCCGGATCTCCTCTGGAACCCTTTTTAAAGATGGGAGTGACATTAGCTACCTTCCAATCCTCAGGAATGGAGGCAGATTTGGAGGCAGATTCCTCAGGAATGGTATTATGCCATTATCCCTGATATATATTTTTTTTGCCTGTTACTCTACTACCTGTTGTTTTGCTCCTGGCAGCAGCAGCAATCTTGCTCTAAACTGATGCTGTGCCTATTGTTTTCTGTCCCTTGTTTTATCCACAGAGTGGCATAGGTTTTTTTTTTCAGTTTTAAAATTTTATTTTCAGTTCTCAATATTATTAACATTCCAACTACACATTTTTCCCGTACGATAGAGTCTTACACATTAGCTAAGTTTCTATCCATACATACACCTTTATCCATCTCTTGTTGTGTACCTTTTCATTTTTGTTTTGAAGTCTCAAGCTCAAATAGTCCATTTGTGCTAATTCTAGCAATTTCAATGCTAGATCTTCTCTAGAGGGTATTACATCACTTTTCCAGTTTTTTGCCAGAAGCAAACACGCAGCAGTTAAAATATATGACAAAAAATATTTTTCTTGCTGATTATATCCATTAGGGATCATATTGAGCAAATATGTTTCCGGTTTTAATGCTAAATTTTTATCCAGTATTTCTTGCACTATTTTTCGTATCATTTTCCAATAACCTTGTATTTTTCCACATTTCCACCATATATGATAAAAGGTCCCAATATTAGCCTTACACTTCCAGCATTGGCTGGAGCAGCCAGGATAACATTTGGCTATTTTATCTGGGGACCAGTACCATCTGTGTGTCATCTTATATACATTTTCCTGATATGCTATTGCTCTCATATATTTAACAGAATTCCAGATTTTTGTCCATTGTTCATATTCTATACTCTCTCCTAAATCTTTCATCCATATCTTCCTTACATGTTTAGTTGTTTCATCCTGTTCATATTCATCCAACAAAAATCCATACAACTTCTGAATTAATTTATCATTTGAAGATAGCCAAATCTTATCCAGTTCATTATTTTGATCTTCAAAACCCCTAATCATGTCTTTTTTATATCTACCCCGTAGCATTATCTATTCCCACCACGTTAAATTGTTTTTTCATTTTAGCTTTTCTTCTGATTTTAATTTATTATTTCTACTTAATAAAGTTTGGTAGCTTTCCTTCTTACTCATTGTTATTAAAGATGGACTAATGAAAGCTTCTAAGGGGGAGACCCATCTTGAAATTTTCCTATAAAATTTCTCTTTAATTTTGCTCCAGATTTTATTCAATGCTCCTCTTAACATATGTCTTCCAAAATGTGAATAGATCTTATCCTTCCCATACCATATATAAGCGTGCCACCCCACATGCAAATCATGATCTTCTAACATCAAAGTTCTAGTATTCTCCAGGGTAAGCCATTCTTTTATCCATACTAGGGCTGAGTGCCATAGTGATACAGAGAAGTATACTCTCTGTTTGCTTTGATTTCTCTTCAGAGGTTATCCCACGGCTAAGTCGTATTGTCTATATCTACTGTGAACTGCCCCATTACTGATAAGTTGTTTTCCTTCTCATCAGTTCTCTGAAATCACCAAAACAGTCCACCTAACTTATCAGTCGGCAAACAGGGTGTCGGGAGGGTTTTTTTTTTACTGCTTGGCATTAATGCTATGTAATCAGTCCACGCTGATGGCAAGTGAAGCAAAAGCATTTTCTGACATGCAAAGACTGTTCAAAAAATTTGAGATGGGAAAGTCTGGTTGTCTTTGAGATACTTGGAGATAGGATCCTTAAGGAATATAATGTTGTGCTATACTTCAGAGATATCTGTGTCCAGCTCTTTTGGCCCCTTTTGAGAAGCTGAGCTGTGTTTCATGGGATGATAAAAATTCTGAAATGATTAAGGACACTTCTTAGGAAAAGCTGACACATCTCTATAGTTCACAAGGTAGTGTTATCATATAGATGAATTAGCCTCAGGACATTTTATTTCTCCCCTCACATTTATAGTCTTACCTTTCATTTCAGGAACTCGAGACAGCCAAGATGAAATGAGTTAACTAGCAGTGCCAAGGGGGAGCCAGTGTGCTCTTGTGGTCTGAGATTGGGGAGACCAGAATTCAGATTTTCAATTTTTTGTAAAGCTCACTGGATGGCTTTGGCCCAGTTACTTGGTAGCAGAAAATGTCATCAAGTCACGGTTAACTTATGGTGACCCCATAGGGTTTTTCAAGGCAAGAGACTAATAGAGGAGGTTTGCCATTGCCTGCCTCTGTGCAGCAATCCTGGACTTTCTTGGCGATCTCCTATCCAAGTACTAACTAGTACCAAGGACTAGCTCCACTGAGCTTTCAAGATCTGATGAGATTAGGATAGCTCAAGCCACCCGGGTCATCCAGGTAAGGCAAAGGTACCTCACAGGGTTGTGGTAAGGATAAAATGGAAGAGGGAAGAACCATGTCTACTATACATAGTTAGAATGAATTAATACATGAAGCTGCCTTATACTGACCATTGGTGTATTGTGTACTCTGACTGGCAGGGGCTCTTTGGGGTCTTTCTTATCACCTGCAATTGGACCCTTTTAACCGGAGGTGCCAGGTATTGAACCTATGACCTTATACGTCCCAAACCAATGCTTAAGCTCTGAGCCACAGCCCGACCCATAGTCAGTATGGGTGAATGAATGTTAATCTGGTAGGGTAGGATTTGTTTCTGGTACAAATAACAGTGCCCTCCTTGTATGGACAATTCTGCCTACACCCCACCATCTATACGATCTAGGAATGAGACTCAATTTTGAAAGATGTCTGGCTTGATTTAAATATTCTCATTTCAATTTCATTTCTCCCTTGTGAGAAGTGAACCCTTGACTCTTTATTTTGGCACCAGTTTATCTTGCCTCACACCTAATTTTTCTTGCTCAGATTAATGCATTCTCCAGTGATATTTTGTGCCAATTGCATATAAATAGTTTATGATTGGCATGAACATTAAGTGGCACAAGATGGTGTAAAGGAGGGGGAGGAGTGTCATCAACAGCAGTAACAAACATTAGGTGAACTGTTAGCAATAACAATGTACAAAATTTTAAAAAGAATTGAAAAATGCCTGATAAGATTCCATCAGACTTACTATTCATTAGAGAGAGAGAGAGGAAAAAAAAACATCTACCAGAGATTAGATGCACACAATCTTTCATCTGTTCACAGGGAGATTATTAATAGGAATGTGCATCCAAATGCATAACCCCTTTAAAGCAAATTACGGCATTCCTATACCAATATGCATTCTATTAAAGTGAGACAAAGGCTACATTTAGATGCACATCCAAATAAACATCCCATTGAAAACAATGGTAGCATCTGCATTTGGATGCACATCTGAAAGCATATTCCCATTGCCTACTATAGATAGTGCACCTTGGTGTTTAGTCATGCCGGCCACATGACCACGGAAACATCTTCGGACAGCGCTGGCTCTTCGGCTTTGAAACGGAGATGAGCACTGCAACCCTAGAGTCGGACTCAACTGGCTTTCGAGCAAGGGAACCTTTACCTTTACCTTTTACTATAGATAGCATCCTAGGATACACAAATAGATGTGCATCCAGGTCATGCCCACCATTTATAGAAGCAAAAACACCCACTTGTGGAGTTTCTGTGGCTATGCAAGACCATGTAGTGGGAAAATAGAAGATTTTTTCAGAACTGAAGGGCAGATCACACATTCCCAGGTTTAGCCATTGTCACAGTAATCCTTTGAAAAAGGCTAGGCTGAGATATAGTGACCTGACCATGGCTACACAATGCTATTTATGCTGAAGGCAGATTTGAACCCAGATCTCCCTGGTCCAAGTCCAATACTCTGCTATCTGTATCCACACTGGCTCTCTTGGGAACCAAGACATTTCCTTGCAACTTGCACCAGGAATATTGGCTTACGAGATATTCCGCTGGACCCTTTGATTACTGCCCGAGCCAATCCCCCTTATGACATCTGAAGTATCTTCCTATGACATCTGAAGCTGAATGGAGCTGAAGTTATAATGTCTAGCACTTTATCATTATTATATATGGTTTTAACATTGTATTTTAACATTGTATTTATATTAATTGTTGTCGTGTTTTTATGTATTGTTGAATTTTATCTGTTGTAAGCTGCCCTGAGCCACCCTTGGCCGGGAGGGTGGGATAAAAGTTTAAATAAATACATACATAAATTCTGAAGTGCAAGTCAAAAAGGATTCTGATTAAACCAGGATTTGTTTCTGAAAAGTACTGGGTTCACCGCATGGAGGACTCGGACAACGACATGTGCTTACACACATTTATTGTACTTATCACAGAACTGCAAACCGGCCCTGCAAGGCCAACTATATACACACCCACCCAGCACACCCACAGTCCCATTGGAGGGTTTGAATGTCCTACCAAAGTTTTTATTGGTTCATGCTGGGGGAACTAGAATCCTAGGTTCCTATTGTCTAGAGGAGCTAAGCTCTTGACTGTAGCCACAGACCCCTGGTGGCGGTCCACGTACACAACAGTTTCATCCAAGGCTGACCAATTGCAGCCTTTAAAGGCCATCTTCACAAGACCCCTTAATTAATATTTACACCTCACTTTTCAACCAGATGGAAACAGCTTCCATTTTAAATCAATGGCAATATACCATTCGAACAATGAATTGCCCTTGAGTGGCACTGGCCTCTCTGTTCCTTAAGAAATGTGAAGTCAATAGTGATTCCGTCAGCTGGCTTGCTATTCTTGCAAGGAGCTTTTAAAATAGTTTCTCCTTTTTGAAGGCCACAAGCGCCACACAGCTTCCTTCTACCCTTACCAGTTTGTGCTATACATTTCAGAAAGTGATTGATGAGTGTGGCAGTTCATACATTAGAGTGCATCAATGGAGTGATTAGATTTTATTTTGTAGCTTTTACTTCTGCACACCACCTGGCAGCTCCTGCTCCATACTGCATTCACTGCAGTAATTCAGGGGTCTTGTAAGGATGAGTCACTGGAAAAGGTCAGGAAACAGACAATTGAAATCTTTTTAAAAAAAATAAATAAAAACAAGTAAAGACCCATGAAATTCTGGAAAAACTTTATTTTTATATATAGATATGTACTTACACATAATGTTCTGCCTCCAGCTCCCATACTCCTTATTTAGAGGAGAAACTGGCAACTCTGACAACAGTATATTGCCAGTGTGGTGCATTCTTTAGAGTGCTGAACTAGGACCCGATAGGCTCAGAGTTCATATCCCCATGAAACTCACTGGGTTCTCTTGTGGCTGTCATTGCTTCTCAGACTGATCTGCTTCATGGGGTTATTGTGAGGATTAAACTGAAGACAGGAGGACAATGTACACTTCCCTGATCATGGAGGAAATGCATGTGAATAATAAGGCTTTATTTCCCCCTAGCTATGGAATCAGTGATTTTGCTACCCAGGCTATTAAGTTCTTTGCCACTGTGGAGGAGCACTTCTCTCCTGTTCCAGCTCAAATAGTCCAGACTAGCCCAATCTCATCAGAGCTTGAAAGCTAAGAGGGGTTTTTACTTGGATGGGAGACCACCAATGAAGACTAGGGCTGCTATGCAGAGGAAGGCAATGGAAACCCACCTCTGCTCATCTCTTGCCTTGAAAACCCCATGAGGTGGAACTTCATGGGGCTGCCTTTAGTTGATTGCAACTCAGTGACACACTTAGACAGATTCCAGTATCAGAGGCCCATGAATCGTGGGTAGTATGTGGTTAGACCATTCCCAATAGCAGCAATTGGTACAAACACAATCTCCCTGTTTTTGCTAATGTTAATATCTGTAACAGCTGAGGAATTCCAGGTCCTTATTAAGTCCTCGGGAGACTTCTTGATTAATTCAAATTCAGCAGTTTCACATTGGAGTCACTCATTGAAAGTTATTTTGCAGGAGAATTTTTAATGTCAGATCTATTTCTGGTTATTCTTTTGCAAAGAGAATGATCTGTTAGTCCTGCATAGAGAGCAGAAGGCATTGTTGACACATGATGGCATATATCAGACTGGAGGGTTGCTATTAGTTGTCTGAACGTGTCTCCAGTAATTCTCCCTTTCCTCGCCATACAGTCTGAACACTAAGTTCTTTGACAACAGTTTACTGTCCCAGTTATCTTCTTGGGCTTTCTCTCTGTTGGCTTCTCTCTCAGTGTTCTCTGGTTATCATGGCAACCAGCCTTAACCAGCTGCCTCTGTCTTTTTGCATCTCCCACAGGTTTCATTTCATCGGGACATGCTCATTAATATCTGAAGCCAAGCGCTAATGTCACAGGGCTTGCAAGTCTTAGCACTGGGGATTCCCCCCCCCCAAATGAGCATTTGCTTCCCCAGTCCCGTTATTCACAAACCTCAGGGGCCAGGGCTTCATATCAAACTCCATCACAAGTGTCTTCCCCCACAGGAGGTATATATCCATTATATGAACAGTTACTGGCAGGATGCTAATGCATATGTGATAAAGTTTGCAGCATGTAAGAAAAACACAGGGGGGGGGGAATCCCACGGGTCCATATTATGAACAATACACTGCAGTGAGATAAATTTTCTGTTAAATGACTCATCTGGAAATGTTAATGATAGTCTTAGGAACGACTGCATTACTGTAAATGTGTCACAGAAGAGCCACTAAAATAGACTACTGGTATATCACCAGACTAACCAACTAATGTGCTACTGTTAACTTGGCATACAGAGAGTATTATTTTCATGTAATAATGGTACCTTTTATGCGATGAATTGCAATGCAGTGATGAATCAGTGGAGTCATGTTATAAACCAGTAAATTGGTTACTGTTCATTTACTCTGAGTTATTACATTATTATTAATATGGCAGAGAAAACTACCAATTCCATTAATTACATTAATAATGTTAACAGCCTGCTATTACATTTTTGGTATACTATTCCGTAGCTGTTGATAAAGTACAGCAAAACAAGATAACCATTTGTAAGCCAGCCAACTGATTCACACAAGCAGGTTTCCTGCTCAAAGGCAGCAGGGGCAGAGGTTTTGCCACCATCATTTTCTAAGGAAAAGGAACATGGATCTTTGAGGGCAGGAACAAGGCTAAATGCCTCACAAGGCCCTGACCAATTGGAAGAGGAAGAGGCACTGTATTTAAATGGACCCTGCCTCCTCTTTACAGTGTCATCTGCTGCCGCCTCAGCAGACTCTCCCCATTTTCAGTGACTTGCCAGCTGGGGATTATCTCATAAATCTGGGGCCAAGTAAGAATTTGGGGGACCTACTTGTCAAATTGACCACATTGATCTATTTTCACTTTCTCCTCAGTGTCTGAGATGTGTGGGATAATGTAATTGGCAGCTTAGATCCTAAGTAGGGGAGACTTTTGAAGAATGTTGACTCCCAGTACCCAAGGCTTTTGGTGTTGTGGAGCCACTTAGAATAATGAATAGGCTTTAGCGCCAAGGGAAATAGTACAGCTCCTCAGATATGTATTAATGTTTTTGTGGGAACCTCCAGGGCTTCCTATGAAATTAAATGGGTAATAATTCCAAATTTAAAAAATTGCTTGTTATAACACCTGAGTGGTGGAGTGCAGTTGGGAGCAGAGGCGGTGCTTGTACACATCCGGCACCAGTTCCCTAAACCCTTTCCCAGGTGAATGAAGATCTGATATCAGGGAGTCCAGCTTAGTAATCTGTTCAGGTATTAAATTTTCAATTTTCTCCTTAAACAGTTGTGGTCTTAAATGCTGGTGGGACTGGAGGGAAGCGCTCATGCGTGCCCAGCTTTATTTAGCTTATCTCCATTCTCCTGGGTGAGAGTTATTCTGACTCTGATAATTGTATTCAATATGAATGTATAAAATACTTAATTTTTGTAATTTTGTTGAAGCTTTACCATATGATTATGACCTGTATTCAATATGAATGTATAGCATGCTCAGTTTCTGTAATTTTTGTTGCAGCTTTACCATATAATTACAGACTGATGAAAGGTCAAAATGGAGATTTACCTTGGACATCCGTTGCCATGGTTAATGCTAGGTGGTTAACCTTATGTATTGTGATTTAGCTTTACATGTTTAAATTCAACTTGTACTGCACCTTTAAAGAATAGTTAATAGGAATTTTTTTGCAATTTTGTTTAAATTCAACTTGTACTTGTACTGTATCTTTGTTGTTGTTGTTGTTCAGTCGCACAGTCGAGTCCGACTCTTTGCGACCCCATGGACAAGATCTCACCAGGCCTTCCTGTCTTCCACCATCCTCTGAAGTTTGCTCAACTTCATGTTCATTGCATCTATGACACTGTCTAACCATCTCATCCTTTGCCGTCCCCGTCTTCTTTGACCTTCAATCTTTCCCAGCATCAGGGTCTTCTCCAGGGAGTGCTTTCTTCTCATTTGGTGGCCAAAGTATTTGAGCTTCAGTTTCATTATCTGGCCTTCCAGGGAACAGTCAGGGTTGATTTCTTTTAGGATTGACTGATCTTCTTGCAGTCCAAGGGACTCTCAAGAGTGTTCTCCAGCACCATAGTTCAAAAGAATCTATTCTTCGGCACTCAGCCTTCCTTATAGTCCAACTCTCGCAGCCATACATGACTACTGGGAATACCATTGCTTTGACCATGCGGACTTTTGTTGGCAGGATGATGTCTCTACTTTTTATCATGCTGTTTAGGTTCACCATCGCTTTCCTCCCAAGGAGCATCTTTAAAGAATAGAAGATTTAGTATACTACACATACTGTATTGCCATTGTTTGTTACACAGACTTATTTTGGGGGCTCAGAGAGCTCTGAAGGAGCTGGCTTTATGTGGAGGATTGTAGAATTGAACCCAGTTCTCCAGATTAGACTCTGTCACTCTTAACTACTATACCACACTGGATCTCACTTGAAGAACAGTAGCACAAGAAAGAGGCAGACTGACAAAGCAAGGACATTTGGAGGCAAAGGAGGGTAACAAATCTGATCAGGCAGGCATTGGCAGGAGGATCCTGTGGTAGATTTGCTTGGACTGGGTAAGGTTTGGAAAGCAGCAGGCAGGCTGGGTAATGCAGCCTGCAAGGTAAAATTTGTAATAGCAGGGCAGGCATTGGGAGGAGAGAAGAATGCAAAGTCCTGCCCGATACCCATCAGAATTAGAATAGTTTACAAATATATGTAATCTGAGTGGCTATAGGATGTGGTCAATCAAGAAAGCCCAGACCTTTTCTCCCTGCTCCTTCTAAGCAATACCATGCTCTTTCTATGCCTGTATTAGGAAAATGTCATCTGCCTTGTAAGAGTGAAATTGATAGAAGTAGAGTCCATAATACTGAAAAAGAACAAAACAAAGGAAAATATGGACAATTGTTTGTTTTCATAGTTTACTTCATTTTCATATTAATTCTTTTAATTACGAAATATCCCATCTTTATAATTATTGTAATTAATAACATAAAAACACAAGTCTACTCTGAACACAGTGCAGAAAACAAATAAAAAAGGTGGTTTCCTAATGCATCAATTCCACTCTTCAGGCATAGAGAGGAATTTCAGAAATTCAAAAATCTGAGAGAAATCTGATTGAGGGGAATTTCAGAAGCATCTCTCAATGTGTTCAACCCATTATGAAAACACCCTCCCTCACAAAATACTTTATATGTAAAAGGGTCTCTCTAACATTTTGCTTGAGGAATATAAACTACTCTAAATGTTTGTGAATCCCCAAAGGCTCCCTAAGTAAAGATAAACAAAACAAATTAGTGTAGCAATGGGCAAATCTCCAAAGGCATGACTCACAGAAGCAATACCCACACAAATATCTTATGCATGCAAGAGATGCCTTAGCTAGTGAGACAGACAAATACATTAGGCTGGTGGCAACTCATTATATTCCACTTCACAAAGGCTACGGGGAAAGAAAGTGCCTCACCAGTTATTATGCTAGTCTGGGAATCAGAGACAGGAAAAGTTTGACTACAGCATTTTGTATCTTGATTGTTTAGAAATATGGGCAGGGCTGGCCACAAGCTATGCCCCTGGTTCCTCCCTTTCATTGGTGGTAGCTCCACCTGACTGACTGCAGCAGTAGTTTTGAATGTGGCCCTGCAACCTGTTCCTGATTTGGGAAGGGGGATCGGGTGATTCTGGTGCTGCAGATACACCTGGACTTCTTATTTGAACATTTCCCCTGGATTTTGGAGTTTTGAATTAGGTCTCTAGGAATCCTCCATGATTTCATTTTCATTTACACCATTTGTACAGAGCGTTACTTAGGCACAGTTTGATGCAGATTTCCCTCATCATGTCTCTCCCTACCTCACAGAATCAAAGAATCACAGAGTTGGAAGGGGCCATACAGGCCATCTAGTTCAACCCCCTGCTCAATAGAGCATCCCTGACAAGTGTTTGTCCAGCTGCTGCTTAAAGACTGCCAATGAGGGGGAGCTCACCACCTCCCTAGGCAGCTGATTCCACTGTTGCAGAATTCTGACTGTAAAAAAGTTTTTCCTAATATCCAGTGGGTACCTCCCCACCCTTAATTTAAACCCATTATTGCTAGTCCTGTCCTCTGCTGCCAACAGGAACAGCTCCCTGCCTTCTTCTAAGTGCCTTCAAATACTTAAAACCTCATTTTCTCTAAACATTCCTCCATGCCATCCATATGCACATGTGCATTGATTTTTTTAAAAGTCCAGAAAATCATATCCATTTCCTTGATTAAAGAATTCCAGAATTCCAATCTAAATGTAATAAAGCATACAATGATCCCAAGACTTTTTATTTTCATTTGCAGTGTTTTACCAAGGCAGTTGGTGTGATTGTATGCAGGATACAATATTCGTACTTTCCATCTCTGTGTTACCATCCCGGGTTTACAATCTAACTACTACTAATAGCAAAATTGGCCAAATCTGAGGATACTTAAATCTAGAGACTGGAGTGGTGAATGGGCAAGACAGATGTTTTTACAAACATGAAAATGCCCCAGGTTTGCAGGAAAAAAATCTTAAATCTTTATATATGGGGGGCCCCTTAACCCTCCAAATGATAAATGGAGCACCAGTAGCTTTAAGAAATGGATCCTCTCAGTGGCCATTGCTAGGCAACCATTTCATTCCAGTCTTGGCTCTGTCAGTAAAAGGTGTGGGGGAGGACTTTCCAGGGATATTTGAGGGAAAACTCATTGGACCCAGGCCTAGCTAGGGCTGCCAGCTCCAGGTTGCAAAATTCCTAGAGATTGTGGGTTGAGTCTGAGGAGGGCAGAGGCCTCAGCTGGATATAATGCCACAGAGTCCACCTTCCAGAGCAGCCATTTTCTCCAGGAGGATGGATCTCTGTTGCCTGGGGTTCAGTTGTAATTCTTTGAGATCTCCAGGTTTCACCTGAAGGCTGGCAACTCTAGGCCTGGCAACAACCTCTGTGTGATTTGATGCCACCTGATCTGCAAGACTTAACTAGGCCTAGCTGCTTGCTACTGTTCAACAGCAGTCATCCTATGATGTGGTACAGCACGTAGAGCTTCAGAGTGGGGTCTGGGGGACTCAGGTTCGAATTCCCTCTTTCTGTAGAAGTCCACTGGGTGATTTGGGGCCAGTCACATACTTTAAGCCTAACCTACTTCACAGGGTTGTTCTGAAGATTAAAAAGGAGGAGAGGAGAATAATGTAAGATGCTTTGGTCCCCTTGTGGAGAAAGGTGGAGTATAAATGAAGTAAATAAGTAATAAATATAACTGCAGATGAAGGTAAATAAAAGGTAGGTTGGTGAATGGCTGAGATGGAGATAATGAGGAAGAGGGTATGGGGGCTGCCAGGAAGGGAAAGGGGAAATAATGTGGTGTAAGGGGGAAAGAGAAAAGTGAGCCCCTCCCACAAGGTCTTGAAAGCTCCCTATCATGCAAGTGGACCTGTCCCAGTGGCTGGCATCACACAACTGAGTCATAGGTTTCCTAGGTAGAGGCTGCAGGGGGGTGGGAAAGGTGAAGATGGGGGAGGGCAGATGGAGATAGGTTGGCTGCTGGGTGTGAAGAAGAGAAAGAAAGAAAGAAAGAAAGAAAGAAAGAAAGAAAGAAAGAAAGAAAGAAAGAAAGAGAGGGAGGGAGGGAGGGAGGGAGGGAGGGAGAGAAAAGAACCATGATGGATGTCATGTTAGTCATGTTGGGATAGAGAGAAGGGAGTTGTGATGGAGAGACAAAGACCCAGTGCCCAGATGCTCATAGAAAGCTGTAACCAGCCCTGCTTACAATTTAAATTCTGAAGATAATAGGAAATTAACATGTCAATATTCAGTTACAGGAAATTAACATATGCAAATTCTGTCCTTAAATTATAAATAGGTTGAAGATGTGGACTAAAAGAGTAAAACCACTATTTCTCATTTGGATCTCATGCCTTGAGTCTAAATACGCTACCTGATGAGGTCTCCAACTTAACAAAAGCCATCTGTTCCAAAAGTTAATGTGTATATCAACTCTTGAATGCACTTGTATGCATGCTCCTCTGTGGGATGATCTGTGGACTGGGGTAGTAAACCCACAAAGGCATTCGAAAAGGAACCAGAGCAGAATATCTCAGATCTTACGTAAAACCACACAAAGAGGAAGCAAGCCTGTCTTGTTCACAAATCAAATTAGGGTGATAGACCAGAAAAGGCGTAGTTTCCCCCACAAATCCAACATGAATCAGGGTCCTTTCCATTCAGCAGCACACTCCAGGAGAATTTATTATACAAATATCCATTTGTCCACCGTATGGTCCACCTCGAGTCTGTTTTCCTTTAGGACTAGTTATATGCACACACAGCTGTAATTGGACTAAAAGCTTTTAGCAAAAGGTGCATTTGATATATTTGAGTGAACAGGGCTACTCCAAGACTAACACGATTCCTCATAGAACAAAGTTTGAGTCCAGTGGCACCTTTAAGACCAACAACGTTTTATTCAAGGTATAAGCTTTCGTTTTCTTGCACACAGACGGCTCCCCATCTTAAACAACTTGTCCTCACCCACAATAATACAACGTCTGACTTGAGCATCTAACTTGGACTGGTACCAAAGCTTGCAATAAACCCAGATGCCAACTTTGCTGCCACATACACCCAGACAACATGATCACTGGACTTAACAATATGAACTACACCATCTCAGGTTCAGAGAGCTAGTTTGGTGTAGTGGTTAAGTGTGTGGACTCTAATCTGGGAGAACCGGGTTTGATTCCCCACTCCTCCACTTGCACCTGCTGATGTGACCTTGGGTCAGTCACAAGCTCTGGCACAACTGTCCTTGAAAAAGAGCAGTTTATGTCAGAGTTCTCTCAGCCCCACCCACCTCACAGGGTATCTGTTGTAGAGAGGGGAAGGGAAAGGACTTTGTAAGCCGCTCTGAGACTCCAATTGAAGGGTGGGGTATAAATCCAATATCTTCTTCTCTTCTTCTTCTTCTTCTTCAGCTGCTCATCTTCTAACATTGTATATGTCATTAAATGCCAACAATGTCCTTCAGTTCCCTACTTAGGGCAAACAGGCCAAACCCTACGCCAAAGGATAAATGGATGCAAATCTGACATCAAGAACCATAGGACTGAGAAACCTGTAGGAGAACACTTCAGCCTTTCGGGACAATCAATGGGTGACCTCAAAGTAGTTGTTTTATTGCAAAGGAACTTCAGGAACAGACTAGAAAAGGAAATTGCAGAGTTACAAGTTATTACAACACTTAGAACAACACTTTAGTCCAGGATTTAACAGGTATATTGTTTTGTTTTGTTGTTTAATCTCACTACGTTTGCTAACTTCATTCAGTCCTTATATCTGTATTCCCACCAAACGCCCAGAAAAGCTATATATCCTCTTTATTTTATTTCTTATTTGGAATTGAAGATTGGAATAGTAGATTGTAACATAATGTGATGAGTAGTAGAATGTAGTGTAATTTGGAATGGTAGATTAGAATGTATTTCTCTTGTCTGGGGAAACAGAAGATACACTGCACAGCCAATCACCTCACTTCAAAGAAGAGGATGTTGTAAGAGGTTACCTCCACGCTTGAGAGGACATAGATGGAGCGTGATAGCAGGGTCTCAGTTAATTACTCTCAGGATTCAGCAATTAAGAAGGGTACATCTGTCCATCCATCTCTGATTTTGATATATTTATGTCCTTCACTACCCCCCCAAATTAAACCCACACAAATGGTGACCATTTAAACTAACCTTGTTATTACGGTTTGGTCCTTGCATCTGTCAAACAACTTTAATACGCGGTATGCTAATTTACTGCCTATATGTGTGGACTGGTAACTTCCATTTCATTGTATCTGAAGAAGTCTGCATCCACACGAAAGCTTATATCTTGTATAAAATTTTGTTGGTCTTAAAGGTGCCACTGGACTCGAACATTGTTCTGTTGCTTCAGACCAACACAGCTACCCACCTGAATCTTAGATTCCTCATATACTTCTACTTGGAAAATCCTCAGGATTTTAAAAATACCTATATTTATATGGAAGCAAGAGCCCTACTTATTAATGACATATAAACAGTGGTTAGCTCCAGGAAATTGCTCTACTAGATCATAGGGGTGGGTTCAAAATGGCTGCCTCTATCCAATATTTAATTACAAAGATTACTCATCCTTTACAGTTCATAAGAAAATTACAGGAAGGAAAGTCTACTAATCTGTTGCTATGCCATCCCATACTTATCATCCATAATGCTTGGGAAGCATAGAAATGCAGATGCAATTTGTTACTAGTTGGTTGTAACTTTGTTTAGAGTTACTACTGAACGTCACATAAAATGTAATTAGAAACAGGTTTGGAAACTCCACCTCAGGCAAAATACCACAGGACTTCCATCAAAACCCAGCACTGTTTTGATAAGATCAATAGTGATGCAAAATAAATGTTCAGGTTTGTCTTCTCAATTTGAACTGTGCTATTTTGAATTATTTCTTTTGTACCACGGCAAAGGGGGGGGGGATACCACAAGCAAACTTCTTGTTATTGAAATGGCAATGTATTTCTAACAGTGGTCTGCTATATAAGTACATAGATTTGCCTACCTTGAATGTTGGTGGGCACAGTTTGACTACTTCCATCATCTTAATGGGGACCAATGTTCCCTCTAAGCTGAGTTAGTGTGAGCTAGCTCACAGTTTTTTAGCCTCTGGCTCATACATTTTTGTCTTCGCTCAGGAAGGATGGCTCCAGAGCAAACTAATTTATGCAGTGGTCAAAGTGCTCTCTCAGAGCAAACTAATATATGCAGTATCCAGAATGCTCACTCACAACTTTAATGTCAGTAGCTCACAAAGTAGATTTTTTGCTCACAAGACTCCACAGCTTAGAGGGAACATTGATGGGGACCAGTTAGTTTACTGTTAGCTACAGTGACAAGCTTCATGGTCACAGCTACAGTGACAAGCTTCATGGTCACAAAGAATCATAGGAAGGGGGCCCATCTGGAAATTCCATCACACCACTCAAAATGTTTTGCTCCAAGACCCAACAATTCTTGAAAGTGTGAGATGGCTGATTTCTCCTCCTCTATTTTCCCATTCTGAATATCAGCTGCTTTCAACATTCCATGCTTCTGGACCATATTCAGGTAGAATCTGACCATTCATTCAGTTTCACTGCTCTCCCCCCTTTTTGTGTGTGTTTAAAATCCAAGTTATATTCTCTTCCTTTCCAGGGCAGTGCCCCAAGAATGTAAAAACACTTGGTGGACTTGTGAATTAATACAATTGTACTGGAAAGATATTGTTCAACAAATTAAACAAATAACAAATTATGATTCACCTTTAAAACCTGAACTGTTTCTACTTGATATTTGGAAGCAACCATTGAAGGATAAAAGTAAAATGAAATTAATATCAATATTGTTAGCAGTAGCCAGAATTACACTGGCGGCTATGTGCAAAGATAAGAAAATACCTATGATAGAACAATGGCAACCTCGACTTTGGGACTACTTTATCGTGAGTACAATCTCAGATAGAGTTAATTTAGCAAAGTAGTAGTTCAATATATAACTGAAAAGTATATACTTTCAAAAATACATTGTATCAAGATACGTTATTACTTTATTTATTTATTTATTGGATTTGTATCCCCTTGACAGGCTCAGGGCGGGTTCCAACAGTAAAAGTGCAATACAGTTAAAACCATTTTAAAACACAATGTAAAATACATGATATAATAACACATAAGTCATAGGTGCCATACCACTCTAATAAAAGTCAGATGCTTCAGTGGTTGATGATGTTAAAATCAGTTTTTTGTTATAAAGATCTTTAAATTTAGGATCCCAAGGACCCAGAACTATGGATAGACCCAGGCTACAGATGGAGAGGGCCCAAGGGGGGGAACGTCTGCTGCTGCAACCAAAAGCCCGGCAGAAGAGCTCTGTCTTGTAATAAATCCCTCAGGGCCCTGATCTCACATGGGCGCTCATTCCACCAGCAGAAGCCAGGGCCGAGAAGGCCCTAGCCCTGGTCGAGGCAAGTCGTATGTCCCTGGGGCTGGGGACCACCAAAAGATGTTGATTGGTGGACCTCAGTGCTCTATGGGGCTCATTTGGGGAGAGATGGTCTCAAAGATATGCTGGCCCCTGGCTGTATAAGGCTTTGAAGGTGAGTACCAACACCTTGAAATGGATCTGGAATTCGATAGGCAGCCAGTGCGGGTTGCGCAACACTGGGCGGATGTGCACCCGCACAGGCGTCGCTGTCAACACCCATGCTGCTGTGTCCTGCACTAGCTGTAACTTCTGGAGCAGAGTCAAGGGCAACCCCACATAGAGAGAGTTACAATAATCCAACCTGGAAGTGAACATTGCGTGGATCACTGTCACTAAGTTCTGGGAGGTGAGATATGGAGCTAACTGCCTGATCAGCCTCAGGTGAAAAAAGGCAGACCTAGCAGTGGTGGTGACATAAGAACATAAGAGACGCCAATGTTGGATCAGGCCAAAGGCCCATCTAGTCCAACACTCTGTCACCCAGTGGCCAAAAATACCAGGTGCCATCAGGAGGTCCACCAGTGCTGGTAAGCACTGGTAAACATGGTAAGGGAGGCATCCAGGAACACCCCCAGGCTCTTTACCTCTGATGTCGGGACCAATGGAGCCCTGTTGAAGGCTGGGAGCCCAATCCTCTGTCCCAATCTCCCACAACTCAGGTACAGGACCTCCATCTTAGATGGATTTAATTTCAGTTAGCTCTGACGCAGCCATCCAGCCATGGCCTGTAACGCCTCCTCCAACTCTCCAGGGGCCATATCTGGGTGACTGTCCATCAGTAGAGAGAGCTGGGTGTCATCAGCATACTGATGACACCCAAGCCCATGCCTCCAGATAATCTGGGTGAGGGGGCACATATAGATATTAAATAACATAAAGGAAAGAATTGCGCCCTGCAGCACGCCACATTCCAGTGGGTGTCACTGGGACAGCTCTCCCCCAAGCTCTCCCCTCTGTCCCCGACCTAGGGGAAAGGAAGCTAGCCACTGCAAGGTAAGTCCCCATATCCCAGCGTCGGCTGGGATCTCTGGTTTATTTATAGATAATCAATAGATATGAAAATGTTGTTTTGGTAACTGTCTAGAGGCTGTATGTTATTTTGTATATATAGTTTTTTAAAAGATAAAGTTAAAAAAACAACCCTTGTCTTGTTTGTGAAAAACCCAGTATTGCTCATTCACTGTCTATACAGGCCAGCAAATTTACTATTAGATATAGTAATTAAGCATACAAATAGCATAGATTGCATGTATAAATACCATATACACTGTGTACATAGAACATGCCTATACAATTATTCAATACAAACAGCATTGAAAAGTGAAGAAATGAAAGACTACACACACACACACACCCCTACCCCTAGAGAATAATCACTCTTCACTAATCTAACTAAATCACAGTAGCTGTGCACATTTGCTACCACTGCTCCCCTCCTGCCACATAGTGACCATTTCCACTGTTATTGGCCCCGGGTTTGATGCTGCTAGGTTGTGTGTTCCCCCCCCCCCCCACTTCCCGAAAGCAACATGGTGTATTCCTGCTCCTCTTGGGTATTACTTGGCTTTTATTCAATATTTCCCAAGCCTGCTTTGTTCTGAAATTTTGGGAAAGACTGCAGCAAAGCCCAGATGACTGCCATGTGGATGGGGAAGTTCAGATTTTCCTGGTCCCAACCATAAGGCAACTATTTCCCCCAGCAGCCATTTCCTCCCCCCACTGGGGTGGCTCTTATGGGGTTTTTTTTTTTGTATTTTTTTTCCGTCAGCAACTGAATATTTCTGTATCAAAATAATTCTAAAACAGTTATGTGTCAAAGGCTCTCTGAATTCCCAGCTTTCATTGCAGAGATATGAGGGGGAAAGCATTTCTTCTCAAGGAAAGGGGTACTTCTTTTTAAATGAAAGCCGGGAATCTGCTATAACATCACACATGCACACACACACACACACAGCCAACTTATAGCAACCTTGTAGGATTTTCAAGGGAAGAACTAAACAGAGGTGATTTGCCATTGCCTGCCTCTGCATAGTAACCCTAGGATTCCTTCGTGGTCTCCCTTCCAAATACTAACCAGGGCTATATTGATATAATGATATTCAATTGGCAATATATATCTTTTTTTTAAAAAAAAAAAAACTGAAAAGGCCGTGGTGGGTATAAGGACACTGCTGGCAGACCAATGCAGGGAAACTAGCCCTGTTACTCTTGTTCTGTAAGAGCAAGCGCAGCAGCATTGGGGGGGGGGGGGATACATACTTGTCCCCATGTGGGAGACTACATTTCCAGGTCATACTTGTCCAGGGAGACTACATTTCCAGGTCATGCTTCTGACTGAATCACACTTCATTTCTAGTTGACAAGACCAGTGAAAGTAGAGCTGTGACACTGTGATATCACAATGCAGTTGTGGGCCATCACCAGGTGATGAGGATCACACGCCAAGGAAGAGCATGAGTGACCCCTGTGTCCTGAGCATCCATACAGAAAGTGACATTTGATTTGAACTGTTCATTATCAAGAGACACACAGTTCCCTTTAGGCTTTGTGAACATGACAGGCAAAATTCTTCTGAAGTCATGGCAGAGCGAACAAAACAATTTGGCTCAACGGCTAAATGGCTGATCGAAGAAAGATCAAAATGGATTTCTAGCTGGTCAGAATTCTGACCAGTCCGATTACATCTTATCAGATTTAGAGAGAATGTTTAGCCTGGCTTTTAACAGTTTGGGATCTGGGGGTTGTCATTGTGTTTTATATCATTAGAATCTGTTTTAATGGTTTCCTCTCTTTTTTTAAAAAAAGTTGCTTTCTACCCTGAACTTTTTAATCAGAGAGAAATGGAGAAAACAATTCCAAATAAATATGAAGTGGTGCTGTCATGGGGAGTGGAATTTCTTTTTTGAAAATTCACTTTTTTAGCTATAGCGTTATCTCTTTTAAAAGAGGGATTTCTCTCTGATTCCTCTTTGTAGAGAAATCAATGTACCTTTTTGTAGCTTCAGCCCTTGCAGTATTTTTGTGTTATACACCAAAGGGTGGAGCTCTAGCAGGAGGATAGGAAGGCATAGCAAGACACTGCCTGCCTCTGAGCATCTACAGAGTGAAATTCTGAAATGTTGCAGCATCTGTCTTCCTACCCTTCCTGTCTTCAGATTTCACTTTGATCAAACTGAAATTGGTTAGAAACAGAAACTAATTAGCAATTAATTGGTGGATTTCATGGAGAAGCAGGGCAAAGAGGAATTACGAAAATTTCTCTTAAACACAAATATAAAGCAAAAAGCAAGCAGGAAGGGGGAAGGGAAAGGAGTTTGTAAGCCATTCTGAGACTCTGAGTGAAGGGTGGGGTATAAATCCAGTCTCTTCCTCCTCCTCCTCCTCCTCCTCCTTCTCAACCACCACCACCACCAAGAGAATCCTAGAAAGATTGCACTGCAATCTTCATTGTGACACCAAAACTTTGGAACACCATCTGCCAGGAGATCTGTTTGTCTCCCTTAATTGGTGCTTTTTGCCAGCAAGTGGAGACTCTTTTGTTTCATCTGGCATACTCCCAATGGTTTTGTCCCCCTGCCGGTGTTGTTTATGTGTTTTTAATTGAATTTTAAGTTTTACCTATATTTTACTTGTTTAAATGTTTTTATGTTTTCTGCCTTGTAGACCCTTATTGGGTGGAAAGGCAGCATAAAATGTTTTTTAATGAATAAATGATAATAAATAAGCAAAGCTACGCCCTTCGGAGCCCACTGGCTTCAATAGACTTAGAATGGTGCAAGTCTGCTTATCCCTTGCAGAAGAACAAAGTTTGAGTCCAGCGGCACCTTTGAGACCAACAAAGCTTTATTCATGGTATAAGCTTTCATGTGCACGTACACTTCTTCAGATACAATTAAATGGAAATTACTAGTCCATACCTATAGGTAGAGGATAATCAGTAAATTAGCGTACAGCATAATGAAGATGTTTAACAGAATCAAGGACCAAACAGGAATAACAAGTTTAGTTTATATGGTTAAACCTTTGAGTGCAGTGGCAACAAAGTTGGCCTTAAAGGTGCCACTGGACTCAGTTTTGTTTCCTGCTGCTTCAGACCAACACGGCTACCCACCTTAATCTATGGTTACCATTTGTTTGGGTTTAATTCTGGGGGGGGGAGGACATAGTGAAGGAAATAAATATGTCAGAATTGGAGATTGATGGGCAGGTGTATCTTTAATTGTAGAATGCTGAGAGTAATTAACTGAGACCCTGCCATTACACTACATCCATCTCCTCTCAAGCATGGAGGTGAGCTTGCAGCATCTTCTTCTTTGAAGTGGGGCAATTGGCTGTGTAGTGTATCTCCCCTGTCCCCAGACCAGAGAAATACATTCCAATCTACCATTCCAAATTACATTGCAGTCTACTATTCATTACATTATATTCTAATCTATCATTCCCAATATGAAATAAAATAAAATAAAATAAAGAGGCTGTATGGCCATTTTGGGGGATTGGTGAGAATACAAATGTAAGGGCGGAATGAGGTTAGCATATGTAGTGAGATAAGAAACCAATATCCCTGTTAATTCCTGGCTCTGTATATATCTAAAGGGACACTGATTAATCACTGAGAGACCTTGATTAATGATTTAATGGCTGGAGATTAGGTACAGGCGACTTCTCCTTGAGATAGTGTATTGAGCCTCACTTAACATGACTGAGTTAAGTGTGAGCCTTTAAATTCTCTGTTGTTTGTCTTAGAAGTTACAAGAAGCACTGTTTTCGTGGCCCTGAAGTCCTGGCATGAAGATGGGGAGGGCAGAAGAAATGCAAAGCCAAAAATATTTTATTTATTTATTTACATATTTATATTCTGCTTTGTTGCCTTCAGTGGGTCCACCAAGATGGCTAACATATTAAAAAATATAAATAATAAAATATCATCTTAAAAACCAGTAAAACCAACAAAAGTGCACCATTAAAACAATTTAAGCCAGAGCTAAAACACACATAAAAATAATGATCAAAACATAGGGCATGAAGGAAGGAGCACTGTGGGAACACCAAACCAAATTAAAAAAGTCTTCACCTGCCGGTGGAAGATAACAACTGAAGGGGACAGATGAATCTCTCTGGGGAGAGAGTTCCTAAGTTTTGATGCCATGACAAAGAAAGTCCTTTCCCAGGTTACCACCCAAGGGTGGGGGCACCCGAAGCATGGCCTTGGAAGATGACTATATCAGTTGTAAGGGAGTATGTGGTCCTTCAGGTATGCTGGGCCAAAGCTGACTTTGAAAGTTAACATCAGCAACTTGAACTGTGCCCAGAAAAAAGATTGGGAGCCATAGTAGATCCCTCTAAGCTGAGTTAGTGTGAGCTAGCTCACAGAATTTTAGTCTCCAGCTCACACATTTTTGTCTTCGCTCAGGAAGGATGGCTCCAGAGCAAACTAATTTGTGCAGTAGCCAAATCGCTCACTCACGCCAGTAGCTCACAAAGTAGAATTTTTTGCTCACAAGACACCACAGCTTAGAGGAGCATTGGCCAAGACTAGAATGATAAAACCGCTAAGACCCCAATGGAGGCTTGTTGGCAACAATGCAGCACAGCTGAATTTATTTAACCCAGCTGCATATTGCTTCAATTCAGGGCAGAGCAAGGTGGCAACTCCCCCTTCCTCTGACATACAGTAATACGGGGTCTGCTGGTCACTGAAAAGGGTCAAGTACGAATGTAGGGCTCGCAAGCCTAAACTGGCAAAATGAAAGGAAGATTTTCACCTACACTGCTGTGACTTGAGAGGGTAGTATTGAATTTGTTTAATTAGCGACTTGTTTCTTTTTTAATTAGATCACAATTTACAGGCATTGCGCAGATCTGATGGAAGAGGAAATAAAAACCGTCTGGTGAATACCTCAAGGCTCTATCTTTTTGTACTGCCAAGGAGCTCAGGGTCATGTACTTAGTTATCCCATCTTCCATTGCATTCATCTTTACAGCAATCCTGGAAGGCCAGTTAGGCTTTCTAGCCAATGAGCTTCAAGATTAAGTAGGTTTTGGACTTGAGTCTCCCCTGATGGCTATAACCACTGCAAGCTTCTCCCTTAGTCCTGGAGATCAGTAGTGTCAGGCTATTGTGCTCTTGAGGAATGAATTCCTAATTATTTATTGTCCCTATGGTTCCTCTTGGGTTCCCAAACTGTGCTTGTCTAGTACTCATGCCAATGAAGAGTCAGTGCAAAACACTGTATTGCTATATATCTGGGAGTACATGGATTTTCCAAAATCTGCCATTGTACATCAAAATAGAAATAGGGCATGCTTATTGACTTTCAGCAGTATTTATCTACTAGATGGGTTCCTTCAAACAAATAAATAAACCTAGTCATCCAAGACGGACTGTCAGTCTATTGTATGCATGTGAATTTCACAGCTTTGACATCCCTTGACAAAAGCAACGGAGCCATAGGGGACTGATAAGAGTTTCCATCATGCCTAGCAGAACTGACCATTGTTCCTATCTTTAAAGGTTTTGTTCTCTCCAACAAGTCACTAAATGAAAGAAAGGGAAGTGAAGAGAACTAGTATTCACAGCAGGTTAAACATCACTAAACTTTAAGATTCCTGGAATGTAGTGGTTATTTGTCATGCCATTGAAAGATCCCTGGTTTGATACCAGGCAGCAAAAATATTAAGGATAGGGCAATAGTTCAGTGGTAGAGCACCTCTCTTAGAGACCCATGTTTTCAAGATCAGGCCCTTTATTTTTATTTATTTTTGGATTTATATCCCACCCTCCCCAAAAGCTCAGGGCAGCTCACAAAGAGGCATAAATGCCAAGGTTAAAACAATAAAACAATGCAATACAAATACAGTAAATATGATTCACTAAAATATCGGTGCTCCAAAAGTCACTTAGATTGTGAATTCCAAGATGGGGTTCTGGAGTTATTTATACCAGAACAACAGTATACGTCCCAGCAGCACTGTCATCCACCAGGAACATCTCACACCCCTGATGATATCCGCTCAAATGGTGGTAAAAGTGTGGTGATGGAGGAAGCGGTGATGGAATAGTGGTGGTGGCGGCATTTCTAGTTGGGTTCTCAAGTAGAAGGTATTGGGAAAGACTGTTTCCAGTTCTCCCTAGAGAAATGCTATCCACCAGAACAGACCTTAGTGAGTTCAATAGAACACCGGTCTCACTTGGAATAAGAAAGTTCAGTGTGTTCATGATGGCTCTGCTAATTTAAAGAATATTTCACATAACATGTACAGGGAGAACTTAAGCTGAGCTAATGTGACATGCACACAAGTTGTTGAGCAACCTTTTTCCATTTTTAGAAATTATGATTCAGTTTCAGCAATGATGACTCAGTTTTCACAAATAATACCTTGTTTGCAGTGCCTGATTCCTCTTGACTTGAAGAACCCATGCACTTATTTGATTATGCATTTCTAATTTGAAACAAGCAGCATGCCCAGTGGTTTTTCATCTGTTCATTTGGTGGCATTCAGCAAAGAAATTGGTTAGGTAGCTACTGTTAGGGCATGATCACAAGTTGCTGGCTCGCTTAGATCTTGCATGGCCCATTGTAGAGTATGAAGGAGAGTAGTTATGCCAGCTCCCCTTTATGGGAGAGGCATTTGTTGTCGGCTCTTCTCTGTAGCTAGTACTTCCAAAATCAGTCATCAGGTTTTTGTTGTGCTGGTTTGCCTTTCACATTGTGTTCTGCACCAGTACTACTGGCCCAGCTTTAACGAAGCCTCAACCACTTCGGCTGATGCTGCACAGAGCCCCTCCTTTAATAGATTGAATCAGACTGATTTATGAGATCAAATAATCCAATCACATTTGCATAATTTGTGCAATCTGCATTATTTGTGTAATCTGCATATATTATTCTTCTCACGTGTCTCTTGAAAAATGTCTCTTCCCAGATTAGGAAAATTGGGGGAGTTGGCATTGCAATAAAAGTAAGATTCCTGTGTTCGCGTCACTTGGCAAATTGGGTCTATGACCAGGAATAAATATTAAGGCACCGGATGAGCTTGCTGCAAGCAGACTGCAGTCGCCATCACACCCCCCCTTCTTAATTCCACATCTCACTGCAAAGAAGCCACTTCCCCAATTCTGTTGATTACTGTTGTAAAACAGAAACATTTGATCTATTGGAAACGATGCATGGGGGATGGAGTTGCTTGTGTGCTAAATGACTGATTCAGGGCCATCTCGTAAAGACGCTTGTTTGTCCCATCTCTGTGATTTATTGCTGCTTTACTACAAGATTGAAATCTGGAAATGTTCTCATGACTCAGAGATTCTCATTAGGGGGGAAGCTATCAGCTGAGTACATGAAAAGGTGGGCTATATTTTCAGGCTTTGAATTCGAGTGACGGATCTCAGGCATGCTAATGCTTTCTGTTTTTGCTGGATCGGCAGGGAGAAATGGCTTTCCTTTATCACAGGTTGTATATCTACTTCTGTTCTATTCATTTGTGATGATGGAAATAATTAATAGATAATGTCCAAAGGATACTGTGCCTCATAACCTTCTTTACTTTTTATTCTGAAAAGAATTGCTTTTTAATATCCTCTCCAGACAAATAAAGTTATATGATACCCATGAATTAGGAAAGGGGGTGTGGGGGGGAGATATTGGGTATCACTGTATGATTTTTTTTCCTCCACTTGAATTTTTTTGATGTATTGATTTAGCCCATTCAGTCTTCCTCAACTGCGTGGTAAGTGCACTTTCTGAGTATGTCACAAAAAACAATGTCATAAATAGAGAGTAGGGCCAAACTTTTCTGCTAGGTGGGGCTGCAGATTTCCAGGAGACTCTTCGAAAATATGTATGGAAAGATTGGTCATTGCTTCTTGATTTCAGCAATTTCTTTATAATGCACAGTTTTTTTAATCTCCCTGTCTACAACAGTCATATCTCACCCTTTCACCGAAGAGCTCAGTGTGGTAGATAGGGTTCTTCCATCCTCCAGGAGAGCCAGTTTGGTGTAGTGGTTAAGAGTATGGACTGGGTTTGATTCCCCACTCCTCCACATGCAGCTGCTGGTGTGACCTTGGGTCAGTCATAAGTTCTTTCAGAGCTGTTCTCTCAAGGACAGTTCTGGAGAGAGCTCTCAGCCCCCCCTACCTCACAGGGTGTCTCTTGAGGGGAGGGGAAGGGAGGGGATTGTAAGCCGCTCTGAGTCTCCTTTAGGTAGTGAAGGGTATAAATCCAATCTGTTCTTCTTCATTTCATCTTCGCTGAAGCCCTGTGCATGACAGTAGGCTGGGAAAGGTCAATCAGTGAGCATGGCTAAATGGGGACCTGAGCCCAAGTCTCCCCAGGCTCTGACTAGTGCATTAACTACTACAGTGCACTGGCTGCCCATCTTCACTAGATTTGTTTAGACTACCTTCCAGAGTCTTCTGTACAAGTGAGAATATTGTGGTACCTTTCTGACCACTGAAATCAACTGTGTTAGTTAAAAGAGAGCAACTCTGCTTAGGTTTGCCTGAATAGGTAAAGGTTCCCTTGCTCGAAAGCCAGTCGAATCCGACTCTAGGGTTGCGGTGCTCATCTCCGTTTCAAAGCCGAAGAGCCAGCGCTGTCCGAAGACATTTCCGTGGTCATGTGGCCGGCATGACTAAACACCAAGGCGCACGGAACGCGGTTACCTTCCCGCCGAAGCGGTACCTATTTATCTACTTGCAATTTCTTGCTTTCGAACTGCTAGGTTGGCAGGAGCTGGAACTAGAGACAGGAGCTCACCCTGTGTTGCGGCACCCGGGTCTTGAACTGCTGAACTACTGACCTTCCACAGCCTGCAGTTCAGCGTCTTAACCACTTGAGCCACCGCAGCTCCCGCTTTCGAATAGTTGCCTATAAAACAAGGATGCTTTCTCCAGTCAGCCTGAAATATGGCATGTGGGGTCCCTTGCGGTGAGGGGTGCAATTTCTGAGAATTTAGCCCTAATGAGCTAATTACAGCTGGGAATATGGTTACCAATTCCAGCCTGAGACATTCCTTGGATTTGTGGGTGGTTCCTGGAGAGGGCAGAGTTGAGGGGAGAGCTTAATGGGGAGGTAATACCACAGATTCTACCTTCCAAAGCAGCCATTTTCTCCGTGGGAACTGATCTCTGTAGTCTGGAGATCAGTTGTAATTCCAGGAGAACTCCAAGCCCTCCTGGAGGCTGGTGACACTATCTAGAAATGTATTACCCATTGGAACCAATGGAAATAATAACATAAAGTTATGCATGGTGTGGAGAGAATTAACAAAGAAAATACTATGGCATCAAATGAAACTGATGGGCAGTAGATTCAGGATGGGTAAAAGGAAATACTTTTTTTCACAGTGAGCGATTAAATGTAGAATTCACAGCCAGATGTTATAGTAAGGGCCACAGAAACAGACAGGTTTAAAAGGGGATTAGATAGATTCATGGAGACTAGGTGTATCAGTGGCTAGCTATTAGCCATGGTGACTGAGGGGAACCTCCATGTTCAGAGGCAGTCAGGGGTCATTTCATAGAAAAATAAGTGCAGGAGCTCATTAGCGTAACTCATTAGCATAACTTATTTGCGTATGCCACACCCCCTGACATCACTGGAAGTGTGTCAGAAGGCAACACCCACCACTCAGGCTCCACTGGACTGTTTTGGATTGCTAGCTATTGGGGGGGGCATGTAGATCTGCCCTCGCAGAGGAGGGAGAGCTTGTACCTGAATAAAACTTGGTCTTAAAGGTGCCATTGGACTGTTTTGGACCAGGGGGCTTGGGGGAGCTCTGCAACGTACCTGGCTGCTTCTTGTTCTGACTGAAGGCTTCTGGGAGCAGGGGGTGGGGCTTGTTGCATGTGCCCGCCCCTTAGGCCCTTTACTGCCGGAGCTCCGCTCCTGTGCGCTCCCACAGGAAATGACCCCTGGAGGCAGTCAACCTCTGAATCCCAGTGCCAGGAGGCAACATCAGGGGAAGGTCTTCTCAGCCTCTATGCTCTGTTGTTGGCCCTTCAGAGGAATTGGTTGGCCACTGTGCAGGGGTCATTTCGTAGAAAAAGAGCTAGGGGGACTCATTAGCATAACTCATTAGCATAGGCCACACCCCCTGACATCACCGGAAGTGTGTCCTCCCCACAGCCGGCAGCGACCTCCAGCAGGCACCAGCAGGGAGCTCCAGGCCCCGCCCTCCCGCACCTCACCCGGGGGGATGGCATCCCCCCGCGTTCCCCCCCAAATGACCCCTGCCACTGTGTGAGCCAGGATGCTGGACTGGATGGACCACTGGTCTGTTCCAGCAGGGTACTCTTCTGAAACAATAATAGAACTGAATAACACACAAAGCTTCAATAACAAATTGAACTAAACTTGACCATGATTCATTTAAAAGAAAGACACCTGAAAATGAAAACAAAAATATCCACATCACTAAAAAGTACATGCTACTAGCTACAAATTAGTTATAGTACAGTTAGCCATATGCAGCCTGAAGAATGTGTGTGCAATGCTTATCGAGAATTTAATTACACAAGCAAATTTAACAAATGCCCCTATTGAAGTAAAGAGCTGCTGATATGCTTTCTTTTCAGTGGTAATGTGCCAAAGAGGCATCATTTTGTAAGAATGAGAGCCAACTTTGGATCAAGGATGCTGGCGAGAGGTTAGATTTATCTTCGATAATGATCCCCTTCTGATTTTCAGCAGGGTGAAGCCATCTGTGAATTTCCAGCTTATTTCATGGAGGATTTTCCAATGCCCTCCATGGGGAGAAGAAAATTCAAAGACCAGGCGACTTGCAGCAGGAGGCTGATATCAAGATCTATATTATACACACAGTCAGAAGCAATTTCTTGGTACAAGAACAAGGGGAGGGGAAGGTACCCATAAAACTTTCTTCCCTCCTGTCTTCCTGTCACATCTTTCTGGCTAGAAACCCAAAGCATCGTCTCTCGATATCTTCTACTTGAGACTGGAGCTCTTATTGTTAAAATAGCAAAGGGTAGGTGGATAAGATGTGATAGATCAGTTAAATGGGACCTTAAAAGAGAATGTAGGCAATTGAGAATCATTAAATTTCCTCCCTCTGAGGAGGAATCTCTCTGGCCCACTTTCAGCGTTACCTCGGCAATACAGATATTGCCAAAGCACAGAACCAAAGTGTACCTCTTCAAACTTTGTTTAAATGAAGCATCTCCCACATGGTTTGGGCCATTTTTAGCCAATGCAATGAAAAACCTTTTTTTCAAGATGGGTTTCAGACTAAAGCAGGCACATGAGATTGTTTCTTCAGTACATTCATTCAGTTGCACATGGATGGGTCATTGCTGATCTTACCCATCTGCCAGGTGGCACCTTCAGAAGCCTTACATGAACATATGTGAAGCTGGCTTAAATTGAATCAGACCATTGGTCAGTCAAGGTCAGCAGCACTGTCAACTCAGACTAGCAGCAGCTTTCCAGAGTCTCGGGCAGAGGTCTTTCACATCACCTACCATCTGGTCCTTTTCCTTTTAAGTTTATGTTTGCTTTATTAGGAACTTTAAAAAGGTAAAGGTTCCCTTGCTCGAAAGCTAGTCGAATCCGACTCTAGGGTTGCGGTGCTCATCTCTGTTTCAAAGCCGAAGAGCCAGCGCTGTCCGAAGACATTTCTGTGGTCATGTGGCCGGCATGACTAAACACCAAGGCGCACAGAACGCTGTTACCTTCCCACCGAAGTGGTACCTATTGATCTACTTGCAATTTCTTGCTTTCGAACTGCTAGGTTGGCAGGAGCTGGAACTAGAGACGGGAGCTCACTCCGTCATGTGGCACACTCAGGTCTCGAACTGCTGAACTACTGACCTTCCACAGCCTGCAGTTCAGCGTCTTAACCACTTGAGCCACCGCAGCTCCGAGTTAGGAACTTTGGGTTACAAAAAAAAAAAAAAAGCAGTATGGTTATCTTCACCTGCACCTAGTTTCTGCTGACTTCAGGAGACTGACCCTTAGGACTCCAAACTGGTTGTTCTCCCTGCACCTGCTTCCTTCTGGTGCAGCCAGGTCCAGACTGTCCTGGCCAGCTGCTCCTCCCACTTCTTCTCTCACCCTACCAATCTTACCCCTCTCTCCTTCTTGTTCTCCTTTGCTCTCTCTTCCTTCCTTCCTCTTCCCTACTACTACTCATTTTGGCTTCTGGTCGTGCCAAGATGGTGAATTAGAGCACTCCCGCGATTCTCCGGGGGTGGTCGGCAGCTCTTTAGACAGTTTGGGCAGTTTACAGCCCAAAGCAATGCTCCCCAGAGAGGGGGGGTGTCCAGCAGGCAGCTGTGCCCAAGCGGGAGTAAGAGATCGGCCTGATCAAGTTTCTGAAGAAGCTTGTTTAGGCTTTGATCTCCTCCCACGAAGAGGGCGAATGCCAAGCATCACTAAAGGAGCCGTTCCGAGTTGGTTTACCAACATAAATCCATCATCAGCCGATTTCTTCAGCAAGGGGAAAAGTGGGTGAACTAAAAGAAGCAATGCAAACCCAGTATAGACACGTGAGATAACAATTAAACGCTCCGCTTACCTGATTTTGACTTTAACACGATTTGAACTGAGTGGTTGAGCGGATAACGAGTAGATGAACCCAGAGACTAATTCCGGGGAAAAAACGATTTGATTTAAGGCTTTAAAAACGGAAAAAGCGCTATTGTTGAACATTCTTGCGGCTAGTTAGAGATAAGCGTGCAACTGAAAAACGAAACTGACGGGAACTATCGCGGGAAGAAAAGGGACGGAGTACCAGTAAATCTCTTCCGACGACAGACAACCAGTGAACACTGTTCCTAGAGAGGACTGGAATAACCAGAAGGAATCGGAAGAAGACAAGTGGGGAACCGGATGTAAGCGCAAGCGCACAGACGGGACCCGGAACAGTAAAACCGACCTACTCTTCCCGGAAAAACCACAGAGAAGTAGCGCCCGACATTTTGTGGAGGACCCGAAACTAAATTGCTTTTTTAAAGACTTTAAAACTATCTGAGCAAAACGAAAAGAAGGTGAGCAGCCTGTGCGCATGTAAGGTTTTGGACATTATAACTGAAATGATTTTTTAAAGTGAAAAAAGTGTAATTCGCCAAAACGGAGACCAGAAGAACAAGAACAGGCTCAGAAGCGTCTGCAGCCGCAGCAGCAAGACCCAGAACAGCCTCAACCTCTACACCTAAGATGTCAACAAAGGAGAAGAAGGAGATGCAGGCTGCAATGGAAGCTATGGAAAAGAGAATGACTGAGGCGATCCAGGCGATGGGAACTCAGATAGAACAGCATCTAGAAAAGCAAATG
>NW_015167069.1:1068750-1068880 GCF_001447785.1 Gekko japonicus
TCGAAATTTGTCTGGGCAGGCAAGAAGCCCAGAATTAAAATGAAAATTCTCTGTGACGCAAAAGAAAGAGGAGGGCTGCAGCTACCAAACCTAAGACTGTATTATGAAGCAGTTTGCTTAACATGGATGG
>NW_015167069.1:1069051-1069240 GCF_001447785.1 Gekko japonicus
AGATGCAAGGCCATTATGGATTGTACCAACAGAAGTTTTGACACCATATTCAAGACAGCAAGGCAAGGAGTGGTTGCCTTATAGAGACTTAATTATGAAGCAAGGAACAGAATGGGTAATGAAAGGGCAGGACGAAATTCAATACAACTACGAATGGTTAAAATATTTGCAGATTTATGATGTTTTTAA
>NW_015167069.1:1069394-1119270 GCF_001447785.1 Gekko japonicus
GATAAAATGGGCAGTTAATATGAATAAGGAAATAACTATAGAAACATGGGAATATTTGTGGAAAAATTCTATGAAACTATCTGTATGTACTAATGTAAAAGAAAACTGTTACAAAATGATCTATAGATGGTACATGACACCTAAGAAAATAGCAAATATGAACCAGAATATGTCTAGCAAATGTTGGAAATGTAAAAAACATGAGGGCTCATTTTATCACATGTGGTGGACATGTGATAAAGCTAGGGACTTTTGGACAAAAGTCCACAGTGAAATGCAAAAGATTCTAAAATGTTCTTTTAAGAAAACACCTGAAATTCTGCTCTTAGGTTTAAAAATGGAAGAACTGAATGTAACAAAAAAGACACTGTTCTGGTATTTGATAACAACGGCAAGAATGATATATGCTCAATATTGGAAGCAAGAAAAAATACCAGATCTGGAAGAATGGATACAAAAAGTTCTGTTCATGGCTGAGATGGACAAAATAACCAAAAAGTTGAACAATAAAGAGGACCAAGAAATTTTTGAAGAATGGAAGGACTTTAAGATATATTTAGAAAAGAACTGGGACGTGAGACAAAATTTACTATGTTTAGAACAATATTAAGTACTTGATGTTATCCTGAGTTTATCTATGTGGGATATGAGGGAAGTGCATTGCGGGAAGCCTTTCGGGGGAGGGAGGGAACAGGGAATATTCAACCAATCGATAAAAAGATGTAAAATGTGATAATAATGGAAAATAAAAACTCTTTTGACCTACTACTACTCATTTTTTTCCAGTTCAACATCTTATTAAGTAACTGTAACATGACAATATCAATATTAACATAATATAATAGAATAAAATATAAGCATAAACAGTAATAATTAACCCCAAAAAGTAGTTAATTTACAAGATGTGCAATGTACTAAAGGAATGTTACAGTAATATGAGAATGGCAATATAAACATATAACAATAAATTTAAATGGAAACAATAGTAATCAATCCCTAATAGTAGAGAGCATACAGAAAGCACAGGACACTTCAGTAACAGAGCGGTGGGAAACGTGTTGCTTGCACATGCTCACATGCAGACTGCAGTGGTGGTGTTATCCGCTCCCTCTCCAGCATTCCAGCAGAGGGGGGAGAGAGAGAAAGAGAGAGTAGTGGGGTACTGCAGGGCTCAGTTCTAGGTCCAGTTCTTCTTAATTTGTTCATTAATGATTTGGAGTTGGGATTAAGCAGTGAAGTGGCTAACTCTGTGGATGATACTAAGCCGTTCAGGGAGGTGAGAACCAGGGAGGACTGTGAAGTGCTCCAGAGGGCGAATGGGCGTCATCATGGCAAATTAGGTTCAACGTGAACAAGTGCAAAGTAATGTACATTGGAGAAAAAAAAAATTCCTAACTTCAAATATACTTTGTTGAGGTCTGGACTGTAACTGACCAGGAGAGAGAGCTTGGAGTCATGGTAGATAACTTACTGAAAATGGAAATGCTGGGGATGGAACCTGGGACCTTCTGCATGCAAAACAGAGGTTCTTCCGGCCACAGTCCCTCCACAGAATGCTGATGGTCTAAACTGGATAAAACCCTGAAAGAACCATAATTATATCTTCCAGCTTTTTTTAAAGTGGAAAATGTTCTGGTTCTTAAAATAAGGGCTTGGAGCAGGTTTAGTCCCTGGGTGCTGCATTGTATCTCACAGGTAGCATGGGAGCAAGCTAACCATATGAACTGGTTGAACCACCGAGGCTCTCTGCTTAGTCCAGGGCTTGAGTATCCTGGAGGACAAGTGGGCCCACCTGTTCCTGAGCTTTATCAGGTCAGAACTTGATTAAGCCACTAGTTTGCAAAGCACTGTATCCATTTAGGCAGTGATAAGAACATAAGAAAAGCCAATGTCGGATCAGGCCAATGGCCCATCCAGCCCAACACTCTGTCACACAGTGGCCAAAAATACAAGGTGCCATCAGGAGGTCCAGCAGTGGGACCAGGACACTAGAAGCCCTTCCACTGTTGCCCTCCCCAAGCATCAAGAATACAGAGCATCCCTTGCCCCAGACTGAGAGTTCCTACCTATACCTTGGGGCTAATAGCCACTGATGGACCTCTGTTCCATATGTTTATCTAATTCCCTCTTGAAGCCATCCATGCTTATAGCCACCACCACCTCCTGTGGCAGTGAATTCCATGTGTTAATCACTCATTGGGTGAAGAAGGACTTCCTTTTATCTGTTCTAACCTGACTGCTCAGCAATTTCATTGAGCTCCCATGCGTTCTCTACCTGCTCTATCCCATGCATAATCTTGTAAACCTCGATCATGTCACCCCTCAGTCGTCATTTCTCCAAGCTAAAGAGCCCCCAAAACTTTAACCTTTCTTCATAGCGAAAGTGTACCAACACTTTTATCATTCTAGTTGCCCTTTTCTGCACTTTTTCCAATGTTATAATATCCTTTTTGAGGTGTGGTGACCAAAATTGCACACAGTATTCCAAATGAGGTCACACCACTGATTTATACAGGGGCATTATGATACTGGCTGATTTGTTTTCAGTTCCCTTCCTAATAATTCCCAGCATAGTGTTGGCCTTTTTTATTGCAGTTGCATGCTGTCTCAACATTTTCAGTGAATTATCTACTATGACTCCAAGATCTCTCTCTTGGTCAGTCTCTGCCAGTTCAGACCCCATCAATGTGTATTTATAGTTAGGATTTTTGGCTCCAGTGTGCATAACTTTGCACTTGGCCACATTGAACCCCATTTGCCATTTGCTCAGTACCTGGAACACTGGCTGCCAGCATGGTGTTTCTTCACTGCCTCCTCATGCTGGGTCAGGGGAGAATTTGGGGACTGATAGTCCAGGATCCCTGTATTCTGGCAAGTGGGCAGCATTGCCTGTAGCTAAACCTTCAGGGCATAGATACTACAACTGAGACCTAGGGACCCAGGGGCTCTAGATCTGGAAGTGACTCTGGGTCTGGAGGGAGTCCAGTGTTGTCAGGTGTCACCTAAGCTTCCTAGTAGGGTTGCGAGGTCTGGGTTGGAAAATACCTGGAGACTTTGGTGGTGGATCTGGGAGAGGGCAGGGTTTGGGGAGGGGAGGGTCCTCAGCATGGTACAATGCCATTGAGCCCACCCTCCAAAGCAGCCATTTTCTCCAGGGGAGCTGATCTCTGTCAGCTGCAGACCAGTTGTAAAAGCGGGAGATCTCCAGGTCCCACCTGGAGGCTAGCAACCCTACTTCCTAGTCTTCCCTCAGAATGGTCTCTGGTTCCTACAATTTGGTGTAGTGGTTAAGAACAACAGACTCTAATCTGGAGAACTGGGTTTGATTCCCCACTCCTCATCCACATGAAGCTGGCTGGGTGAACTTGGATCAGTCACAGTCCTCTCAGAGCTCTCTTAGCCCCATCTACCTCACAGGTTGTCTGTTGTGGGAAGAGGAAGGGAAGGAGATTGTAAGCTGCTCTGAGTGAAAGGTGGGGTATAAATCCAACTCTCCTTCTCCTCCTAGTTGTCATCTGAGGACTTGGCTCCTGAGTCTGGACCAGGGGGGTTCACAGAAGAAGAAAAAGAGAAGAGATTGGATTTATACCCCACCCTTCACTCGGAGTCTCAGAGCAGTTTACAAACTCCTTTCCCTTCCCCTCCCCACTTCCTAGTCTTTCCGGTTCTCCCAGATTAGAGACCGCACAATTAACTACTACACCAAACAGTGGTAAATATGAAAGAGTAAATATGAACTCTTGTGTCCTAGTATGAGAAGACAAAAGTCACTGGAAAAGACAATAACACTAGGAAAAGTTAAAGGCACCAGGAAAAGAGGAAGACCCAATATGAGATGGATTGACTCTATCAGGGAAGCCACGGCCCTCAGTTTGCAGGCCTTGAGGAAGGCTGTTAATGACAGGACATTCTGGAGAACATTAATTCACAGGGTTGTAATAAGTCAGAAGCAACTTGACGACACTTAACACAGAGAGAAGATATGGGGGGCCCAGTTCAGATCAGGGCCATGGCACAGGGAAGGAAAAGTCAACTTTCTTCCCCCATACAGAAAGGGAAAGGGTAGGGAGGGGGGGGAATGATATCACACCAATGACCAGATCTCCACACAGGCAGCTGAGAAACTGGCATCACTGCTGTGGTTAGTGGTTTGGGAGAAGGCAAAAGGCATGTCTTATGCATGGCATTTTCTCCCAGCCATATTGATGATGAATCCCTGAGATGTTGCAGTTCTGCTAGGGCTTGCATCAAGCCTCTTTTCCATGTAGACACTGTATTTTGGCACCTGGGCCAAAAAAGCTTGCCTGCACTGCCTTAGATCTTAAAGAAACAGGTTTTAAGCTACAAGAAAGACACAGAAAATGGCCCACTCAGTGTGCGATTCCTACAAAGGCCAGGTGGTGGCAGTTGAACAGAATGAGAAAAGTCTCACCAGGTGCTGAGGGAACCAAGTGGGTGGCATGTGCCAAGCAGAGACCTTGGGCAGCCACTGAGGGGGTATTGTGCAATAGGGCCTGCAGGTCACAGTAGGGCTATTTCACCTCAGAGCTGATTGCGATATTTGGGGTTAGTCAGAGGAGAAAACGAGAAGTAGGGACACGGATGGGATTTTCAACATGAGTCACATATTTACTACTTTATTTGGTCCTCTCTGATTCACACTTTTTCAGATACCTGCTTGCTAAAGCCACTCTTAACATTTTCACTGGAACATACTTAAAAAAAAAAGCTGTATACCTTGAATTAAAATGCTGTAAGTGAAGCAATGGTAACTCATCTCTTTAGGACGGAGGGAGAATAAATGTTACACATTCTTTCCACTTACTGCGATCAACAGCCAACAGTCTGTGCTTGGTTACAATATTTATGATCAAGTCAATCCATCCTTTAGAAAAGGAGAGTAGACAGATCCATTTAGAGCAGGACTGATTGCAAACAGATTACCCCTCCAAAATATGAGCAAATTAGCAATTGCATAAAACTACCATTAATCTCCATAGATTTACCACAGATCTTTACTCTCCAGCTTTGGCAAGAGATAAGGAGAATATGCTAACTAACCTAATTAATCTAATTAATGTATGCTAATAGACCCGATTAACCTTATAAAAAAAGGTTAAATGTGTCTTCCAACCAGAGCATAGCAACTCCACAAAAATAAATACTGAAGGTATTGCATCAATGAGATGAATTGTGGACTGACTGAAGAAGTAAGGAGAAAATATTTCTTATATTTCCTATAATAAGATGGCTTTATGTCTGTCTGTCTGCCTTTTTTTGCTGAGACTCAAGGTAGATTACACAGTATAAATCAATGCAATAAATAGAGGAATACATCTAATAAACAGTGTAACAGGACTAGGATTTGCAAAAAATTTGAAATGGAGATGTGGTTTGAATAAAGCATAGTTATTAAACATGACATGTTAAAGAATGGCAAAACATGGTATTACAGCAGTAGAAGTACAGTGCATTTTTCTGGGCCAATCTGTTATTATGCAGCCCTGTTTCTATTATAAACATGCTCTCCTGAACAATTCTGTTTTATGCCAGGAGCATGGGAATCTTCCTAACCTCCTCAGACAGGCCATTCAACAGGATAGGGGCTATTACAGAAAGAAAGAAAAGAATATGTAGAGGCAGTTGTTGATTTTGCCTATCTGTAAGGTGGCACCTTCCAAAAACCCTACTCATATGAGCAAAGTTGTCATGGTGGGGCCTCGGTGGAGAGGTGGTCTTGCAGCTGTGAGAGTCCAAAGCCATGAAGGGCTTTCTTTGTGATAGCCAAATATTTGAACTGAGCTGGGTAACTGATGGGCTGCCAATGGAATAACTGCAGATTGGGTATAATATGCATAGTCTGTTTAGCTCCTGATAATAACTAAGCTGTGACCTTCTGCACCATATGGAGTCTCCAAGTTAATTTTGAGGGGAAACGTATATAGAGATCATTACAATAGTATAGTCTTGATTAGGGATGGGCATGGACTGGGAACATGTGATTTGGTTCATGGTTCATGGCATGCCATCTGAGCCATGAACCATCATGAACTTTTAGGCATCAAATGAACTGGTTCAGTTTGTGAGGTTCATGATGTGATAGAAGAGCCCCCTGATGTCCTAGAGACACCAAACTGCAGGGGATATCCATCTGACTCTCCTCTACCTGCCCACTGTCAAGAATTCCAAAGCCAGGGGGTCCTTGCTATGGGTGGGCAGAGCTCAACATTACAAAGCAGCCCTGAAGTGTGAGTCCACACTAGGAGTGTGCACACACACACAAAAATCTGTATTTTTTGAGTTCAGGTATACCAAACCTGAAAAATATCAGTATACACCAGTATTCCCAAATCCTAGTATTGGTATTGTACCAGGATTCAGGGAAGAATCGGTATTGCTGAAAATATTCAGCTCTCTCTCTCCCCGTTTCCTCAATCCCTCTCCAAGCTGCCCCACTGTGGTGGGCTTCTTCTTAAAAAAACACCCTGCAAAAGTAGCCGTGCTGGGATGACTTGATGATACACAAGAAGTGGGTGGCCAAGCACCGGCAGGTCTTAAGGACCACATCTTGAGGTGTCAGCATCCCACGTGGTCTTGACAGTGCTCCCTAGCCCCAGAGTATCTGTCACCACCAGTGGAATCATTTGCACCAGGCAGAGAATGCCCTTGAGGCACACAGCCTTCACCACTGCCAGCATATTGGTGCCAGTGTTCATGACCTTGTAGCCATGAACGGTGTTGCCACCACCTGTCCACTCCTTCAAGCTACTCTGTATTGTGGCAGTGCTGTTTTGTTCCCAGTGGTCTGCATCCATTCCCTGCACATAGAGCAGAACCACTTTGTAGCCTGGTGGCAGGTTTGTCCCCTCCTGGGGCCTGGGTCATGCCCTAGCTGTCCTGCTGGCTGTTCCAGAGGTCTGCTGCGAAATGCTTGGTTCTGCATTGTGCTTTGGATAGCTGAGCCTTGCCCATTACCACTGCATCTGGTGAAAGGCTACGTCCTCCATGAGGGAGAAGGGTTGGCCATCCACAGCAATCGTCTTGCTGATGAGGTGAGGGACTGCTTCCTGGACCCTCTACGTAGCCCTTTTGACTCAGGCAGCCTTTCTTGGAGGGGTGTCCTCCTCCCCCTCGGCTTCTTCCTGCTGGGAGGGCAGGCTCCAGTGGGCTGGCAGGATGTGTTTGGTGCCCAGGAACAGGGGCCTGTGGCACACAGGGGGTGGAGAACTTCTTCCCTCACAACATGCACCCACTTCACTCTCATGGCAATCAGAGATGTTCACAAGCAGGAAGGGTGGTAGAGTATAAATGTGGGCCCTCAGTGGAGGTGCCCAATACCTAAGCCCCTCTGTCCAGCATGAGCAGAGAGATGGGGTGGCTCAGAGCCCTGAGTCTACCTAAAACCCAAACCCCATCAGGGGAGAGGTGTTCACAATCAAGGATAAATGAATGTGCTTTGCTTTTAACAAGTTCCCTGCCTCTCTAACTGCCAACACGCAACAGAGGAGAGGGTGTAGATCTGAGCTGATGGTACATATAGCATTCTGATCCCATAGATCAGAATGGGCACTGTGTTATTGGCAGCCAGAAGTGCCTGTTAAGCTTTGGAGGGCCCTTAAATTTGTGAGCCAGTTCATGCCCATTCCTAGTCTTGATGTTACTGTGGCATAGATCCAGGTGGGCGGATAAGGTGAAGGCCATTTTCTGAGCTAAACTGAGCTGGAAAATCTCAGCAGGTTGACACCCTAAGCAAAATTCTAAGCCCAGTGGGTCTAGTGGATTTTGAAGGGTTTAGGACTGCAGTGATATTTCCGAGGTAATCTATGCGTCATCCCAGTTTACTAGAGAAGGGCCCAGTTTTTTCCCTCCAATCATCACTCCCCACTTGCTTTGGGTCTCCATATTTGTCATGTGAAGATGCTTTGTTAAAACGTCTCTGTAAGTTGCTAGAGTAGTCATTCTTGAGGGACCAGCTTCCTCCTTAAAGTCTCCTAGAAGTTATATCATGGAGTGGGTGGGCACATGCATCTTTTCTCCAAAGCATTTCCAGTAGGGTTGCTTTTTAATATCTCATCCCTGCTATTTGGACCCTAAAATCCACCTTCTGATTTCATGTTTCCCTTGTGCAAACCAAACCAACAACTCTCTATTTTCATGCCACAATTTGTTTCCTCATGCTGAATTTCCCCTGTAGAAGGTATACATTTTCAATAAGGTTTCTATAACAAGAAATGAGCATTAAGATTGCAGACATGAATGTCATACATTGTACATATATAATGCATATTAAAATCACGTGATGCGTACAGGACACCAAAGGATTTACGGAGGCAAAGACAAAAAAGCAACAAATTGAAAACCTGGAAAACAATATAAACAAATATTAAAAAATAAATGAAATACAGAACTTTTGTTCATCCCTAATATAAATGCGTGCACACGAACACGAGCCCCTTGAAGCTCACAGTCTGCCATTTCACACTCTACTGATGTATATTTCAAACTGCAATTGTGTATTGTGAGACAAATAAGATTTTGGAATATATCTTTAACTGATAGAATAAACACCATCTTGTTTTTCAATCAGTGGCGGGCAAGCTATTGCAGAGCAAATGAAAACAGTATGTATCACAGAAAAAATGCCTAACGGCATGATGTGGGTGAGGGGAGAAATTTTGAACATTGATGGCTTGGTGTGAAAATGGGCATCTTTTTGTGTATTTTTGATGTGTGTGTGTGTGCACCCCGAAGTCATGGTGACCTCTGGTGACTGACCCCTACTGGGGGCCTGGAGGATGTTCAGAAACATGGCTGAATAAAGCCTGCCCCTAGAGCTGCCAAGCTGCAGTGGGGGATCCGTGCGTCTTTACAGGATCCCTGTCGCAGGGGACAGCGATATGTGTTGCACCGCAGTCGTCAGGATGTGACGCTACGCGTCGCTCTGGCAACCGGACTCCAAACAGCCCCATTGCCAGGGCAACGCGTAGCGTCACATCCTGGTGACGGCGGTGCAACGCGTATCGCTGTCCCCCGCGGCAGGGATCCTGGGAAGACCAACGGATCCCCCGCTACGGCTTGGCAACCCTACCTGCCCCTGTCCTACTGACTGCTGGTATTTCAAGGAGGTCTCCCATCCAAGCATTTGCCAGAGTCAACCCTGCTTAGCTTCTGAGATCTGATAAGATTGGGCTTGCCTGGGCTATCCAGGTCAGGGCAAAAATAGGCATCTTAAAGCTACAGTTGCCAACAAGTTGCCTGAAGAAAAATGTGTGCCCATGGACAGCTGAAGCTTTTTGCAGCATGCAGGTTGTGGCAGAATAGTCCTGCTCTGACCTGCTCCACCCTGTCCTCCATGGTTTTCCCAAGACTGAGAGGGTCTTTTCTATCTCTCTGTCCAACCGCTGCCACCACCTGACCTTTGGGAGGGTTAGAACTCTTAGACTGCAGTCACACACACTAAATAATCCACTTTCAATCCACTTCCAGTGCACTTTCCAACTGGATTTTACTGTGTGAACTGGCAAAATCCAGTTGGAAAGTGCGTTGAAAGTGGATTATTTTGTTTGTGTGACCGCAGCCTAAGCTCCCCTTCCAAGTTCTGAGGCCTTGCCTCCGAGTCTCCTGCTACCCAATGCCTGGTTACTACAGGGACAGCTTACTGTCTTGTGCTCCACTGAGGGAGTAGCCACTTGCCAACTCCCCTTCCTCCTGGCGCTCCTATCAAAATAGTGTGTCCAAGATGGTGGAGTTCTATATGATACAGAGAACCACTACCAGTACCAGGTTATAAAGTATTTATTAAAAAGCAAATGTTTACAAGCATACTCTTAGCAGAACACCAGACTGAACAAGGGATTCAACAGAACAGGGAAAATGCAATTTCTCTGTCCCTCCCTCTATACACGACTTATCAGTTGTTAAATATAGGGCAGGCTCCTTAGCTCAGAAAGTTACAGATTTTTGCAGGAGTTCCATAACCTTCAAGTTTTCTTCAGGTGTGCAGGCAATGGCCCCCTCCTCTAGACCTAAGAGTTCTGTCTGCTTTGATGGAATCAGCACCAAAGACCTTCCTTATTGCTCCCAGGAATTTTATCATCTCTCTTTTCCATCCCACTGACCAGGTCAGGCCAGGTCAAAGAAACTTTTCCTGAAATCTCCAGGAGTTCCTTCCCAAAGTCTTTCTAGTCTTAATTTCCCCAAAACTCTGTTCTCTGCTTGGAGGGAGGGGGGCTTGACCATCCCATTGTCTCTAGCTAGACCTATTAGCATTTCTAAAAAGGTGGCTGAGGTGAGTTTGAAATGCAATTGAACTGACCTCCTTCCTCCTTCCTCTTCTCTGCCCAGATAGAAAAACTTTTAAATCTCAGAAGAGAGAAGATTTTGTTCAGTTCAAAACTTCAAAGAAAAAATGCATCTCTTTACAAAAGTTGCCCTCTGTTAGAGGGACAGGACTCCACTTGTACCTGGCTGGATGACCTTGGGCAAGCCGTAGTTCTGATAAGACCTGTTCATGAAAAAAAACAGTTTCTGTCAAGAGCTCTCTCAGCCCCACCTACCTCACAGGGTGTCTGTTGTGGGGAGGGAAAAGGAAAGGAGTTTGTAAGCCACTCTGAGACACCTTCGGGTAGTGAAGGGTGGGGTATAAGTCCAATCTCTTCTCTTCTCTTCTTCTTCTCTTCTTTTTCTCTCTCTAGCACTCTTGCAGCTCTAGTTAAAACATGTACACATTCAATCTGTGTTGTATTTGAAAATGTAAGGTGCATATCTTTTGGTTATGCTGCAACTCAAAAATCATTAATAGGATCTGATCTAATAGCATATGAAGCATTGGAATGGATGTGTCACTCTCCAACAGGGCAATTTTTAATCCATCAGTTTAGTACCAATGTGCCATTTTATCATGCAAGATCAAAATAGGTAGTGATATTTTATAAGTAATAAATATATATTAATTCCAATGTGCAGAGTTTTGCATATAGATCCCCATATAGTCCCTGACCTGGATAGCCCAGGCTAGCCCAAATTCATCACATCTCTGAAGCTAAGCAGGGTCAGCCCTGGTTAGCACTTGGATGGGAGACCACCAAGAAAGTCCAGGGTTGCTACACAGAAGCAGTCAATGGCAAACCACCTCTAAACATCCCTTCCCTTGAAAACCATACTGGGACTTCATAAGTCAGTTGCTACTAGATGGCCAAAAAACAAAAAGAAGGTTCCCAAAGAACTCATTCTCCCCCTTCTTTCACTGGCCACCATTCTGGAAAAAATGGACTGTGCAATGTCTTTTAGTACTAACACACACTGGGACTTCAGAGGGGGCACCCTGTGCACCCTTCCCCCTATCTGCTTAGAATGCTATTCTCAGGGATCTTCTAGCTGGTTCTCTTCTCTTCTCTCCTATGTCTAACCACCATAAGGACAGGATGGGCTCTCTTCCATCTCCCTCTATTCCAGCCTAGATACATTTCTAGAACACTGCCTCCATGCTTTGCCATCCAGTATGGAGTTCCTTCACAATAAAGGACTCCTGTTTCTTTTCTAAAGCAACAAAATAAGGGAAAACTTTTATTCCCAAAGCAGCATCTTTACTGCACTGTGCAAAACTTCCTCAGTAGAGTGTGTATAATACTGAGTATGCTGCAAAGCATCCAGACTGTTGGCAAAAAAATAGTCCAATAAGAAGTGGTTCACTGCAATTCGTACTAGTTGGGAGCTGAGCTGCAATTTTCAACAAAATGCCTTACTGTTCCCCATGACTCGTGCAATCTTGATAAACAAAATATATACCAGCCACAGAATAAAGCTTTTTTGGTGCAGATCACAAAGAAATAGGGTGGCACATGGAGTTCAGTCTTGCTTTGCAAGGTTATTCCGTGTCTGTGCAGAACCTGCTGCTGTTACTGAGTGTGGATTCTTTTTTCTTCTTCCAGAAGATGGGAAGGTAAAAGGGGGAGAAATCCACCTCTAATTAGCCACACTGGCAGTTAAGAAAACCAACCTCTAGATCTATACACACACCAAAAAAAATGTTGTTAGCTGGGAGTCCTGGAGGGAGAGAAATTATAGGGCCTGCCATGTCATTTACCTTTCACAGAGTCATTTTTCCCCCTTGACTATAACTGCATTTTAAAGGGCAACAGAGGGCGACCTGGTGAGTCTGTCAAATTAAAATGAAGACTCCTGTGGTTTCCTTCTCTCCTGTTCGCTGAGCACACATACATGAAACCTGGAAGAACCTCTCCAGAAATAACAACTGGCAAAGACTGTTCATCATGTCCTATCGATGGTGGCACCAAACAAAGTGGTGTCCCCATCTGTGCCTCACTAATCCTTGCAATAATCAGAATGACTAATAAACATTTTGATCCTCAGGAAAAGGCTGGCCACTGATTTAAAATATTTACATACCTGCCTTTCTCCTGATTATTTCAGGCCTCAAGCCAAGTAAAAGCAGTCTCTATATATCTAATAGTGAACCTGGCCTAATCTGCGGATTTTTAAACTGCAGATTGGGGCCATGTGGGAAGAAGGGAGATTTCCCCACACACTTGGGGAACCCCAAAGGTTTTTAGAAAAATACACAAACTTACCAAAAGTGGAGAAGGATTAATATCTTCTCCAAAGGAACCTCTCGGCACTTGCACAGACCCAGTGCCAACAGCCCACCATTGCTGCCTCTCCTCAGCTGTTTCTAAGGGAGTAAGACAGTGATCTTGCAAGTGGGAGAGGAGCAGGAACCACTGACGCCTCCGGCCCCACCATCATTGCCTCTCCTCAGCAGTCTCTGAGACAGCAACACTGCATATGACGGAAAAGGAGGTGGGTTGCAGAGGAGGAACCACTGTCCGCAATACCACCAGAAGAGGAGCTGCTGCATTATCTACTGTATCTCCCCTGCTACAGCTGAGGGAAAGCCATGGCACTGTAGGCAGGTGGGATCCCAAGTAAATGGTGGGTGTGGAAGAAAGAAATAGTGAATAGTAGAGAAAAAGAGTGAAGGGAGGTGTGGTGGGAGGGAGAAAGAGAGTGAGTGAAAGGCATGGGAGGGAGGGAGAGACTGAGAGAAGGGGTGGAGGAGAGAGGAGGAAACAAAAGCAGGAAGAATGGGATGGCCACTCCCACAAGTTCCTTACTGGTACCCACTTGTAATAATAGTTTGATAAAACAACCATTAAAACAACATTTAAAAAATGTAAAAAACACCTTATATCCCCTCCAGCAGGGTTATTCACTCTTTGCCAATGTTTAGATTGCCCCCCAAATCTCCCTCTCCATAATAACTGTTTTGCAGCCTCATCAGTGAGAAAGGTTGACTGTAAATAATGTAAATAAATACATAATTTTAGGATTAGTCTACCCCAGAGAATGTCTGAAAAGGACTCAAGCAGTTGAAAACAGCAATGGACAGGCCCGGTGTAAGATATCGTTTAGTGGGGCTGGAAGGGACATTGCACCCCAAATTTGTTTTCTTGCATAAAAATGTTCACATCCCACTAGGGTTGCTAATCCCCAGGTCTTGGTGGGAGTTCCCCCGATTTTTGGGACTTCAGCCTGCCACTGCCTAGCTGGCTGGCAGGGGAAACCCCGCCCCCAAACAAACACTCTGGCATGACATCCCCAACATGATGACATCACCTGGAAGTGATGTTATCATGTTGGGGATGTTGTGTGGGATGCTCTGGTTTGAGGGGGAAACTCTATGGTAAATTTGGCCAAAAACCATAGGGTTTTGCCGTTGAAACAGCATCCTGTGCAACATCGCTGACACAACAATGTCACTTCTGGGGTGACTTCATTGCATCAGGGAACATCCTTGAATATCTCCCAAATCACGCCGCTGGTGAGACAAGGGGACCTGGCAACCCTACATCCAACAAAGGCTTGCGTGGAATTAAATTCCACTGAAATCAAACAGGACTTACATTGCAAGAAGGCATGTAGGTCTGAAGAAGCTTTATCGTAAAGCCAACTTCCAAAGCATCACCATTGTGCAGTATTAGAACAAGTTCATTAATATGCTAAGATGATCTCAAGTGAGCTCATGGGCCAAAACAGAAACCGGCAGCAAAGGAAACAAACAGCTTGCATAATTAAAACCACAAGACGGCCAATCTTTACAACTCAATTGGATTGATAGTCGCCTCTCTAGAGAATCAAACAGGATTCTCAATGATGATCATTTGTGAGAAACTTGAATGAAGGTTTTTAATTAGGGTAGCTGTTTGATCCTTGTCCTTATTGGTATGTGTTAGTCACTGTATTCGGCACAGTCTGATGCAGTCTTTTGGCTGAAACAATAAAACTGATTGAGTGGCTGAAACAGGTATAGAACACAGACATATTTCGAAGACCTTGCAGACGCCCAAAGGTTAAATGCATCCAGTGGAACTAATCCATAGGAGGGAGCTGCCAGCTGTTGCCAATTCTCCAACTGTGAAGTCAAGGAAGAAAGGATAGGGAGCTATCTGGGCTTTCTGTGGCTGAAATGAAGCTGTCATCTGTTCTGAAGATGATTGAAGAGCTTCTGTATCCACCTGTTTAAAATGAAACCATCCAGCATTGCTAAGTAAATTAGGAAGAGAGAATGGAAGAGAGAAAAGATTCCATAAACCAATACCCCAATGAGAGATACTTACGGGCAGAAAATAGATTTGCACTAACATGCGCAGCCATGCCCAAAAAATGTACACACTGAAAGGTGTCCACAATGCAGTCAGGGGAAATTATAGCTTCATATTGGAGTTTAAATGAGCTATGGTGTCTAAAATAACTGTTGTTTCTGCTTTCCTGGGCAGCGGCGGCAGTGGGGGGGCAGAAGGTAATAGTCTCTGGTCAAGATTGTATGAGCTAGTGGAACCACAAGATTGCACCTATGAGTTTCAGTGATGCATCTCATTTTCTGAATCCAGGCACAAGATAGGGTGAAAACAATAAGGAGTGTTTTGGCACTTCAGAGATTAATAAATTGATTGTACATTCAATTATTTTTACTGAAAACACAAAAGTTTAAAAAGCCTAAGCATGCTGTCAATTTTGTCATAAAAACATTTGACTGCTGAACTTTAAAAAGAAGGAAAAGAGAAAAATACGACAAAAAGGAAGAAACCTAAAACAAGTCATGTCAGCTTTCAGTATTTAATCTTACACATTATTTATCTACAAATACACCCATATTTATGCATATCTATTTTCTATACCATGATTTCTACACACCATTATTCTTTATGTCCCGCATCTATTAACTCTAATGTCCCCATTCTTCCACTGAGCTTTGTCTCATCTTTTCAGTTCTTAACAATATCCGCCTTTTAGTAACCATTCTGGTTATTCCGATCCAAGAGACTTGTTCCTTTCCTATATTTCCAGCAGCTGTTGTGATCAATGATGGGCATTCATTGTTCTTATTAAATAATTTGCTCATGCATGCATGTGAACACTTTTTTAAAGGCTCATTTATTAGGAGTAAGCCCCATTGAATAAAATGGAGTTTTCTTTTAAGCAAACATGCATAAGATTGCACTGAAAGTGCCCCAAGATCGATCATAAATACTCTACACATGTACATTGTTACACTGCAGCTTGTCAAAATATGACTGGTGTGCTGGGCAAGAGAATGGTCCAAATGAAGCTGTGCAGCTTTCTCCCCCATTCTCCAGCTGCCCAATCCACCCAAAAGAGCCTGGGGAGAAAACACTCCTTTGTGGTGGTCGGTTGCCTTTCCCATTTTGTTTGCTTGAATGGGGATGTGAGGTGTTTACTGAGTGCCATTTGGGAACTGTGGCTTGTTAGTGTGGAGAGGGATTGCATTAACTAAGCCATTTAGCAATGTTGTGCGCACGTTATATTTCATGACACCTTGACCCATGATTCTGTTCATGCACAAGCAACAAATTCTAGCCCAGTGCTGTTATGAATGTTTCCAGTGGTGCAGATGTCTACAGATGATTGTGGCAGTGGCAGTAAGAGTGATTGACTTGAAAGAAAAATCAGTACTGCAGGCAGGATAAGTGTGATTTTAAACCACATTATTTGTGAGGAGCCCACATCTCTAGCCCTCATATCTTGACTTTGAAACATCATTTCCCACACATTCTTAGGGCCAGATTAATTTTTAACTCACTTCTTTCCAGGATTCAGTCATGACTCCTTTGGATAGTGAAGGGCAGGGTATAAATCCAATCTCCCCCTCCTTCTCCCCCCCTCCTCCTTCGTTACATTCCCAATATATGTGCTCTGACATGGCCCCTCCACATGTGCAAAACAACTTGTGGCTTTTATCTTTTCGATGTGTCATTGTGCTAGTAGCCTCTGATGCATCCAGAGATCCTTTTTAATATCCAGCAATGCTTTCTGTAACAGGCACACACATATGCCACTCCTAATTTGGTCTACTACTCCCACCCAAATTGTCTCATGCACAGTTTAGATAATCCAGTCACTGTGCAGCATTGGTATTTGGGATAAATACGGACAATCTGGTCGAGGGGGCTACGGGCAATCTGGTCGAGGGGGCTCATGTAGATGTTAAACAACATCGGGGATAGCACCGGCCCATGAGGCACCCCGCATGACAGCGGGTGCCTCTGGGACGTCTGCTCCCCTAACACCACCCTCTGTCCCCGACCCTGGAGAAAGGAGACAAGCCATTGCAAGGCAAGCCCTTGGATTCCAGTGTTGGTGAGGCAGTGGATCAGTAACTGGTGGTCGACGGTATCAAATGCCACCGACAGATCCAACAACACCAGTACCGTCATACTGCCTCAATCCAGATGCCTTCGGAGGTCATCTGTGAGAGCAACCAGTGCCATCTCCATCCCATGACCCAGCCGAAAGCCAGACTGGAACGGGTCCAGCATGGAAGTGTCATCCATAAATCTCTGCAACTGAATCGCCGCTGCTCTCTCCAGTACTTTGCCCAAATAGGACAAATTGGAAACTGGCCAATAGTTGGCCAATTCAGCCGGATCCAGTGATGGTTTTTTCAGGAGAGGGTGGGCCATCGCTTCCTTGAGTGCCCCCGGGAGCAGCCCCTCATTGAAGGACTTGTTGATAATGCCCCTGAGGGCACCACGTAACCCCTCATGATCAGCTTTTATAAGCCATGAAAGGCATGGATCAAGGCTGCATGTGGTTGGGCATACCATTGAGAGCAGTCTGTCGACTCCCTCAAGACTGAGTAGACTAAAATAATCCAAAATGGAACTAGAAGATGTGCATGGAATCTCGAGTTCGCTCACTGTCTCAACTGTGGCTGGGAGATCACGGCGGAGCAGCAGGACTTTATCTGCAAAATAGCTCACAAAAGTCTCACAGCCAATATCCAATTCCCTATTGTTTGGCCTGCCCTGTGGCAGCTCTGTTAATGACTGAATAGTTCTAAACAACTGTGCCAGACGTGAGCTAGCAGAAGCAACTGTGGCTGCATAGAATTGTCTCTTCGCGGCTTTGACTGCCATCTCATAGGATCTCATAAACGGCCTATATGATGCTCTTGATGCTTGGTTGTGGGTGCGCTGCCACCATCCCTCTAGTAATCTGAGCCCTCATTTCATTTGGCGCATCTCCTCAGTAAACCAAGGAGCCCGCTTAGAGCGAGGGCACAGAGGGCGTCAGGGGGTGATCTCTTTGATGGCTGCTGAGAGCCGGCCATGCCAGTCCTCGACAAGCTCATTTAATGAGCCACCAGGTGGCATGGGATCCCGCAGAGCCATCTGGAATCACTGAGAGTCCATTTGGCTCTGCAGGCAAGCCAAAATATGCTTGCCACCCAGGCGGGGTTGGAGGGACACATTCACATGGGCCTTTAGGGCATGGTGGTCTGACCATGGCATCACTGAGGCAGTAATCCAGTCCACTGTAACCCCCACCGTGAAGATCAAGTTGAGCGTATCCCCGGCCTGGTGTGTAGGGGCCATTACATATTGGGTGAGTCCTAGTGCCACCATGGATGACACCAAGTCCATCGCTGGTACAGAGGCCATATCATCGGCGTGGACATTGAAGCCACCCAAGACTATCAGCCTAGGGAACTCCAATGCCCAACCAGACATGGCCTCAACCAGAGATGGCAGGCTATCAGCTGGTGCTTTAGGTGGCCAGTACACCAACCAGATAGCCAAACTCTCCCCAGCTTCCCACACCAGGCCCGAGCACTCAATGCCCGCAAGCTTCAACAGTGGGAGTGCCCTGTAGGAGTAAGCCTCCCAAACAAACAGCACCACTCCCCCCTGCCCCTCAGTCCGTGATTGGGGGTGTGGCAACATGAGGGGCAAAACCTAGGTGTGACTAATGAGGTTCCAGAGGTACAGAGTCTGGATTCACAATAGCATTGATGAGATTATCTAGGTGCTGGATGGCTCTACTGGAGTTGGATTAATGAGTTTGATGACCATTGATGGTTCTGCCAAGGCAGGTTGAATAGGTTCTGAGGTTTACACAAAAGGTGGGAAATGAGTTCCTGATTAGCGTCAGGAAGGATCTCTAAACATTTGAATGTTTGATTGGTTTATCTCAGCAACCTGAGGGATGGAGCAGGAAGAACAGTTGTGGAGACAAAAGATTTTCACATAAACATAGGTATCACACAAAAAAGGCTAGGTGAAGTTCTGGAGGCAGAAGGGTTATTTGCCAGGTGGCTTCTGAATAGCCTTTAGAAATGCAGATACTTTACCTGGTAGAACACAGCATTGTTTCATATGCATACCTTGCTCAGTGGTGGTGGTGAGACTGAAGATTGCTTTGAGGGCTTCCTTGTACAACCTGAAAATGGAGACCCTTTTTCCAGAGCTGTGGCTAACTCTGTGTTTCAGACCAAAAATGCCTTCCTTGGCCTGACTTTCTCAGTTTCTGGTTCTGGTCAGAAGGCACCTTGCTATTTAGGGCTACCTGTGAGTAAGGCAGTGCCTCTGGGCTACAGTGGGATCTAGAAAAGGCATGGAGGTTGGCACTGTGGTGCTCATGGGCATCACATTCGAGACCCCAGTTCTTAACTAAATAGTAAGCTGTTACAGATGCAGCAGTGCATTCAGTTTTCTTGGCTTATTTCTGGCCTCTGCTGCATGAACTTGCTTATACTCTTGTGATGCTTTTGCCCCTCACACAATGTCCTCAACCTGAGTTTTATAGCTTTTGAAACAAATGGGAATGAAAGAAACGACTCTGTTGCAGGGTTGACTAGCTTCTGGTTTCATCATGGCAGGAATCATATATTTTACCTAATTAAGATAAGGCTGTTGCTTCTTTGCAGATTTCACTAATAGAGAATTTATTGATGCAGTCCTACTCCGTGCTCTGGAGTGATAAAATACAGCTGACACAGGAGCCAAAGGCACCCTCTGTTGGAAATTGGAAAATTGGCTAATAGAGATGGATCTGCTGGCTTGAACTCAACATGGGTGCTGCACAGCAAACCACGAGGGAATCATGTATGGTGGGATTCATATACCTTGTATATTGAACAGTAGGTTCTTAAAATTCTGTCCCACTCCAGAGTAACTGTACTGTGGTCCTTGCAATCAACCTTCAAAAATAGAACTTCTGCATGCCACACCTGTTTATTTTTTTATGGAGGGGGAGTCAATTCCCAACACCCTTAATCTTTTTATATGCTTGCCATTTTTTACACAATGGGTTCGATCCAACCAACTTTTCTGCTGGTGAAAAAGAGAGGCGAGAGAGTCCTCTCTGACCACCAAAAAGTTATGCTGGGAGTCATGGGATTGCATAGACAAAAACCAGATAGAGTAAGCACTGGAAAAGGTAGGAGAAATGAAGAAAGTAGAGTAAAAAAAGCCAGCAGGATCCAACCCACTCTGCATTTTGACTGCATTTGCTGTTTTTGCACTTGAATGATTAGTGTCATATTCATCATCACACTGGGCAGCTGGCTGGCAGCTGCTGATGGAGCATGCTCAGGATGACAAGGCAAGGCATTGTGATACCTAATACATATGGAATATAAAAGCACAAACTACAGCTCCCAAGCAGCAGTGCAAGAACTTTGCATATGCAGAGTAGTTGCAATCCAGTTTAGGGGTTCAGTAAACACTCTAGGCCCAGAACCAACCCAAGGTTAATCTCTGCTCCCTGCTTTGGAGCCTTGAATATGTGATGCAGGCTCCTAGTGCAGTCTGGGTATGCCTCTGAATTTCAGTAGACATTGTGTATCCCAGGTTGACTGGAAGGCATCAAATGCAGTAACATTGCTGCAGATGAGCAAGTCTGGGACTAAGTGGCTGGATGGGAATTCTTCTTGGAAGCTTGTGTGCACTGCCTTGCATTCCATGATGGGAAAAAGATGGGATTCCAATACAATAAATACATGTCTCATGGTCCTCACCAAGGGATGAGTATTTTTACTATCCCTTCCATGTAGCAGAGGACTTTGCTTTAGGGAATGGGATGAAGAGCCATTCCACAACTCATTCTCAAAGCAAAGCCCTCTGGCACATGAGGGATAGTTCTGGAAGTTTGTAATGTAGGTGAACAATTAGTGAAAACCATCCCATGAAGCTGCCTTATATTTAATCAGAGAGTTGGTCCATCAAGGTCAGTATTGTCTACTCAGTCTGGCAATGGATCTCCAAGGTCTTAGGCAGAGGGCTTTTGCATCACCTACTACTAGCTAATTTTAACTGGAAATGCCAGGAATTGAAAATAAACAGATGCAGTACTACTGAGCCACAGCCCCTCCCCACAATCCCTCTTGCATCAAATTTCCACTGACCCTGCCCAAAGAATTTAAGAAAGGCTATTGAAATTACTTGGGCAGGTTCAGCACATCTCTAGTTAGGTGGTTTTGCGGAGAGTTTGCTGGCCAATGCACATTTACTGTATCATCCTAAAGCTTTCAGAAGCAGAATGAGGAATGTCATAGTACTTGTAAGAGCGACTGTGAGTTGGGACTTGGCAAACAGTCACATGTGCTCCGTAACACGTAATGAGGTGTGCACAGAATGTTTCTACCTACATTCTCACCATGACAATTTGTTCGTGTTTATGGCACAATCAGATGAAAGCACACACAGGTGGTATATTAGAAGAAAAACGAGCAGTTGCCACAATGGCAGACATGTGCTCTTCCTTGTGATGCATGACATGGCATCAAATGTCTGTGCCGTGTCACCTTGCATTACAGCTAATTAGAAGCTGATGGGATATGACATTAAAGATGTGGTTTAACAGCCCACTGTTCATTTTTTAATCCAATCTGCATTTTCCATGGGTGCTGATAATGGAAATTTAGAAAAGCAGCTGCAGCATATTAGTTGACAAACAAGATTAGAGCCAACAAAGGTTTCTGTTCTTTCAACTTTGCTCTGAGGTACAAAGTGGCATATCACATAAGCTAAGGTTCCTCATCAGTTCTTTCCATCATGAAGAGCTGACTGAATCACTAAAAATACTACTTTAAAATATGAATGTGACTTTGGCCTCCTTATGCCATACTGCAGGCAACCATTGAACTCACCTTCAATTAAAAGAACTTCAAAACTTCTCAAAGGCAATTTCCAACTTGAATTCTAAATTTAATGTCAATCTGAAAGGACTGGCATTCAATTGAGCTACTATGCCAATGGAGCCATTCATTTTGCGAGATCTCAGTCCTGCTTCTGGTGTTTCATTCTGTACGTGGCAGTCCAGGTAGTCAGTCATAAGGTTCACAGGCAGGTAGCCAACAATGAGCTGGGCAGGAACTGACAATGCCACCAATTAAGCCAGAGCTGGAAACTAAGGATCTCCACAAGAGGAGAGAATCGAAAGGAAAATGAGTAAAGAGATATCTAATTGGAATAGAAAGGGAAAGCCAGTGTGATGCAGTTAGGGTTGCCAACCTCCAGGTGGAACCTGGAGATCTCCTGGAATTAAAATTGATCTCCAGACTACATAAATCAATTACCCTAGAGGAAATGAGAACTTTGGAGGATAGACTATATGACATCATCATAACCTGCTGACCCCCCCAAAAAAACTTGCCCTCCCTAGGCTCCACCCCTGAATCTCCAGGAATTTCCAAACCTGGAGTTGGCAACCTTATATAGTAGTTACTGTGTTGCAATAAGGCCCATGAGGCCTGGGTCCAAATCTCTTCTTTATGTCACAACCCCATTCCCTGACACCCCACAGCACCCCATTATCAATGGAGGGCTCTAATGCAATGGGTGATGTGCAAGATTTGCTGCATGGACTCTCTTAGGATGCTGACACTGAAGGATAGGTAGGGTTGCCAGCCCCCCGGTGGGAGCGGGGGATCCCCCGGTTTTGTGGGTTCCTGCCCTCCACCAGCCAGCTGGCCGTCAGGGGGAAGGCCCAACCCAAACAGCCAGGCTCTGGCTCAATGTCCCGAAAGTGATGATGTCATGCAGAAGTGATATCATCATGCTGGAGACATCACTTGGTGACACTCTGGTGTTTTCGGCAAAACTCTATGGTAACCAAATACCCAGGGCTTTTTTTGTAGAAAAAGGGCAGCAGGAACTCATTAGCATAACAGGCCACACCCAACAGCAGGAACTCATTAGCATATTAGGCCACAACCCTGACAGCACAGCTCATTTGCATATTAGGCCACACACACCCATGTTACCAGAAGTGTGGTCATCCAGCCACACCCACCTTTTGCTTCTTATTCTGTTTACCTTGTTTGTTGTCAAAACCCAGGGCTTTTTTGTAGCAGGAACTCCTTTGCATGTTAGGCCACACACCCCTAATGTAGCCAATCCTAATGGGTTTCTGCTGTTAGGTGTGGCCTATTATTCTAATGAGTTCCTGCTGGGCGTGGCCAGCTCAGGAGCCAGCCGGAACTCCATTCCTGTGCGTTCCTACCCAAAAATAGCCGTGCAAATACCAGAGCGTTTCCCCACAACATCCCTAGTGTGTTGATGTCACTTCCACATGACATCATCATGCTGGAGACGTTGTGCGCAGTGATGCCGCCCCACCCCCACTCTTGGAAAGCTCCCTCCCACCCCCACTGGTGAGAGCTAAGGACCAGGCAACCTCAGAGACAGGAGGCTGTCAGAAGTGTGATGATCCCCCTCCCCTCCATAAGGACGTAGTCCTGCCTCAGTTACATCAGACTCAGGATTCAACTTGAGATGTGATGTGATAATATTATGATTCCACCAAGATTCTTTGTGTGCAATGTTTTACTGATGTACAAATGTACTCTGTCACTTTGCTAAACCACCAAACAAACAAAAAAAAATCGTTCTGTAGCGATAATTATAATGTGTGCATGAACTCCTGCATCTTGGTAAACAACCATACAAAAGCAATCCTGATACAACCACGACAATCACACAAAGGGGTTTTCTGTTTGTTTTGCATTATTTTAGCAATATACATATGAACAGTGATGAGGGGAAAGGATTAAAAGGAATTGAAAGGTTGGTTCAGAACAAAACTGTCAATTTCCATGGGTAAATTCCAAGTACCAGGAGCAGCATTTTGTGCAGACTGGTGGCCTGCCGGGGGGAGGGGGGAGGAGTGGCATCTTTTGATGAGAAATTTATTCCATATCCAAATAAAAGCTGCAGCAAACCAGTCATATGCACAGCTCTGTGCAACATCTGGAATTCAAACAACAGCAACAATGAGACAATGACAAAATACTAGCACATCAATACCAAATCAATTCAGAATTCCAAAATCCAAAGTGAAATTCAGCTGCAGATAATTTTGAAGACATCACTAAGCATACATAGCAGTTACCCTGTTTAATGGAACCAAAATGTGAACTGAAATACAAGGAAAGAAAACCTAAACAATTATATGCCAGTCAGAACCATCAATTAAAAGTGAGAGAGGGTTTGGGGAGAAGAAAAGGGAAAATTTGGATTCCTCTGTTTGCCTGACTTAGGGCTGCATTTCAGCTCAAAGCAGTCCATAAGATCAGCATATTAGAACAGATTCCCACCCCGGCACTTAGCCCAAAGTGGACTAATCAAAAGCAAAATATATGGTGTATTGTTAGGAATATAACTCAACATCTGTCAAAATGTAAATTACTGGGCAAAATCGATCCACAATCAAAAGGAAGCATGCACATTGAATAATTAACAACCGTTGCTAAAACAGTGCCAGAGATGGATTACACATAAGTATTTCAGAGAACGTTATCCTCATAATTCCTACCTTGTAGTCCAAATGCCCATTTCCGGAATACACAGGGAGTAGCAACTGAAAGTTAACGAATGCTTACTAGAGCTATAAACTTCACACTCTGGATTCAAATAATTCTTTTCATCCCCACCAAACCAACATGAGCTGAGAACCAAAACTCTTCCACAATGTTTTTGAGTGAAATCCTCCTAGACATAAAGTGCATTGAAAGAAAAGAAAACCATGTCTATCATATAAAAATAACAGAGTGAAGGGAAGGGAAAGTGGGGGTGGGGGGGACACATCCTGCCAGCAGCACAATATCTTTCATTTGTGCTTCTGACTCCTTCCTGTTTGTGAGACTGTGGGTATAAAGACAGATTGTGGCCAAAGGCATGAGCCTGGCTTGGATTACGGGCAATGTCCAAGGCCTCACCCATTCCAGCCATGAGCCCCTGATGCTGCACATCAGCTCACAGTGGGAGGAGATGGTCTCTGTGTGGGACTGGGCAAGAAGGCTGAAAGAAGTCCTGCTGGATGGGGAGGTCCCATGGGACCAGAGGGTCAGGGCTGGGACTTGCTGGAGATGGCTGGAGGTATTTAAAGTCCCCCAGTTTAGGACTGAGCAGGAAATGCTTGGGGGGGGGCAACAGTGGGAGGGCTTCTGGAGTTCTGGCCCCACTGGTGGACCTCCTGAAGGCACCTGGGTTTTGGCTACTGTGTGAGACAGAGTGTTGGATTGGATGGGCCACTGGCCTGATCCAACATGACTTAAGAAGAGCCCTGCTGGATCAGACTAATGGTCCACCTAGTCCAGCATCTTGTCTTACACAGTGGCCAACCACTTCCTCTGGAGGGCCGACAACAGGGCATAGTGACTGAGACCTTTCCCTGATGTTGCCTCCCAGCTCTGGGATTAAGAATGTGGAGGTTCTCCTCAGTCATCACCCTGCTAGTTGCCACTGATAGACCTAGCTGCAACCAGAGAGAGGAGTGAAGGAAAGGACAAAGAAGCCAGGTATAGTGAACTGTCTTGTCTTCCAGCACTGAGGCCTGGGAAACTTCAGCTTGCAGCATTGGGGGCATTGGGAACTCCCCCTCCCCCACAAAACAAAAACACGAAGCTGGTTTATGCCAAGTCAGGTGGCTGGGCTGACCCATCTAGCTCAGTCTTCATTAATGGGCAATTGCATTAAAAATGTCTTCCTTGATATTAGCTACAAGAGATTCTTTATCTGAAGAAGCCTGAGACTGAAAACAGGATTTTTCAGCCTGCAAAGTGAATTCTCCACCATTGCCCCCTTCCATAAAAAAGCAAGTACCTTGAAGGCACAGACAGTAGGTTCTGACCTCTTAGGGATATGATGGGCATGGTTAAAGCACGATTAAGGGGAACAAAGGTAAAATTGAGGTTTAAACAAACTGCACCCTTTAATACAGGACTATTCAACCTGGAAGTCTTTGCAACTTTGTGTCCCCAAAAATGGGAAATTCAGGACATAAAAATGAACATTTCTCCATCCTCCGTGCAAGACAGTCCCTGCTGATAGAAAACTATCTTGTCAGAGAGGTGGGCTTGTGTTAGGTTTCTCTTAGGTATGCTTACTCTTAGTGTGCAGGGAATTCTCCAGTTATGTAACCCTACAATGAACCTGCCTGGCGTGCATCTGCTGTCCAATGCAGCAAAAACAAACAGGAGTTTTATGTCAACACAAAGGCTAACACATTGTTTATTTTAGCATAAACCTTTGTGGATCAGAGCCCACATTACAGTGCTTCTAGAGTCCTCTCAGGCTTTTGTGGTCTTGTATTGACATTTACTTTTTTTGGTATATGAATATGCACTGTCTCTTCTAACAATCCTACTCATGTAAAAATCCCACACAGTGTATCCATCCAAATAAAGAACATTAACTTCAGAGGACTCTGCTTGTCCCACCCCACAAATAAATGAAGAGGTGGGAACCCATGGAGATAAACTTAGTCAGCAGGCCACTCACCCACTGTTTCTGCCCATCTGCTAATACACTTGACTGTATAAAAGAGCTTCTTTCAATTTCCTTTAAACCCATTGTCAGTTCCAAAATGTTTATTTATTTATTTATTATATTTATACCCCGCCCATCCCGCGAGCGGGCTCAGGGCGGCTAACAAACGGTACAATGTACCTAATTGGCATACATCAAACTTTAAAACCCTATAAAATCTCATAAACAAGTACTTTAAGACATAAGTCAACAATTACCACTAAAGTGCATACAGTACAACAAATTGGATGGCGCGCTTCCAGATCTCATTCTGCATTATTCCACCAATCATCATCCCTCGCGCCGGAAAGCCTAGCGATGTAACTGGACCAGATCTAAGATCCCCGTATTCACTAGGATCATTGGTGGTAACAGTGGTGGTGGCTCCTATTGAAAAGCCTGGTGGAAGAGCTCCGTCTTGCAGGCCCTGCGGAACTGTAAAAGGTCCCGCAGGGCCCTGATCTCCTCCGGGAGCTCGTTCCACCAGTAGGGAGCCACCACAGAAAAAGCTCTGGTCCTGGTACTGGTGAGCCTTGCATCCTTGGGGCCCGGAATAGTCAGCCGGTGTTGGGGCCCAGACCGTAGTGCTCTCTGGGGTATATATGGGAAAAGGCAGTCCCTCAGGTAGGTCGGACCCTGGCCATGTAGGGCTTTAAAGGTAAGCACCAGCACCTTGAAACAAATCCGGTATGCTATAGGCAGCCAGTGCAGTGACCTAAGCACTGGCTGGATGTGCTCCCACCATGGAGAGCCCATCAGCAGCCTAGAGAGCATTGCAGTAGTCAAGTCACATGGATCACCGTCGCCAGGTCACGGCGGTCAAGGAAGGGTACCAACTGCCGAGCCAGCCGAAGATGGTAAAAGGCCGATTTAGCAGTGGCCGCTACCTGGGCCTCCATTGTCAGGGAGGCATCCAGGAGCACCCCCAGACTCCTAACCTCCAGCGTTGGCACTAGCGGTGCCCCATCGAAGGCCGGGAGCAGGGCCCCCAACCCTGCACCGCCACGACTCAGGCACAGGACCTCCGTCTTCACCGGATTTAGCTTCAACCAGCTCAGCTGAAGCCAACCAGCCACGGCCTGTAACGCCCGGTCCAGATCTTCCGGTCTGGAATCTGACTGGCCACCCAACATCAGATAGAGCTGGGTGTCATCAGCGTACTGATGGCAACCCAGCCCAAACCTCCGAGCCACCTGGGCAAGGGGGCACATAAAGATGTTAAACAGCATTGGGGACAGTATGGAGCCCTGGGGTACGCCACATTCAAGAGGGCGCCTCCCGGACTGCTGTTCCCCAAGCACCACGCTTTGTTCCCAACCCTGGAGAAAAGAGACAAGCCACTGTAAGGCCAGTCACTGTATTCCCACGTCGGCGAGGCGGTGGGCAAGCAGCTGGTGGTCGACTATGTCGAACGCAGCCAACAGGTCTAGCAACAGCAACGCCGCCGAACCACCGCAATCCAGGTGCCTGCGGAGGTCGTCAGTAAGAGTGACCAATGCTGTCTCCGTCCCGTGGGCGAAAGCCAGACTGGAAGGGATCAAGAGTAGAAGCATCATCCAGAAAACCCTGAAGCTGTACCGCCACCGCCCTCTCAATCAACTTGCCCAAATAGGGCAAATTGGACACCGGCCGATAGCTGGCCAATTTGGCCGGATCCAGGGTTGGTTTTTTCAAGAGAGGTCGGACCATCGCCTCCTTGAGAGCTCCTGGGAACCGTCCCTCAGTGAGGGACGTGTTAATAATCTCCTTAAGAGCTCCTCGAAACTCCTCATGGCCCGCTTTAATGAGCCAGGACATGGATCAAGGGCGCATGTGGTTGGGTGTACAGTTATGAGTAGTCTGTCGACTTCCTCAAGACTGAGCAGGTCAAAATGATCCAAAACCGACACCGACGTGCAAGGGGCCTCGAGTTCGCTCACTGTTTCAAGCGTGGTGGGGAGGTCACGGCGAAGCGCCAAGACTTTATCCGCAAAATAGCTCACAAAAGCCTCACAGCCAATCTCCAATTCCCTCTCTTTTGGACTGCCCTGAGGCAGAGCTGTAATAGACTGAATCATTCTAAATAATTGGGCTGGGCGTGAGCTAGCGGACGCAATCTCCTCTGCAAAGAACACCCTCTTTGCAGCCTTGACTGCCATCTCATAGGCTTTCATAAGCATCCTATAAGATGCTCTTGTAGCTCCATCACGAACATCGCGATGTGGACTGTTCTTGCCCACAAATGGGAAAGAGAGGTAATGATAGGTAGCCCCCTGTCCAAGATTGTTAGAGGACTGTGCTGTGATGCATAATGCTGGACCAAAAGCCACAGAATGAACATCATAGCCAGCTAATTCGCATCCCTACAAAGAGAAATAATCAAATACTTTTCAAGGGAAAGAAGGGGATGCAAACACATTTTAGGTCTATCGACAGCAGATTGGACTGGTTAAAAAAGTGAGTCAATAGGACAGCAAGAATGGTGAAACTCACAAGACCTCGAGCCTTGATGACATTGAATTCAATCCTGGGGGAATTAACGACCACTGAATCATTTGCAATTGCTAGTTTATTTACAGAAAAGAAGCCATAAGCACACAAAGCTTTCTGCTTGATAAGCAGCCAGCAGCAGGGATCTCAGCACTATCAAAGTGCCTAGATGTGGCTGACAAGTGGTTAAGAGGAAGATGGTTAATGTTGAATCCATTTAAGATGGAGGTCATGTGGCTGAGAAAGACTGAAATGCTGGAGCCTCATTTCTGAGACTTGATGCTGCCCAGGTGATAGCTGTGGACTGTATAGAAAGTCTTGAGGTGTGATTGGACTCTGCACTATCACTGGATAAACAAGTGTCCATGGTAGTGTGGTCAGCATTTTTTCACCTATGCCAGGCTTACCAACTGGCTCCCTACTTGTCTGGGTCAGACCTTGCCACATTGATCCATGAAGCAGTCACCTCTAGGTTGGACTACTGCAGTTTGCTTTATGTAAAACTACTATTGGAGATACTTTGCAAAATGCAAGCTGTTCACAAATCAGCTACCAGGCTGCTGACGGGAACACCATGGTCTGCTCATACGACCCCAATTTAGCGGAAGCTGAACTGGCTACCAATTAATTTCTGGATCCAGTTCAAGGTGTCAGTGTTAACTTCTAAATCCTTGTACGGTCTAGGACCCTCATACCCTCAGGACTGCCTCTTCCATTATAACCCCCAAGCCCCTTCAATTGTCTTCTTGGGTCTACTGGTTGTCTGGCCCCATATGGTTCAGTTAGCTGTTGCCAGGGAAAGGGCTTTCTCAGTTGTGGCCCCTACCCTGTGGAATGCACTCTCTGATGACACCCATACCCAGCAGGACTTGCTTAGTTTCCACTGATTTTACAAGGCCAAATTGTTCAGGTTAACCAGATGTTCAGGGCAGGGGTGTCTATTCAGGTCTACCAAACCAAAAATATACCCAAAAAACACCTTATTGTTATCTTTGGGGATATTTCGGCATCCCAAATCTCAGGAAAACTAAAAAAAAAATATCCCCCCCCCCAAATCCCAGATTGCTCCTGCCTCTCAGCTGTTTGTTGGGCTTCTACTGCAGTCCCTTTAAAGTTTAAAGGGTCTGCAGAAGACAGCCCAAGGATCAGGATTGGCTGTGCTGGGGGAGTAGATGGTTCCTGCCAACTTGACTTGTGCCTGGCTTCTCTTGCAGCCCAGGAGAAGCTGTTCCAGTCAGCATTTTTGCCTCAGGGAGTGTTCTCCCCATGGCATTCAGATCCCGGAACTGGCTCCTCCTGCAGCCCAGTTTAAACCAGGCTGCAGGAGAAGCCATCCCTGCCAGGATCTCTCTGAGGCATGAAGATCCTGGTTCTGGCACCTTTTGCAGCGTGATTTAAGCTAGGCTGCATGAGATCTCCATGAGGCATGCAGATCCTGGGTCTGGCTCCTTCTGCAGCATGGTTTAAACCAGGCTGCAGGAGAAGCCATCCCAGCCAAGATCTGCATTCCTCAGGATCTCCCCAAGGCATGCAGATCCTGGGTCTGGCTCCTTCTGCACCACGGATTAAACTGTACTGCAAGAGAAGCCATCCCAGCCAGGATCTGTGTGTCTTGTGGAGAGATCTCCCCATGGTACGCAGATACTGGAGCTGGCTTTTCCTGTGGCACAGTTTAAACCAAACTGCAAAGAAAGCCAAGCCAGCCCCAGGATTGGGCTGACCTTTAAAAAAAAAATCTGGTATTTTTCTTCATGGGTTTATTGGACCCAATTTTTTTTTAGAGATTTCTGAAAAATCTGGGATTTGTTTTTGGAAATACTGGATTGTTTTTAGTCCAATAGACTTGAACTGAAAAATACATTTTTTAAAAAAAAAATGCACACCCCTAGTTCTGGACTGGTTTGATAGTGGTAAGGTGCTGAGTTATGTATTTTAATATCTTGTGTGTGTTATCTGATTGTTGTTGATATTTATTACATTTGTAAGTCACCATGATAATAAAATATTGTTCAGCTGATGCTGTTTTGGTTTATTTATGTCTTTAATTATTTTTACGTTGTGATGTTATATTTGAATGTTTTTCACTAAGCTGTATTATCTATTTTACCATTTGATATATTGCTTTGAAAGGGTGTCTGAAAGGTGGTACAAAAAGATGATAATTAAACTGAATGAACTGAACGAACTGGCACACTTGAAACAAGGAAAAACCTCACTTCAGATGTGGCTCATTAAAAAGACAGAGGACCATGATGGTGTGAATGGAAAGCGTGGTCTTGCTGGTGTTGTGACAGTCTAAAGCAATTGCACTAAAGTTGCTCTTCCTACCATATTCTTAAAACTCCTCACTCATTGTTCTCCTTCTATTCTAGGTATCCAAAATGGCTTGAATAAAATGTCAAATTTCTCACAGATCATCCATCATACAAAATCTGGAAAGTTTTCTGAAACACAAAACTCTATTCCCTACCTAGACTGCATCTTGGGCCGTGGTCACACAGACCTCTTACCGCGCTAGTTTTCCTGCAGTTCTTCTATTCGCGACATTTTATATCGCTTGGAGGTGGTCAGACGGTCCCTGTGTCTTCCGCTTCACTCGCGAGAAGTACTGATCACACAGCATGCCGTCCCCGCGGTGGCGTGTTTTTTTTAAAAAAAACCCTGTGCATGCGCTTGTCTTCCCATGCGCATAGGCAAATTACAGCTTGATCTCCCTCTGCCAAGCTTCCGACTGTGAGCTTCCGTTTTCCTCCATGATTGGTAGAGAGCCGCCACCATTGTTTAATATGGAGACTGGAAACATGGACCCTAAGATCAAGCTGTGGACCCTCCTACTGTTCGGCTTGAGGGCACTGATAACGGTGTACATACAAACTAAAAAGACCAAAATAAAAGCTAGTGCCTGTTTGCACATGCGCATAACTTAAACCGGAAACACAAAAAAGGGGGGGAGGGTAGCGCTGTCATGGCGGATTGCCGTCCAGATACCAAAACTGTGGATACAACGTGCAAGATATTGGAAAAACACCTGTTCCAACGAGTGTCAGAAAACACAGATAAAAAGAGCGGAAACCACGGGATTCAGCCCGCTTTCGTGCGGGAGGCGGGTTTGCCAATATGAACAGGAAACTTTAATGCACGAGGGATCAGCAGCGAAGCCTGCACTAAATGTCCGTGTGACCTGACCCTTGGACTACCTATACGGATCAAAAAAGAGAATCACGGGAGTATGCCCAGGAACAGCTGTTACAATCTAATGTCTGTAGTCTTAGTGGCAGAGTTTGGACAGTGACAGCTCTTCCAACCTAACCTCTTTTCCATATCATGTCCTGAGGCCTTTCTTTCCCTGAAAGAAAGTTTTCTTTTTCTGCTTACTCTAGGGAGTCGTGATTGCTCTGGGCTAATGAGAGTCACTTGGTTGATTGGGCTGAGAAGGATTTGTTTTCCTTGATGGGGCTGATTGGTATTTTCACATTCTTCTGAGCAATCCTGTTAAGGTCATACTGTCTATACCGTCAAAATTATGATGCCACTATATGTGTGTGTGTGTGTGTGTGTGTGTGTGTGTGTGTGTGTATATATATATATATATATATATATATATATATATATTCATTCATTCATTCATTCATTCATTCATTCATTGACTACACAGGTCACTACTTGGATTTCAGGAGAGAATTATTTCCAAATGGAAATAAACGTGGGCATCTTCAATGATCTTTTTTATTCTAGAAGTCCACTCTGAAAAACAAAACTAAAATAATATAAAACTATTGGTGTTTTTTTTAAATAAAATACGTTCAATTCTACGTGTCTGCATCTACTTTCATACAAGAAACTTCAGTGAAAGATAAAGTAAAAGTTATTGACCTCTGTGTGTCTGCATTAGTCTACAGTAGAAGAGCAAAAGTTGAGCCCAGGAGCATCTTAAAGGCCAGAAAGATTTCCACGGCAGAAGCATTAAGGCAAATATTCCTGACAGAGGGATCTTTGACTCTTGAAAGCCTACACCCTAGAAATCTCGTTGGTCTTTAAGAGGCTACTGGAGTCAAATCTCATGTATCTGTAGAATCTTCTAATGTCAATAAAATGGCATGGTCTATTATTATTATTATTATTATTATTATTATTATTATTATCATTATCATCATCATCATCATCATCATCGTTGTTGTTATTGTTGTTATTGTTATTGTTATTGTTATTTCAATTTATACCCTGCCCTCCGCACAAAAGCAGGTTCAGGGCAGCTTATATAAAATGCATATATAAATACAGTTAAAATCCATCATAAAACAACCAAAAACCATAAAGAAAGGAGCAGAGACTTTCAGACTGATTTCGCACAAGGAGCTGCACTGCCGTCACGCCTCCCTTTGCCCCGTTTCCATTGGTCACTTTCCCACTCGAAGCTGTATGGCCGCATTTTGACCCGCGGCTTCACCCGATTTTCCCCATGGTTTCGTGATCCTCAAAAAACAGGATCACAAAACCACGGGGAATATCGGGCAAAGCTGTAAGTCAAAATGCGGCCACACGGCTTCAAATGGGAAATTGAACAATGGAAATGGGGCAAAGGGAGGCGCAATGGCAGCGCAGCTCCTTGTCCGAAATCAGCCTCTGATTTAAACAATACCCCATAGTTGACAATAATGATGGTGTTCCTGCGCCAGCTCTGTTGATCTACTTATATATATGCAACACGGACAGGCTGACGATAGTGAGGCCAGGGCACAGGGACACTCTTCAGTGATTGATGCAGCTCCTTAGTCAAATGCCTGGTGGAAGAGCTCCATCTTGCGGGCCCTGAGGAACTGTAAGAGGTCCTGCAGGGCCCTGACCAGTACGGAGCCACCATCCATATGTGATTATCCATGCAGTTGTCAAAGTGTGATGACTTGCACTACAGAACAATCATGTGATAAACTCACCATGTGGAATTTTCCCCCCAGTTTTTGTTTTTTTTTTACAGTACCAAAGGTATCAAAATTCTGAGCTTACCATGGTGGGAAAAGCTGAGCAGCACTGCTCTCAGGCCATTACAGCAGTGTTGTGGTTAGCTGGGTTGTATAAGCTCTGCACCAGATGAAAAAAACAGAGCAGTGCTTGTATCACTTCGAAAACAAGCTGAAAGGCACTTGCCTGCCTGGTCAAATTAAAGTTGGAATTATAATAGTAGCCTTTGTTGTACCTATACATACTTTTTTAAAAAAGTAATCTTTGCCTTTGACACCATGGGCTCCAACAGTTGTCATGAACTGTGCACAGAGACAATCTGGAAAGTGTCTATTTTTCTGGCACACTACAGGGAAAAAACCCTTTAGAGTAAAAAACGGATGTCTAAAGCACTCTTGCTGTCTCAGCAGTGTCATCCTAGATTTCTTCCTTGTTGCTAGCATTTCTTTTTCTGTCTTCTTCTGGGCAGGGTATACAGAAGCTTGAACATGTCAAGTCCAAACTGATGCCCGAGAGCCTGTTTGCCATTACTGGACTGTGGATTTTCTTATCTCCTCCCGGTTAGGAAAAACATGACAAGGAAAATACTGTTGTGCAAATCACAGGAATAATATGCCTGACAACATATTTGACCAGCATCCCTATTTTAGGCTGAACCTGTGCTGAAAATGCTTCAGTTTTCATTTTTGGGTGGAAACCAGCTTTTAGCAAGAAAATGTCTTCTGGAAAAAGATGCTGCATTTGAGCTGATATCCATCTTTTTCACTGCATACTACTTCCCCTGCCTTTTTCCAGATCAGTCACATGGTGAATGGGAGGAGTCATTATGATTCCACTATTTAAAGTCATGAAGAGGTCACTGAGGGCAGCTGAGGGCAATGGAAAGTGAGTTCACTGTACAATGGCAAGTGGAAGTTTGCACAAGGAATGACTGAAACACAGAGGCATCTTCTGGCGCTGTTGAAAATGTTTATGAAAACTGTGGTATAGTGGTGGACATCTTGGAATAGAAGAGGTGAGACCCAAGCATTACTCAGTCATCAAGATCATTGAGTGACCTGGAGCCAGTCACTAGCCCATTACACACAACAGATCAATGCACAGGGCCAACATGTGCAAAGGGCAAGTGGGAGTGAATGAGTGAACCCCCTTGTGACCAAGTGCATTGTCTCCACCCCTCTTATATTTGTTAATGGCTCTGTTGAAGCTATTTATATATATATTTTCCTTTCCTATTATTGGGCACATTTGGGTTAATGTGCACAGGAGGGACCAATATCAGAGGGCTCAGTTGTGAGCAAAGGCTGGGACAAGCACACGCTGTGCATTAATGGATCCACAAATAGGTCATGTTTGCAAGGATATAACTCTCTCAGCCTGACCTACCACACAGGGAAGTTGCCAGGATAAACTGGAGGAACAGAGAACCACATATGATTTCCTGAGCACCTTGAAGGCAGGGTAGGATTAAAGTGTGAGGACTGGGCTTCCTTTATGACTTAAAAGGTCCACAGTGTTTATTTGCTCACATTTATCATTTCTTCACTTACTATTACATCATATAATCCCTGTTTATTGCTGTTTGGCTTTGCGTATATCTGATCATTGAATGTAATAACTCACCACTGGCTACTTATGCATATACATAATGAAAAGCAAGACTTGGTACCAGTGTTCCCATTAAGCTGAGTTAGTGTGAGCTAGCTCACGGTTTTTTAGCCTCCAGCTCACAGATTTTTGTCTTAGCTCAGGAAGGATGGCTCCAGAGCCAACTAATTGATGCAGGAGCCAAATCACTCGCTCACAACTTTAATGCCCGTAGCTCACAAAGTGGAATTTTTGCTCACGAGACTCCACAGCTTAGAGGGAACATTGCTTGGTACCAGAACTGGAAAGTGAAAGTACTGGAAAGTGAAAACAGCTGTGATGTTCTGATCATCCAGAACAGGCTGAGCAAAAGCAATAGATTTTGTGAAGGGATTCGAAGGATGAGAGGGAAGTGGGTTAATTGGCATAGCAGTAGAAACTGACCCAGATACATGGAATAGCAAAACAAAAGAGCATGAAGAGCAGAATGGAAAAAAGGGATAGCAGCAGGGAATCATGATGGCTTGCCAACTTCCAGAGTCTGAATCAACTGTTGCTGTGACCCACACATCCAGAAATAAACCCCGAATTTTCAGTCACAGAAGAGGACCCTACCAATAGGAGTCAATGCAAGCAAATGAGAACTCTGGGATGCCTGAAGATACTCTAGCCTTGGAATCTCTTGAATCCAGAAATGAAGCTACACAGCTACTGCCCCATAATCCGGCATGCTCTCCTATTCAGGACCTCCATCCCAAGATCACTCCTCAACAAACATGCTTAACATGCCTGAATGGAAAATGACATCAGGAGACAATATTCTTGCCCTGCAGCCAAAGGCCTAGGAATGGACCTGGACCTAGGTGCTACCACAATCATGTGTGACCAGGAAGAGTCAGTCTAAAGGGCCGGCTATACAACCACCAATAAGTATCTGTTTTGCCTAGCTCTTTGTGTCTTGCTCTAAATGTTTGCTGCCTGTTGGACAGCTCCCCTGGTTAGCAGTGTGGCAATCATCCCCCAAAGTCCCACCTTCTTTCCTGAGCTCTGAAGGAACAATTGAGATGTAAGCCTCATTCAAATCCAAGTGTTTGTAAGCCACAGCCCGTGAAACTCAATTAGATGGGAGAGGGTAAGCAAGCCTCATTTTAGAAATGGAGGGAGGGGGGAGTCTCTCCTCAGACAGGGAATTTGTGGATCTGGATAAGAGCATCAGTTTACTCAGGGTTTTATTTGCCTTTTTAGTAAAATTTGGGTCAGTTTAGGGGGGGGATATTGTTTTTACTAATAAGCATCCCATTAAAGACCAGAAATAACGAACTAACTTTGTGCAGGTTCTGGAGACAGGAGACTGTGTACTGAAAGGGCTACCTTAAACTTTGGAGTACTGGTTGTGGTAACAGGTTTCAATGAAACCTGGTACACTGGGGTAAACTTTCTGGAGAAAGGGGAAACAAATTTCCCCTTGGTGGTTTATTTATGTTAACTGAGGCTCAGTTACAAAGTATTCACTCTCTTTGGGAAAGTTTATAACCTCTGGGGGCGAAGTAGGGAGCCAGTTTCATTTATAAACTGAAGCATTCCACCGAGACATTAAACTTGTTATTTACCTCCATCTGTGTCATGTCTGTCCAGTGCAATACCTACAGAAAATGGATTCCTACTTACCTCACGAATAATTACAACAGAAGTCTAGCAGATTCTCAAATAAAAGACCTGTGGGGGCATGCAGCTTCCATGGTACCAACACTTTAATCCAAAAATGTCTCACCCATTCACTTGATGGTGGGTGGTTGGGATTTAAGGAGAGACAAGGAGAGGCTAGTGTGTGGGACTGGGCATTTTAAAAGCCCGTACACCTGCAGATGCACCCGAGGCATATCACTACAATATAAAAATAAATATAATAAATCCATAAACCTAGCATGCAGCTGCCTCAGAATTACATTCCCTCTCTTCTCCCACTCCACTTTTCCACAACAGCAGTCTTTCCCAAAACTTTACCTAAAGTTATTCACTGGTACAGGACTGTTCCCCTGTGTCCAGTAATGGCAACAATGGCTCAAAAATATTATTTTTTCTTTCTGTCCTTTCAGCCTTGGGAATAAGAGGCTTCATGCACAGGAAAACAGACTGTGTCATCCTAACAGGGCATCTGTTGTGGGGGGGGGGGTAAGGGAAAGGAATGGTAAGCTGCTCTGAGACTCCTTCAGGTAGTGAAAGGCAGGGTATAAATCCAATCTCCTTCTCCCCCCCTCCTCTTCCACTTCTTCTTGTTCTTCTAAGCAGAGTTACACCCTACTAAGTCCATTGAATTCAACAGGCTTAGAAAGGTGTAACTCTGCTTAGAATGACACCCTACATCTGTTAATTCATTCCCAACTTTGTGTTTTACACAAAATAACATAAGTGCTGGTCCTTCAGTTATGAATTCAGAGGTGAAGAAAAGTCTATCTTTATTACAGATGCTTGAACACCTACCACTTTGGTTCATGTCCTGTTCACCAGCCACAAACAAGGATTTGATTTTTCAACCGTCTGTTCATCTGTTCATTGACCTGTTTCTGGGCTGTTCAGCAAGTTGGTTCATCATATTCCTTCCCAACAGTGCAGTGCTATGAAACTGGCTTTTCATGCATGCATGATTTCCCACAACCAGACTGAGATCTGCTTTCCCCCTTGCTGTCCTGTTGCTCTACTTGGCAAGCAATTGTCTAAACAGACAGATCAGTCAAAAATAATATACATCAGTCACAAACAAATACTATATTTAAAAACCCCGCCATTTGGTGTGTGTCTGAACTGCAGGCCTTAATGATGATAATGGCTCTTGATCTATTTGAATCAGCAGTATTTTAACTCATGCACAATTTGGGGGGGGGGACTTGACTCAAATCTGTTCAGCAAGTGTTAATGTAATTTGGTGCTGAACCAAACAGACTTAATGATCAGCTCACGTCTAATCATCACAGTTGAACAAGTTTAATAGTTGAACAGGATTGGTGAGAAATAGTAGTGGCCTCAAATGGGCCTTTCCTTCCTGTAGTAAGTAAGGCAAAGCGGACAGAGTGTGAGGAAAAGGGTCAAATCTAGGGCAGAAAAGTTGTTATGTCTCACAAGGGCACAGAATATACATGCCATCCAATGACCATGGGAAATAAAAGTTCTCTGATCCCTGCACATACAAGAGGCACACATGGCCTTCTTGTGATCTGATGCCTTCCTAGATTGCATGGATTGAGAATCTCCCTACCACGATATCACCTCTGGTAACACAAAAAGAGAGGGGTTGTTGGAGCAGGTCCTACATGGATTAAAAGAGTCACAGGCCCCATCATGGACCAAAAGACATCAAGGCCCCATCATGCTACCAGAGATACCAACAGTGGTACTGATTTGAAATAGCCTTGGTTTTGAATTGATTTAATGGAAGGCAAACATCACTATTCTAAATCCACTCCCTGATGCTCTGAGGATATAACTGAGAGCATAACAGGACCAAGTCATAACAGACCTAATTTAAAGACAATTTAGGGTTCCCAGGGTGCTCCTTCAAACTTAATGGCCTCATCCTGAATTGCAGAAAGATGTTGAATGGTGAACATAAATATATATGGCCTTTGATTGTCCCATACTTTTATTGTTCCATGGGCTTGCTCTCTTCTGTGTTCCATTCTGCCTAAATTCAAGTTTCATGAGGCAACTTTTCTAAAACTAATCCCTGACCTGGAACATCTGCAGTTTTCAATAGTTTTCAATTTCTCCTTCCATTCCTCCTTCTTTCTTCCCCCCACCTCCTTTGCATACTGTGAACATTTACAGGGCACAACATTAAAAACAATCTCAATGAAATCATACTTGTGACCACTCTAAGATTCTTTTTGTGTGGTGTTTTACTAAAACACGCATTCATATGGGTAAAGTATCAAACAAAAAGGAATCACAATAGAACTGAACATACAAACACATGCAGGATTGTTTTTTGTGGTTTTCATCAATGCTCACAAGTACACATACACATGCATAAAATTCTGTAAAAAAGCATCTTGACAGAAACATTGCATACCATCATATAAATACTGCTTTTAGCACCCTTTTATCCATGTACACAGTGCCCTCATAATATAGAGGACAGCAGAAAGCATACATGGACTAACAAGGCTGAAGGCTACAGCAAACTGCACATGCACCGTGTTCTTTGCAACCTTTGGAAATAATTATTGGGGGGGGGGGAAACAGAAGCATTGAGCATTTCTAATCTCTCAGTTCCACTTTGGAAATAAGGCCATAGCTTCATTCAGACAGCATGCCAAACTGTAATTTATATGTGTGTGTGTATGTGTGTGTGTGTTTGGGCATCATACACAGATACAGTTTGTTCACTATGCTCATGTACTCCCATTGCTCCTACCATCTCCCTCCTCGGAGCGGCTTACAGTCAATGCTCCCTCTGAGCTGTGGAGTCTCGTGAGCAAAAATTCTACTTTGTGAGATACTGTGAGCTAGCTCACACTAACTCAGCTTAGAGGGAACACTGCTTACAGTCCCTCCATAAAGGGCCACTCAGGTGTAGTGGTTAAGAGTGCAGACTCTAATCTGGGAGAACTGGGTTTGATTCCCCACTCATTCATATGCAGCTGCTGGTGTGACTTTGGGTCAGTCATAAATTCTTTCAGAGCTGTTCTCTCAAGGGCAGTTCTCGAGAGCTCTCTCAGCCCCACCTACCTCACAGGGTGTCTGTTGTGGGGAGGGGGAGGGGAAGGGAAAGGGATTGTAAACTGCTCTGAGACTCCTTTGGGTAGTGAAGGGCAGGGTATAAAAATCCAATCTCCTCCTCCTCCTCACAGACCTTGATTCAGCTCTTTCTATTTAGATCAATGGTTGTATCATCTGCATGCAGGCACCTCTGTAAACAGGAATTTCTTTCCCCCATAATCTGGGATTCCAACCCTCAAATGAATCTTAGTTTAGGATCCTGACTTTTGGCAGAAAGCCAGCTTGTCGTTTGGACATCACATTTGGACATCACAACTACGGTTGCCAAATGGGGCCGGGGGGGTGGGGAATCCGATGCGACGGAATCGGGCCCCGGGGGGAATCCCGTCCCCCGAAGCTGCGTCACCAGAGGTGACGCACGACATAGGGCACATTGGGGGCGTGGCCCAGATCATCGGGGGGGGACCCTATGTCCCCCCCCGACGATCTTGGGCCTTCAACGTGCTACGTTGTGCGTCACTTCCGGTGACGTTCCGGCAGCGCGCGCATGCGCGCACACATCCCCAGCAAGCTCCCGGAGCGACAAGACGCTCCCCCGCCAGTGAGTAAATTCGATTTGGCAACCCTAATCACAACAAATCAGAACTTGATCAGACTGGGAAGTGTTCTATCAAGGTCCAGATGGTAAAGGAAAAAGGAAGTGTGAGCAGAGTGTTTGGGCATGGTACGGATGTAATTCTGTTTAATTAGAGTTTCTTTTGTGATGTCTGAATGCAGCTCAGCTAATTTCTCCATAAACCAGGGAGAAATTTAGATGAGAAGAATTTCAGATGCATCGATACTACAGAGATTCTTCTGTAGCCCCAGGTTATGATGAGGAACAAACAAAAGACATATTCAAGGCAATGATAATACTGTTAGGCAGATGAGTTCCTTTCTCATGAAGGAATGAGGCGGGCTAATGCATATTCATTCTATGATAAGGAAATGATAGTCTTTTGCAAAAAAAAAAATGCAGAATGCCAAATCCAGGTGATGAAAGTCAAATGCCAATCATGGATTACAGAACAGACCCAAAAAAATCTCCAAAGCAGAAATGTTGTTAAATGTCTCCTGCCAATATATAGAAGATTTTGCCTGGTTACCTTGTGCCTAGAGGACAGAGGATAAGCAGTGGAAGACTGATATTCCTTCAGTCTATGTATTTGTTCTTCCAAGCTGCTGGCTCATAAAAGGAATATATCATCATAAACTTTCACAGGTCTCTTAAGAGAATTCAAATTCAACCAACATGCTGTTCATATCAACACACAGTTTCAGACCCTCAACTGCTTTGCAGGTACAAAACATAATATTTTATACATGTCCTGATGCCTGTTTGTAGAAGCCAATTCCCACAGTCAACAACTGACCCTCTCCCTTTTAGTACAGGCAATTACAATTATTTGTTTAGATCTCTGTACTTCATAATGTGCAAATATTATAAAGCCAGTTCCTTTTGCCTTTGTACCCAGGAGTAAAAATACAGCCTGTCATCAGCTGTGTATTTTAAATACCTGTTTGGAGGTTTCATATTTTATTTACCTCCCTTTGAGAAATTTTATAAAAATCTTGTCAGGAAGGGGAAAATAATCTGGAATGATCCACACTGGCAGTAGCTCTAAAATATTTTAAAGATTGTTTGTTTGTATGTTTTTAAGGACAGGTCTAATAAATAGAGTTTGGTTGATGTGCCTAGTGTGGAAAATCAACTCATGAGAGTCCTTGTATAGCTCACATTACTGCTATTTGCCATAAGATCTGTGTCCCATCGTAGCAAAAAAGAAATGTTCTCTGGAAAAAATCCATTATAATATCATCATCTTGAAGAAAGATAGCTCCAGTGTTGATTCAAACAAGCTTTGGATCCAGGAAGTTGTTTCTTCCAAGACAATTTTGTACAGTGAACTAGGCTATCATTTTCTTTCACTCTAGAAATACCACCCACCCACCCACAAAAATATTATTTCAGTGTCCCACTTATCTGGTGTTCAAGACTGGTTCCAAGAATGGGGGAGGGGGGAATGATGCAAAAAGTACAGAAGCCCAATGATAGCTGAGGAAAGGACAGACACATTTCCAATATTTCTCATTTAGAAATGGAAGAAGACTGATAATCTTCCAAAATGTCTTGTCTTGTCTTTGGTTTATGACTCCTGGAGGCCCCTTCCTTAATAACTCTGGTTATTAGCAGCAAGGAAGGAAACACACTGTATGTAGATGTTGAGAGACACTTTATTGACAGACAAGTTTCAGACCAGGGTTTATGAGAGGGAAAGAGATTATTGCTTTTATTTACTGGGTTCCTGTGAGGGTTTATTTGTTACTTAAGCAACTGGTGGTCAGTACAGTGCCACTACAGTGCAGTGGTTAATGAACAGAACTAAAGACCTGGGTTCAAAACCCACCTAGCCACAAAGCCCACTGCATGACTTCGGGCCAGTCACTCTCTCTCTCCCAGCTTAAAGTATTTCACAGGATGGTTGGGAGGATAAACTGTAAGGGAGGAGAACCATGTATGCTACTCTGATGACTTAGAAGGAAGATTAATATAGAATCATAGAATCACAGAGATGGAAGGGGCCATAAAGGCCATCTAGTCCAACCATCTGCTCATTGCAGGATCAGCCTAGAGTATCCCTGACAGGTGTTTGTCCAGCCGCTGCTTAAAGACTGCCAGTGAGGGGGACCTCACCACCTCTCTAGGCAGCTGATTCCACTGTTGAACACTCTTACTGTAAAAAAGTTTTTCCTAAGATCCAGCCGGTACCTTCCTGCCCTTCATTTAAACCCATTATTGCAAGTCCTATCCTCTGCTGCCAACAGGAACAGCTCCCTGCCCTCCTCTAAGTCACAGTCCTTCAAATACGTAAAGAGAGCCATCATGTCCCCCCTCAGCCTCCTCTTCTCCAGACTAAACATTCCCAAGTCCCTCAGCCTTTCCTCATAAGGCTTGATCATCCTTGTCGCTCTCCTCTGTAGCCGCTCTATTCCGTCCACACCCTTTTTGAAGTGAGGCCTCCAGAACTGTGCACAATACCCCAGATGTGGCCTAACCAATGCAGTGTACAGTAGGACTATGACATCTTGCAATTTGGATGTTATGCCTCTGTTGATACACCCCAAGATCGCATTAGCCGTTTTTGTCACTGCATTACACTGCCTACTCATATTTAACTTTCAGTCCACCTGTACCCAAAGATCTTCTTCACACACACTGCTACTCAGAAGTGTATCCTCCATACAGTATGTGTGTTCCTCATTTTTGTTACCCAGATGTAGAACTCAGCACTTAACCTTGTTAAATTGCATCTTGTTCACATCCGCCCACTTTTCCAGTGTGTTCAGATCTCATTGAATTCTTCTAATGTGTTTGCTGTTCCTCCCAATTCGGTGTCATCTGCAAATTTAATGAGTAGCCCCTCCACATCCTCACCCAGATCATTTCTAAAAATATTGAAAAGTACCAGGCCCAGAACCAAGCCCGGTGGCACCCCACTGGATGCCTCCCTCCATTCAGATGAAATGCCTTTGACAACTACTCTCTGAGTGTGGTTCTCCAAACAATTCCCTATCCACCTAACTATTCTGGAGTCCAGTCTACAGTCCTTTAGTTTACCCATCAGAACATCATGGGGAACCCTGCCAAAAGCTTTACTGAAATCCAGGTAAACAACATAAACAGCATTCCCTTGATCCAGTAAGCTCATCACTCAATCAAAGAAAGAAATGAGGTTGGTCTGGCAGGATCAGTTGGGGACATATCCGTGCTGACTTCCCTGGATCACCAAGTTGTTCTTTAGATGTTCGCAGATTGATAGTAAATGCAGTGTATATGTGTGCTAACTGAGGATGTGGTTACATATATATATTGTGTGTGTATGTGTGTGTATGTGTGAAGTGCCATCAAGACACTTTCAACTCATGAAGTCCTTATGAATCAATGACCTCCCAAATGTCCTACTGTTGTTGTTGTTTTCCATTTTAGATTGTCTCATCATACATTGTTACAGAGGAGAAAATGTAAGCGGTGGGGTCAGAAGTCTAGGGAAAGCAAAGTGTGGTACTAAATGCATACCATCCCAGGACAGTAATCATTCATAACAATGGTAGTACATAATAACACAACCTTTAAGAAAATGGGAGGTAAAACAATTATCACAATTGAGTACTAATTGGAATAGTTATCAGCTTTCCTGAGAAATTTCAAATGCTCTTCCGTTTGAAGCAGCTGTGAAAATAAATGGCATTCAGTATATCCCAAAAGACCAAGTTTCTAAAGTTGCTCCAGAATGTGTCTGTCCAGCTCAAGAGAATAACTACCTACATTTTTGCAAATCTAAGGCTAACAGATGGAGCATGTTGGCCCCACCCAAGTTAAGTCAGTGGGCCTGCTCAAAAGAACCTCTTGTCTTGCAGAGCTCAAAGATAAATTATGACAGTTAAGCTCTGCTTGCCAAAAGACATGATTAAAGTCTATTTAACAATGCAGTGGCTTTGATTTGAGATTTTCATCATGTTTATTCATTTACTGGCTAATTTGGAACATTCAGTAGACTGTAAATGGGTCTTCAAGTATCATTGCTAAGGACATTTATCTGCATTAGAAGACAATGTTTGGCGTATGCTGCTTCTTTGTGCAACCCCTCCCACCAATCCTTCTAAGGAAAGTTACCTGTCAGGATCTGAGCATGGAATTTCAATCAGATCGGATGCAATATGTATCAGAAACGTGCCTAAAACATTAATGATATTTGCAAATGCTAGAAAAACACAGATTATTTTGGATAGTCATTAACCACATATAGACTGCATGTGCTCTTAGGCTCAGAACATTTTTCCTTCCATGTAAGTGCATTAATATGTTATTAGTCCCCAGGGTTGAGTCCATGTGGCTATTTTCTTTCTTTTTTATTCTATCTCTCTTCTCTCTTATATATAAAAGCCGAATGGTGGTGGCTTCTGTCCTATGGGGTGGCGAGATTGCATGCACTCCCTCAGCCATTGGCCCGTTGGCTGCCAGTCAAGACTACTGGCGTGCCATTGGCCAGGTCTGCTCCTCTTCCCTGCCCACTCCCCTTTCAGCCACTGTTCTCTGTCAGAAGCTCTGTGTCTCAGGACAAACAGACTTCTTTTGCTTAGCTCCTGTGTGGGACAAAGTTTTCCCTCAGTGGCTGTTGTGAGGAACTCATAGGTTTGCCAGCTCCAGGTAAGGAAGCCAGTTTAAGGAAGCCAGAGTTTGGGGAGGGGAGAGGGAATGCCTCAGCTGAATAGAATGCCATAGATGCCACCAGCCAAACCATTCTAACTTCTCCTTCAGTGGCTGTTGGTAGGCAAACAAGATTGGTTCTGCCAGTAAAGAGACAAAGGAACAAAACCCTTTCTACGCCTTTGTGAGGAACTCATTGGGCCCCGTCCTGACTATGGTTGCCATCTCCAGGTTGGGAAATTTCTGGATATTCTGTGTCTAAGTCCTGCTGAGTCCTTCCGTGCCCCTTAAACACTGCCCTGCACAGGATCCACCCCCCAAATCTCCAGGTATTTCCCTACTCAGAGCTGGGAAGCCTACTTTCTCCTCAGTGCCTGCTGCTGGTCAACCAGGCTTGGTTTCTGTCAGTAAACAGCCCTTTCCACACCTATTTTGGCCTTGGGAGAAAACTCATTGTGTCCTTCTATCCTGGTGACAGGCCCCTACCCCCATTACAGCCAAGGTGATGTGGCAGTCAGGGCTTCAGAGCACAGCAGAGGCTGCAGGTGGGGGGGGGATGGAAAGCTGAACAGTGAGGGGGAAAGGAAGGTAGATTGATGCTTGGCTGGGAAGGAGATACGGTTGCCAACTCCAGGAGGCAAATTCCTGGAGATTTGAGGGATGGAGCCTGGACAGGGTGAGGTTTGAGGAGGGATGGGACCTCAGACAGGTACAGTGCCATAGACTCTGCCCTCCAAACCAGCCATTCCCTCATGGGGAACCACTGCTGCCAAAATCCATCTGAGGGTTGGAGACCACTCAAAATTACAACTGGTCTCCAGATGGCATTGATTCATTCCCCTGGAGAAAATGGTGGCTTCTGTGTCCTTATACCCTGCTGAGGTTGCCATAGCAAATTGATGCAGAGTGCCCGCGGCCTTGGCACTCTCCCAGAGCCTCTTTCTAGAGCTCACTGTATTTATTTCCACAATTGGCCTTATTCTTAGGTAAAGGTAAAGTTCCCTTGCTCGAAAGCCAGTTGAATCCGACTCTAGGGTTGCGGTGCTCATCTCCGTTTCAAAGCCGAAGAGCCAGCGCTGTCCGAAGACGTTTCCGTGGCCATGTGGCCGGCATGACTAAACACCAAGGCGCACGGAATGCTGTTACCTTCCCACCGAAGTCGTACCTATTTTTCTACTTGCAATTCTTGCTTTCGAACTGCTAGGTTGGCAGGAGCAGGAACTAGAGATGGGAGCTCACTCCATCATGCGGCACCCGGGTCTTGAACTGCTGAACTACTGACCTTCCGCAGCCTGCAATTCAGCATCTTAACCACTTGAGCCACCGCAGCTCCGCCTTATTCTTAGGTAAAGGTAAAGGTTCCCTTGCTCGAAAGCCAGTCGAATCCGACTCTAGGGTTGCTCATCTCCGTATATTAGTATATTATAATTGTCACTGGTTGTGGTTCTCCTCATTTGTCTTGTTGTCACTGATAATCCTTTTGTTCCTTTCATATGACATTCAATAGTATTTTCTTATTGTTTAAACAAACATACCATGTTAATGCCATTGGTTCATAATTTACAGGCAGTTAGTGTACTAATTGCACATGCTTTTTTGCATTTAAGGAGTCAGAAAGTGGTGTGATAATAAAGATTTGTTGTTTTGTTTCACATAATGAAGAAGCAGAATGCAAATGGCACTTGCAACATTTGGTCTCCTCTCTAACAATCATTTAAGATACAGGTTGATTCAGTATATGGTGGACTCGATGAATATACCCGATTACCAGGGCCGGCACCCATATTGAATCTACAGCACCGCCACCATGGTGGCCTGAAGCCCCTACCAGCCAGCACTTTGTTCTCTTTGACTGTGGGCTTGTTGTGTGTCACCTCCAGTGCCCAATGATCTCCAGCCTTGCTTTGGGTTTTCATGAGGCCTTTGAGCAAGCAGAGCTGAGAGGGGATATCCCACTTACGAGCAGGATCAGATGCTGGCAGGGCTCCTCCAGCCTGGCAGGCTTTGTCCTCCTTCCCTCCTTGAAGAGCCGGGGCATGGAGGGCAGCTTCAAATTTTAAAGCAAGTTTTTTTTTAAAAAAAAAAATCACCCACCTCCTTTCCCCTAGTTAATCTCTGCCTCCCCACCAAGCTTCATTCCAAGCAATGCAGATGCAGTGGCAGGGAGAAAGCCAGATGGGGTAAGGAGCGACTATTCCTCTTCCTCCCTCCACGCCCTCTCTCTCCCCTGCTGTGTTAAATTTAATTTAATTTTAATTTAATTTAATTAACACCCCCCCGGCACCCCCCATGGAAAATTCCTGGCTATGGGGCTGCCTGTTACCCAGTTGGTTTAAAGAGAAGCTCACTGATTACCCTCTTTGGGGAGTGAGCAATCTATCTGCCCATATACCTTTTGTAATTAATATGGAGAACAGACTGCAAAAAGGGGCTGCACTGGGTTTAGTGCCTAGAGTAGCTTAAAGGGGGCTGGACAGGGAAGGCTATATAAACTGGCCCAGCCTTCAGCTTTTGTTGATGTTAGATTCTGGGTTTCTTGGGGTGTAATGGACTGCACTTTTAAAAGTTTAGAAGTGCTGTGTAAACAGATAGACTGTGAAGGGTTAATTCTTCACAGAGCCAGAGAGCCTTGAGTGACAGGCTGTTCCAAGAGATCTGATTGGTTAGCATCAGCAGAGCAGAGAAAGACTTCTGAACTGGATGCTGCAAAGAATTCAGTCTGATTTCAGCCCTAGCTGAGAAGAGTTGAGTATTGACAGTTTCAGAATTCAGCCCTGACTGAGAGCAGTTTAACAGAGACAGGAGAACTGGGGGAAAGTTGGCAAGGAAGTTTGGGAGATTGACAAAGACTTCCATTCAGGCCAAGAAAGGGGATAGATGTTCTCGTGAGAGGGAAATTTCCCTACCTAGTCAAACAGAGTTAGCTCTGAATAGTGTAGAGATCTGTAGAAACCTTAAGAGTCAGTTAAAAACTCAAGACAAGTACTGGTAGTTCAAGAGATGGGGTTTGGGTACTGGAAAGAGTATACCAGCCTTCTGGTAACCAAGTAGGAATTTGGTGGGAATCCATTAGTTTAGTGGTATAAGGAGGCCTCTCTCTCTCTCTCTCTCTCTCTCTCTCTCTCTCTCCTACTACATAATGCTGCACATAATACTGCAGTCCCCCATAGTCCCACCCACAACCCTCTCACTGGTTTCCAGGCACTCTTTGGCAACCCTAGCTAAGATAAACAAAATTAGGGGTAATACAAGCTGAGCTTGGAGCCAGGTAGTTGCCTGAAAGATGGCTGGCAGCCCCAGCAAGCTGCTTGTTAGGAATAACCCATGCTTAATTTCAGCTGACTTTTTATAATGCAGATCAGTCATAAGTAAAGTTAGCTTTATTCAAGTATTTGTGTCTCATGTCTTCATTGTGGAGTGTGTAGGGTAATAATACTTTATTATTGTTTTGTTTGTCCAAGACCAGAAGGGAGGGGGCACATTGGACATGATGTCCTCCAGTGTTCCCCTACTCAGGCAACCCTAAGCAAAGTTACCCTCTTCTAAGCCAATTGACTTCTCTAGAATGGCACTCAGAGAGAGCAATCATAAGCAAGTTGTCATGATCTGGCCTGTGCCAGCACGGCCTAGCCGGCCTAAGAGGCCTGGCTGGCAGTAGGAGGCAGCTAGGCCTACAACTCCCAGAGGGCATTGGAAGAATCAGAGAGGCAGCTTCTGGGAGGAGACTGTTGAACTGTGTGAGGAGAGTCAGTTAGCCATTAACTGAGGAGAAACAGGGTGTTCTTCGGGTCTCTCTCTGCGGCCTGGTCCCACTGTGGGGACAGGCTGGTCTGGGAGAGAGGGAGCTACACTGGGATCAGCGTGAGTGCTAGGCAGGCTGGGGGCCTGGAAGTAAAACAGTTAGGAGTAACAGGTAGCTGCGTTAGTTTATGTTTATTTTTCCTTTCACACTGTTATCCCCTTTTTAAGCACCTTGCCGTGTCTTGTTTTCCCTGCCCCACTGTTGTTTTAATAAACCCTTTTTGTGTAATTATTTTCTCTGCCTGGGTCAATCACGCCTGTGTTCTCGGCTGTAAAAGGGGCTTGGGAAGGTACCCTGGGCCTCCCAAGGGACCGTAAATCCAGGGTGGTGGCGGCGGAACCCAAAGACCCCTCTGGGGTAATGACATGGTGGCAGCGGTGGGATGGGCCAGAGATTGACCCGGAGTGGCAGAACACCATTGGTTAATTTTTTATTTTTTTTAAAAAAGAGATTTTTTTATTCTCTCTTGGTTTGGTGGCAGGAAGCCACAAATTTTTGTAGAAGGTGCCAGTAAGGCCAGGAGGCCTGGTAACAGAGTGGAAAGGGTTTTTATTTATTTGTAGAACTATCGGGTCAGTAAACGGAGATGGCAACACCTAGTGTAGAGGCCTTGCGTCTCCAGCTGCAACGAATGCGGATGGAACTGGAGAAAGAGAGGGAAGAGAGGGCAGCTCAGAGAGAGCTGGAAAAAGAGAAAATGCTGAGGGAAGAGAGAGAGAGAGAGAAAGAGAGGGAAGAGAGAGAGAGGGCAGCACAAAGACAGCTGGAGCTGGAACGAATGCGGATGACACATGAGCTAGAAATGGCAAGGCTGGAAAAAGGCCCACCTGCACTTCCTGCAGATGCTGACTTACCAGAGGATAGAAGGGAATATCCTCTGTATAAAGAAGGCTGGAGTGGAGCGTGGAAGTCAGATGTGCACGATGATTCCCCGGTAGCCATGTTTGTGGGGAATGAGGTGACAGC
>NW_015167069.1:1120088-1126957 GCF_001447785.1 Gekko japonicus
CGAATATCTTTGACCCAGGAGGGCCTGCAATGAAATGAACCTGATGTTGCATTCTTGTTAATGTGGATGCTGATGTTTACTGTTTATTATTGTTGCATTGTTGTTTGTGTATTGATGTTTTTATATAGGTAAGTGGGAACCAGCCCAGATCACAGTTATGCAGCCCTCATCAATGGGGTTCCTGATGGCTGGACCCCATGATTTGGTCTGGTGGGGGGGTGTCATGATCTGGCCTGTGCCAGCACGGCCTAGCCGGCCTAAGAGGCCTGGCTGGCAGTAGGAGGCAGCTAGGCCTACAACTCCCAGAGGGCATTGGGAGAATCAGAGAGGCAGCTTCTGGGAGGAGACTGTTGAACTGTGTGAAGAGAGTCGGTTAGCCATTAACTGAGGAGAAACAGGGTGTTCTTCGGGTCTCTCTCTGCGGCCTGGTCCCACTGTGGGGACAGGCTGGTCTGGGAGAGAGGGAGCTACACTGGGATCAGCGTGAGTGCTAGGCAGGCTGGGGCCTGGAAGTAGAAACAGGTAGCTGCGTTAGTTTATGTTTATTTGTCCTTTCACACTGTTATTCCCTTTTGAAGCACCTTGCCGTGTCTTGTTTTTCCCTGCCCCACTGTTGTTTTAATAAACCCTTTTTGTGTAATTATTTTCTCTGCCTGGGTCAATCACGCCTGTGTTCTCGGCTGAAAAAGGGGCTTGGGAAGGTACCCTGGGCCTCCCAAGGGACCATAAATCCAAGGTGGTGGCGGCGGAACCCAAAGACCCCTCTGGGGTCATGACACAAGTCTATTCAGAATTCTACTTAGATCTATTCAATGGGGCTTAATGTCAGCATAGTTATTGAGACTTGGGTGCAGGAGGGCAAGACAGTTGATGGACGGCTGCCCAGATACTGCCCCAGAGGTTCTGGCTAGGGCACTGGAGGACATGGGTAATTGGTTGAAGCACAGTCAACTGAAATTAAATCCATCTAAGATGGAGGTCCTGTGCTTGAGCCATGGGGGAATGGAACCTGGGATCCAGCTCTCCACCTGTGCTGACATGGCTGGTAGCCACCAAGGCGATAAGCTAGAAGCTGAAGACACGCACTGGAATCAAGGTCAGTGAGAAAGTCAAAGGTGTGATAGCCGTGAAGTCATTTCAAGAATGCAGGTTTCCAAAGGCAAGGAGTGACTGCTGCACACTAAGAAGCAGGTCTGATTTTGCAGAGTTGTTGCCGCACTGCAGCAGGTGCACCAAGGGGTTTTAAACAGATCCTTCCTCCCTTTGGAGTTGAGTCTGCAGAAGCCTACAACTCCTCTCGTTGACGTTGCTGGAGCTGCAGCCTGGAACTTCTTCTTTGTTCCTGCAAAGTCAGCCTCTGCTGTGCCCTACGGGCAGGGAGTCTGGCCTTGTGGTGTCTGCAGCTGGGGGGGCTGGCCCTGGCTCAGGAATGGCCTCTCCTTCTGGCTCCACCTCTTGTGCAGCTGCTGGGGACTCTTCCTCCTCAGGTACTGCTGAGGGTTCTTCCTCTGGGCTGTCTCTAGAGGAGGCTGAATTGTTCCCTGCCTCTTCCTCATCTGAGGAGGGGTCAGCCTCAGTCGGACCCGGACCCACGACACCACCCTTGATGAAGCGCTGTTAGTACCAGCTTTGATGGTGAGGAGTCTGGGTGTGACTCTGGATACCTCAGTTTCAATGGAGGCCCAGGTCACAACCATTGCCAGATCTGCCTTTTACCATCTTCAGCAGGTCAGGCAATTGGCCCCCTATCTTCCCCCCCCCCCCATGACTTAGCTACGGTGATCCATGCACTGGTCATCTCCAGGTTGGATTACTGTAACTCACTCTATGCAGGGCTACCCTTGAGACTGATCTGGAAACTGCAGCTGGTTCAAAATGCAGCTGCGCATGTCCTTACTGGGACTTCAGGACAAGCACATATACAGCCTGTGCTCCATCAGCTGCATTGGCTTCCAGTGGAGTTTTGGTACTGACCTTTTGGTACTGACCTCTAAAGCCCTATGTGGTCTGGGACCATCATATCTGCAGGACCATCTCTCCCACAATGTCTTCCAAAGAGCCTTGCACTCCTCAGATCAACATCTACGGGCAATCCCCAGCCCAAAGGATTTCCACTTAGCTTCAACCAGAGCCAGAGCCTTTGGATGAGCCAGCGCCCTACCCACCCATTCTGTGCTATGCACAGGCTCTTTTATATATGAATAGGTAGGAATTTGTCGAGTTGTAAAAACCAGTACATCCGAGTGCCCATACATGGGTTAAAGTATCTGAAAGTAATCAAAGTAATTAAATTGGATTATCATCATCTGCTGATACATGCATAGAATTGAATTTTAATTTTTAGTTTATTATGTTTTAATCTTTTAATTTATTTATATGTTGTGAGCCGCCCTGAGCGCTCTTGCAGGGTAGGGCAGGATATAAATCAAATATACGAATAAGTGTTCTCAGAACTGTAAGTACTGCCTCATATATACATGCATACACATAGCCTCCTTGACCTGAGTGAAGCATAGACCTGTTGGTGCTGGTGATGTTCAAAAGGAGTTGATGCCCCTTAAAGCAGTGTTCTACTGCCTTGTCCAGGGACCAGTCCCAGGAGCAAAGGGGAGATTGACTCTGAGGATCATGTGACATTGCAGAGAAGTAGATATGCCAAGTTGCTCTGGCTGGTGGGTGAGTCCTGACTAGATGAGGACCCTCAGCAGATGTACAGCCATTCTGACCCTTCATGCCTGTCCTGAATATGGCAAATGGCAAGAGTCCTATCAGACAAGTCCAAATCACATGCAAATGCCCCTTGAAAGTTATCATTCCAGTGTGGAATGAATCCAAAGATTAGCTCATAATTTTGAACTTCAATGTCATTAAAGAAAATAAATGTTTTCCTTAGAGAAAGTAATAGATGGTTTATAACGTTCTGGTACATTAGTCTCTCCTATGCCCTTGCATATGATACCATCATCTTTAATGCACATATTATCGCGTTAAGGAGAGAGAAGTGAGAGTTAATAAAGTGAATCGTTTCAATATCTGTACACTTACTGGAAAGTGTCAATTATTTCTACTCTGTAGGGCTGTTAAAAGGGTCTTCAGGGGACCTTCTTTCCATTAGATAGCAACTATGATCAAAGAATCTGTATAACTGTTGTTTGAACGGACATGTGCAGAGGGACTCATTCTCCAAGAGTATCCACACTCTGGTGTGATTTCACAGACTCGTGTCACATGCAACCTATAGCTATCCATAATGAATGAAAAGATGATCAAGGAAAATAATCCAGCCCTACTAATTTTAAGACCGTCTGTAAAAAGATGCTATTCCTTTATCCAGAGTATTTCTTATGACATAGCTAAGTAGTAATGATGGCTAAGGAACTGTGCTGTGAGTCTAAAAGGCCCTTGTTCAAATATCAGGCTCCATCTACACATCATCTAGGGGGTGGGACCATCGTGCCACAGCAGAGCATCTGCTTTGCATGTAGACAGTCCCAGACCCAGTCCTTGCCTTCTCCACTTAAAGGCTCCAGTAGTAGTTAATGTGAAAGGCCTCTCCTGAAATACTGATGAGCTCCTCGGCTTCGTATGTTCTTTAGCAGGGATGGGGTTTTATTGGGGAAAAGATTTGGTTCTCAGTGGCATAACATCTGCAAAAGATCAGAGTTTCAGTCCCTAACATCTCCATTTAAAGGGATCAGATAGGAGGTAATGTGGAAGACCTCTGCCAGAGAAGCCGGAGAGGCATTGCCAGTCAGAAGAGACAGTAGTGACCTGGAGAGACTAATGGTCTGGCTCAGCAGAAGGTACCTTCACACATCCCTTTAGATATCTTGCTATATCATTGCACAATAGTGACCATTGACCTCCGAGACTGTCTTGTCTATGCAGGGAAATCCAGTTTGACAATTGCTATAGCATGACGATGCATTGTGCATTGGATGCACTGCTTATTCAGAAGTTTGCCCCCGCTCCTCAGCCAAGCACTTACACAAAATATCTGCATTCATTTATTTTTCACATTTATATCCTGCCCATCCCGCCCATCTGTGCTTCTTGCCTCACTGAGCAAGATGACAACTGCAAAATGGGGTGGAGGGATGGAGAAGTATGTAGGAGTATTCCGACATAGAAATGTTCATGTACAATCCCACAGATAACAGCTGCACCCTGTTGGTTCCTCTTGCCAGTACCTAATAGTATTAAACTACAATTCCACTTGTACCCAGCCTCTGAGTCAGATTCCTCCCAGAACAATAGTGGCCAGTATTCTACTACTTTGCTCAGCCAAGTTTAAAGCCTTCCTCTAGCCTAAGGAACCTTTCTTCAACTTATGGGGCTCCTTTTGCAGCAGAAGAACCACTTATATTAAAAGAAGGCTCCAGAGGCTAGAAGAAGGCTTCTGGCTAGGGCTGCCAGATCCCCGGGGGGGGGGGGGGGGGGTTGCCTACTTTTTCCCCCCCCCCCCCGCTTTGTAAAGGGCGCCCTGAGCCGCGGGGGGGGGGGGGGGGGGGGGGGGTTCCCTTTTTTATCCCCCCCCCCCCCGATTTGCTGGCCCAAATCCAGCTGGCAGAGGGAACTCCACCCCCAAAGTGCCTGGATCAGGCCGACATGCCTGGCACAATGACATCACCTAGAGGTGACGTCATCGCACTGGACACATCACCAGGTGGACGCGCTAGCATTCAGCCTGAAAACTCTATGGTATCATAGAGTTTCTACCAAAATTCTTGGTGATGTGCCTAGTGCAATTACATCATTTCCGGGTGCTATATGCACACGCCAGAAGATCCCAGGAGGAGAGCTTCTCCCCCTGCCAGAAAAAAGGTAGGGACCTGGCAACCCTACTTCTGACTCAACATTTTTGTATAGCAAAACATGTCACAGGTGCTTTTTTTTTGCCTTCAAGTCACAGCTGACTTATGGTGACCCCGTAGGGCTGGAGTGTCAAACCTACAGCCTGGGGGTCCAGGGCTCTTATCTAGCCCTCGAGCAACTGGTGCGAAGGAGGGAAGGCAGGAGGCTGCTGGGAGGGGAACAGAAGCATGCAGTGAGGTATATGTGGCCGAAGTCATTGAGAAATAGAAAGGAGATTGCTAGGGGGCAAGACTATGAGGCTGAGGTAAAATAGCATGTGTGGGGAGGTGGCAGTGAAGGTGGAGAAAGGGATGAAGGGATGGGGCTGGCAGGGGAGAGAGGAGGAGGAGGGGGGCCAGTGTGTGGATTGGAAAGCAACTGGGCTTTCTTGTGCATGCTCCTCTGACGGAAAAGACATCCTGGCCTCAGAAGTGAGTAGAGGAGTGAAGGGAAAAAGCTGCTGTTGCTGCTGCACCTCTGAACAGTTGTGGAACCAGGAGGAAGAGTGTCAGGAAGGCAGTGAATGGTGACCTCCTTTCCTCCCCACACCTGTTCTCAGCTCATGAAGGAAAAGGCGTCAGAGGAAGACAAAAGGTGACTTCCAGTCTATGGCGGTGCGCTAAGCAGTCGTACCTCCCGGACCTCCCAGGGGTGAAGCTGTGCACAGGCAGAAAGGAGGGGGGGAAGTATCGCACCTCCCCAGGGGTCTGGCAAAAGACTCTTGAGAGGGACTCTTGAGAGGTCGCCTCCTCGCCAGTGCGATGCTGGGGAATCGAGGCGCTTCTCCGTCCCCATGGTCCCTCTGCAGAGTGTCCGTAAGAAACCAGTGATGCTGACTGGGACAAGCGCAGGAGATCGAGCGGCTAAAACGAAAGCAAACCGAGGTCGGATGACCGAGTATGAACATGAGTCGGTTTAGAGCGATTTTGTTAAAGTTAAGAAGAAAGCTCCCCCACCCCATGGACTAGAGAGTAAAGCGAGCGCACAAACTCATAAGTGAGATGGGGGGGGGGAGCGGAAGCAAAAGTGGTAAAAACTGTTGGATAGACTTACCAAGGCATGTGCGAGTGTATGAGCGCACATTCAGAGACTTTTAAAAGTTTAGTGAAAGTAAACAATCGATAAAGATGGTGGGGAAGAGGACGGAGAAGGAGAAACTTTCAAAAACAAAACCAGCTGAGAGTCCAAAACTGGAAAGAACCACCAAGCTGGCCAAAATGATGGCAGAGTCCCTGCGCCCCCTGCTGGAGCAGATGACTAACCTCAAGGAGCAGCTGTCAAAGATGAATCAATGTATCACCACGCAGCAAACACAACTCAATGAGACTCTTGAAATCATGGACCAAACAGCTGAGAAGGTGAAAGAGGTTGATGCCACTACTCAAAAGGTGAAGAAAAAGGTGCAAAAATTGGGAAAAAAGCAAATTTCATCAGAAGAACAGCTTTTGCAAATACAAATGGAAAAGACAAACCTGGTTCTTCGCTTCCAGGGTCTTCCAGAGAGCAGAGGAGAGAATCTGAAGCAAATGATGAGTGAAGCAATGGCCCCAGTGACAGGTATGAAGGCGGACTATCTCATGAGCAAAATGGATGTGGTCTACAGGTCCTACTCCATATACATAAAGAAGAATAATCTGCCTGGGGAAATTGTAATGAGATTCTCGAAGACACACATGAGGGATTGCATCCTAAGTGTGACGGCGGGGACACCTTTGAAAATTGAGGAATGTAGTATTCGGATTCTGAAAGACATTCCATTTGAAATAAGACAACGGAGAAAGAAATACAAAGATTTAATTCTTTTTCTTCAAATGAATGCAATAAGTTATAGGTGGTTATACCCAGAAGGCGTAACCTTCAAACTTCAGGGGAAAAAAGAAAAGATTGACTCTGTTTCCAAAGTGCGGGACTTTTTGAGAATCCAGCTGGGTGAGCCAGAGGAGATGGATAAAGAGGAAAAGGACAGTAAGTCCAGCTGTGAGCTGGACTCGGGGTCTTCTGGAGAGGACTCTCTG
>NW_015167069.1:1126991-1156134 GCF_001447785.1 Gekko japonicus
CCGGGGAGAAAACACGTCCCGAACGGGAGCCGGCTGAACTGCGCATGCCCGAGCATGCGCAGTTCGGCTCCAGGCCGGGGTTGAGCCGGCGCAAGGGAGCGCCGGCGATCAAACGCCCGGCCTGAAGCGCGCCAAGGAGTTGAACCACCGAGGTAGGTGGTGTCAACTTGAGGCGCGTTTTCCCAGAAAGGGCCAGTTTGGGGACGGAAGCAGAACGCTTCCCAGATGTTGTGGTGTGATCGTGCTGCTTTGATCCGCCCCCAAACTGGCCCGCAACTGGCCCAAATCGCCGCGTATGAACGGGGCCTAAGTTCAACAAATGTAGCATTTTAGGAATTGGCATTGTATATAAGCTAATTTGAGGATATCCTCTCTTGGGTTTTTAGTTAGTAATGGTTATCTTTCCTTTCTCCCTTAAATGTAGTACCCCTCCCTTTTTCATTATAGTTTGTAGTCTATATAGAAAATGCAATAAAAAACCCCCTTCGGGGGGCCAAAAAAAAAGGAAGACAAAAGGCACCCCTTAGATGTTTTTTAAACAACCTCTCTGTCAGGCCTCCCCCTCAACCCCCCACATCTGTGTGAAATGCAGGAGGGGATCTGGGAGAGCCAGGTTCAGAACCACCTCCTCCTGTCAGCTCCCTGTCATCTGGGTCGCCCAGGGCTGGTCACTCAGCCTGGATGACTTCACAGGGTTGTTGTTGGTGGTGGTGGTGGGAATGGGGCAGTGGAAGGGGAAGTCTCATGTGCCTCCTTGAGATTCTCAGAGGTAGGACAGGGGAAGAGAGGGAACATAAAGTGAGAGACAGATCATAGCCGTGGTCAGCTGCTAAGGCTGGGCTGAAAAACTACCTTTTTTACTTGCAAGGAACATGGCTTGTCTCCTAAAAGTGCTATATATACTATACTATTATCTGGGTGGCTTGATACCACCTGATTAGCATGACTCAATTAGGCCCAGCTGCTTGCTACTGTTCATCAGCAGCCACCCTGTGAAAGCCAGTGTGATGTAACAGAGCTTCAGATTAGGGTCTGCGAGACCCAGGTTCAGATCCCCATCTTGCAGTGGAAGCTGACTAGGTGATTTTGGACCAGTCACATACTTTCAGCCTAGCCAACCTCACAGGACTGTTGTGCAGATAAAAAGGAGGAGAGAATAATGTAAGCTGCTTTGGTCCCCACTGTGGAGAAAGACTGTAATTTTCCTAAGTAGAGGCTGTTGGGGAGGGGTGTGGAGACGGAAAGCTGAAGAAAGAGAGGCAGATAAAGGTAGGTTGACTGTTGGGTGGGAAGGAAATTGTGTTGCCAACTCCAGGTTGGGAAATTCCTGGACATTTGAGGGGTGGAGCGTGGGGAGGGTGGGATTTGAGGAGGGGAGGAACGACAGACCAGTATAATGCCATAAAGTTCACCCTACAAAACATACATGGAGGAGAGAGAAAAAGAAAGGGGGGGCAGAAGGGAGAAAGACTGTGAGAGAGGTAGGGGGAAACAGGAGGAAGCAAAGGTGTGAGGAATAGGATAACCATCCTGCAAGTTTCTTGCTGGTCTCCGCTTGTAAATCTCTAAGTGTCATCCTAGGTTTGTAGGTTCCCCAGTAAATCAATTGCTTTCATTCCTAGGAATCAATTGCTTTTGTTTGTATTTTTAGTAAAAAATAATATCATTAATTGAGTTTGCCTGTGTCATTCATAAAATGTATATCTCCGGTACATGGCATTACATTTTATGGCACACATGGACCGCCCCAACAAAGTCAGATCTGGCCCTTGTAACAAATGAGTCCGATACTTAAGCTACAGATTTCAAGGCAAGAAACATTCAAAGGTGGTTTTCCATTGCCTGTGTCTGTGTCATAACCCTGGTATTCCTTGAAGGTCTCCAAATACTATCCAGAGCTGACCCCGCTTAACTTCCAAGATCTGAAGAGATCAGGCTAGCCTGGGCTAACCAGGTCAGGACATCACAGGCATTATCTTGTTATAAAATTGGATCGGTGACCTCTGAGGAATACCAGGGGCATGATGCAGAGGCAGACAATAACAAACCACCTCTGGAACATCTCTTGCCTTAAAAAAAACACAAGTCTAGCTCACCACCTAATGGTGCATAACACTAAAAAAGCTAGAACTTTTGGCTGCCAGACAATCTTAGGACCTCCTGACTACACTACACACACTGCCATATGATAATTATTAATCATTACACAGAAACACTCTGCTCAGGTGAAGGAGAAGGAGGAGGAGATTGGATTTATACTCTGCCCTTCACTATCCGAAGGAGTCTCAGAGTGGTTTACTATCTCCTTTCCCTTCCCCCTCCCCACAACAGACACCCTGTGAGGTAGGTGGGGCTGAGAGAGCTCTTTCGAGAACTGCTTGTGAGAGAACAGCTCTGAAAGAGCTGCATGTGGAGGAGTGGGGAATCAAACCCGGTCCTGCCAGATTAGAGTCCACGCTCCTAACCGCTACACCAGACTGGCTCTCTAAGGCCCTCTGATGAGTTCTGGCAGAAGTGAGATTTGAACTGGAGTCCCTCTGATGTGTTGCTATTCTCTGTCTGTTGGCAGTGTTGCAGCTACTCAGCACAACAGGGATCACAAGTTCCCTGGACCAGGAATTCATCATGTTTTACTCAGGGATCGATTCCCCACAAGCAGCTGTGCCACCCTTGCTCTTTCACTTGCCCCGGTTGCATTGGTCAATTTCACACTATTCGCTGCATGGCCACATTTTGACCCGCATCTCCCCCTGATTTCCCCTGTGTCTTCTCGATCTCAAAAAAGGATCAAGAAGACACAGGGGAAATGGGGGTCAAAATGCGGCCATGCAGCGAATAGTGTGAAACTGACCAATGCAACCGGGGCAAACGAAAGAGCGAGGGCGGCACAGCTGCTTGTGGGTTATCGGTCAGGGTCTACAAGTGACGAGGTAAGCTCTATTATTTATTTGGCAAACAAACTGAGTTCCAAACTCCAGAAATACTGCACTGTATGATGGAGTGCCCAACACCTGGAGAGTTCTGTCCATACAGAATGAGAAATAGATGTACGTTAGGAGCGCCAATGTCAGCTCCAGATTGAACATCCACTTCTCAGAGCAAGGCAGGAGCACTGCAAAAATAGTACTATGTTGCAAAGAACAGTGTGTAGACTTTGCCCACCTGCATTAATGCCATATTCCTTTCCTCCACCATGTGGATAACACTGATCTCAGAGGTGGTAAATTGGGCGCACAAGTGTGGTGTAATGTTTCAGAGTTCATGAAATCCACCTAAAACCCTTTGTACAATTATGCCCTGATCCTACAGGAGTAATCTGCACATATATCTAGCATGGATAAAGGGAGGTTCCTTCTTCATTCTCATCATAGTGGATATAAAGGCTCCGATGAACTGGCCATATGTGACTGTAATGTGCTGAATGTGTCTTTGATGTGCATGCCAATCTGAGTTTCCCCACAATTGTTACAAGCAACTCATTTTTTGCTCACAATGGACTAGGCTTTGACCCCCCCCCCCCATATAACGTGAAGTATGATCAATCCTCTAAGAGCCTGCCAAGTCTCAACCATTGCCGACCACTGGAGGGAAAGTCTTAAATTAAGTCTATACTCCATTGTCTGACAGATAGAAAACTCACCAGCTGATATCCCTCTTGTATGGTTTATTCCATTAGGGGAGTCCTAACAGGAAATAAATGAGAATTGAAACAAATTCTCCAGCTTGTTCTGAAAGAGATTCTGAGCCCTTGACTCACTCACTTACATATCAATTTAGTCCTCTTAGCTGGATTTAAATTGAGTTGAGACCAACCTGCTTAAGACTGAATCGCATCTTTCCCCCTACAGAATCTTCTGTGGGAGATTAAAACATGAACAGAGGGATATTGGAGGAACGGGGGAGGAATGTTACTGCCACCTGAGAAGCCTTCATAAAATTATATTCTAATAGCTAACTAACCTGTCTATGCTGCTGACTCTCAAGACAACCCCTCTCTCTTTGATTGTTTAAACCCCATAGAGCTTTCCTGGTCATGTTTGTAAAGATACAAAAAAAAACCAAACAAACACTCAGTAAATATGTTCTTGAAGCCCAGAAGAGAGGAGTGAGGAAGAACGATAGACTCTTCAAACCATTCCTTCATTTAATGCATATGGGGATGATTTCAAATTTTTCACCTCTCAACCCCCAAATCTCCATTTTGATTTTCCCTTGTACATTGAACCTGATACTCTATTTCTGTACCATTTTCTGTTTCCTGGAGCCAAATGTTTCCTATAAAAAGTATGTATTGATAGGCAATAGGTTCAGGACAGACAAAATGAAATCCTTATTCACTCAATGATTTACTAGCTATGGTAACTAAAAAGAAGCTTCAGAGTCAGAGGCAGGAAAGCTCTGAATACCGGTAATAGGAGCCAACTTCAGGGCCTCTGCGACCTAATGCCTGGCCTTCCAGAGCAACTGCGTTGGCCTCTGTGTGAAACAAGATGTTGAACTAGATAGACCACCAGTCTGATCCAGCAGAGCTCTTATTGTGTTCTTATGTTATTTTAATTGGATTTACTCTTGTGAACTAACTCCAGTATTTGTAGTGGAGAGCTGGCACACAAATATTTCAAATAAATAAAGAACATTGCAATCATATGCAAACATATTCCAGTCTAAATCTATTGATTTCCAATAAGCTTAGACTGGAGTAAATATACCATATGAATTATATATAAAAGCCATACAAAATGTGCAGCCAATGCAAACATCTACAAAGCCAAGAAAGAAAAGCAGAGAACTGGAACCATTAACAACAACAACAAATGCAAATCTTTCTTGTTTTTGTTTTCAATGGACAGTTGTTCATCCCCAAGTTAAATTCTGGACTCTGGAGTGCATATTTCCAACAGTATTACTATGCAATCCAGTGCTGAGTTCCTCCATAGAAATCAGTATATCTGCATAAGATTGCACTGCTAGACATGTTCTTTTGCTTCTTAGGGGAATTCAACTGATGTGCCTTTAGAATCTACATGGCTCCAGCATCAAAAACTAGCAGTGTGCATGAGTTTCGAGCTTTGGGGAAGGGTGACTAGAGTGCATGTGTTCTAGAGATTTCAGCTTATGGGTATAGACTGGGGATACTTGTATAATGCAAACTGTCTTTAGAAAAAGAATTCCCAGGATATTTTACAGGCTCTTGCAACTTGTTACAGGGTTTTATACTGGGCTTACAAAACAGACTCCAAAACTAGATTATTACACTAACTCAAGAAGCTACAGAAACAAGCCGCAGAATTTCCAAGTGGGACTATAGGGAAGAAAGGGGGGGGGGACCAGTTGTTCTGGAATTCTACTATAATGCAGACCCCTCCTGCCACACACATATGTTTATGTTCATGTTTATGTCAATATTATGCAGTTACCCCCAATTCACTTTGATATAAATCCTCCAGGTACCAATGCTGTGGCACATCCTCCTGGAAAGTATAAGTGTACCTCGGGGTACCTGTGGGTCCCATGGCACCCACCAACACATTTCCTGGAGCTTGCCAAGTATTTCTAGAAAGAGGACAGAGTCATGCAGAGCTCTTGTTAGTCGTGGTTCTCTCGGAGCTGTTCTCTCAAGACCAGTTCTCTCAGAGGTCTCTCAGCCCCACCTACCTCACAGGGTGCCTGTTGTGGGGATAGGAAGGAAAGGAGATTGTAAGCCGCTCTAAGACTCCTTCAGGTAGTGATGGGCAGGCTATAAATCCAATCTCTTCTCTCTTTTTCTTCTCTTCACCCACTCCCTCTCTGTGGCTTCTTTGGCTTGTCCCCCCTCTGCTGCTCTTGCTATAGGGTTGCCAAGTCTGGTTTGGAAAATACCTGGAGACTTTGGGGGTGGAGCCAGGAGAGGGTGGGGTTTGGGGAGGGGAGGGGTCTCAGCACAGTACAATGCCATTGAGTTCACCCTCCAAAGCAGCCATTTTCTCCAGGGGAGCTGATCTCTTTCGGCTGGGGGTCAGTTGTAAAAGCGGGAGATCCCCAGGCCCCACCTGGAGGCTGGCAACCCTATCTTGCTACCCAGCCTTACCCCCCTCCCTGCCCACTGTACTTTCTCACCCAGTCATTTTTCCTAAGCTGAATCAGTGGCAGGTTTGAAGGTAGGTTGGTTGGCAGCTGGTGGGAGAGGTTGGGGGGGGGGGGGGGGGAGAGTCTCCTCGTTCTCCTGCATGCCCATCACAGTGTTATTTCTGAGGTAGTTGCAGAGGGTGGGATTTGGCTCACTCACCTGTCCCCTCCCTGCCACTGTGCCTGCCCCTTTCTGTTGCTCTCACCACCCAGCCACATTCACCCCCTACACACAGCATTTTTTGGAGGCAGTTTTCTGCACAAGTGCAGACAACTGGTTTCTTTTTTGGGTTTTAAACCCCCCTCTTTTTATGGTTTGGGATTTTTCTGCATACCTGGGGGTCCTTAAATTTGGAGAAAAATCTCCCTTCTCTCAACATGGTCTTGATCTGTGGGCTGAAGTATCCACAATTGAGGTCATGTTGACTGTTGGATATATTCTTGTTTATATGCTGTATTACTGTTTAAATTCTTGAGTACCTTGGGCCCCAGGTTGTTTTGGAAAAAAATGATAGGGAGGGAGGGAGGGAGGGAGGGAGGAAGGAAGGAAGGAAGGAAGGAAGGAAGGAAGGAAGGAAGGAAGGAAGGAAGGAAGGAAGGGGGAAGACCATGCTAGCTAGCTAGCAGCTGTAGAATAAGATTGGCTGTTTGTTCTCCTCTACTATGGACACTTAAAATCTAGGCTTGCCCAAAGGCAGAAACCCTTAGGTTTAAGCCCTTTAGCTTATAGCCTGAGGGTCATCGCTTGGAGAAATCAAGAGTGCAAGGACAATCTGGATGATTCTGCATCTAGCATTTGCTCCACATTTTCTCAATTGGGAGGGGGAAAATGCAGCCCAAAACCACATTCAAATACCTCGGGGCAAAGCTGTACTGACTGCAAAGTCACCATGAATGTTCATAAAATGGCCATAAATCTATGCAGAAGGTTCCATAAAATCCGATGATCAAAAAGCTTGAAATTGTCATCAAGTGTGGAAGCTACCATAAAACCCAATAAACAAAGAAAGTGAAGCCAGCATGCAATGCAGAGGGAATTTCTGTTCCAATATGGGTTTTGTAAAACAACAGAGGGAAAAGCCAATGCAGAATCAGCCTCTGATACCGGGTGGGTGGGTGTTGCTGTACATTTGGAAACCCCCCCCCGGTTTGTTGTTGTTGTTTCTATTGTATTTCTGGTTTTTGTATTACATGCCACTTAGGGTCCTCATTGGGGAGAAAAGTGGGATGTAAATAATTTAAGGAGAAGAAGAAAGCATCACATATTGTTCCTTCCCACCATCTGTCCTGGATTGTTTTATCTTAGCACAAATCCAAGTAGACATTCTAAATGAGACAATCTTACCACATGGGTTAGGGAGGACTTCATTAACTGGAACACTCTGAGAATTAAGCGAACAGGATTCTTAAAGTCAAATATCCTTCGTAGAATAGTACACTATTCCATTAAAACTATTCCCTCTAAAATAAGTGTTTAACATTAATGCAAAGTAAAAGCTAACAGTGAAGTGCTCAACAGCAGACATGTTCTCCCCCCACACACACACACAAACAGGAGAAGGGCAAAAGCCACACCATCTATATATCTAATAGCCAAGTCGCCCCCTGGTTTGCAGATACCTAAATCCGCGCACCGGGGGCACCTGGGGGGAAGGGAGAGTTTTGTGCACACGTGGGGCGGTCCCCAGGTGTGCACAAAAATCTGAAACCCTGTAAAAAATATCAGGGGGATGTTTAAATCCCCCCGAAACTGACAGAGCGTCCCCTGCGCATGTGCAGGGAACGCTCTGCAGCCTGAAGCATGGACCAATGCTATTATCGTTCCAATTTTTAAAAAAGGTGACTGTAGATCACCTAGTAATTATAGGCCCATTAGCCTGATTTCCATACTAGGGAAACTCTATGCAAGCCACTTGGCGTCTAAACTTAAGGCCTGGATGGCTGAACAAAAAATCCTAGGTATAGAACAAGCAGGATTTTGTCAGGGGAAGTCAACTCTGGATCACTGTATTGTGCTAAGTCACTTAGTGAATAAATACAAAAAAGGGAAAGGGTCCAAGTTGTATGCTGCCTTCCTGGATCTGAAGAGTGCTTTTGATACTGTCTCAAGGGAGCTTCTATGGAAGAAGTTAAGGCTGTTGGGAATTGAAATGAGATTGCTCCTGTTGATTAAGAAATTATATACAGATACCACTTGCCAAGTAAGAGGCTCTAGGGATGGTGATTTAACCCCGAAAATTTCCATCAAAATAGGGGTTAAGCAGGGCTGTGTATTGGCTCCCCTCCTTTTTAATCTTTTCTTAAATGATTTGGCCACGGGGTTAGAGAGGATTGATGGTCACAGCCCAATTATGAGCTCGCGACCGGTGCCCCTGCTATTGTTTGCAGACGATGCTGTAGTTCTTTCTAGGTCTGAAGTAGGGATAAAGAGACTGTTGGCACATTTTATAGAATATTGTGAGCTGAACGGATTATCTGTGAATTTTGACAAAACTAAAATAATGGTGTTCGGAGATTCCTGGAAACCCATCAACTGGCGTGTTAAGGGTAACACCATTGAACAGGTGAAGTGTTTTAAATATTTGGGAATTAACTTTCATCATAGTGCAAGGTGGGTAGCCCACAGATCAGAAGTAATTAAATCTGCGAACAGCTGTGTGCTAGCAATAACCCGTTTCTTTTTTACCAAGGGTAACCAGTATGTTCCTGCGGCCCTAAAAGTGTTTCAGCACAAAATTGGAGCGAAGCTTCTTTATGGGGTGCCCATTTGGATCACAGCTTTTAACAAAATGGTAGAACAACTCCAATCCAATTTTGTGAGGAAAATATTAGGGTTGCCCCTGTGTGTTTCCTACGCCGCTATTTGTTTGGAAGTCAATATGATACGCTTGGAAACAAGGGCTTGGATAATTACCTTCAGATTTTGGCTACGTTTGCACTTTAGGAACTGTCCCAATAGCCTTATTACATATCTGTTGGAAGAGTCTCATTGCTCTGAGTGGTTTGCTGCTATAGAAAGGAAAATCGTCTCAATAGGGTTATGCGTGAATGATATGATGTCCTTATCTGAAGCACACATCTTTGCCCTGCTCAAACAGAGATTAATTGATATTGAGATGCAAGAGCTTAGAGCCTTGGCTTCTGGTAGATGCTCCCCTTTAAGATGGGCACGTTTTCCGATCAACACCCCTGCACAATACTTATTGGATTTGACTTCTCCACAGTTGCGTAGAGCATTTATGCTGGCCCGCTTTAACGTGCTCCCCTCTGCGGTTTTAGCAGGAAGATTTAAGAAAATCCCCTACTCTGTTAGGTTTTGTGATTGTGATTCAGAGGAGATTGAAACAATCGAACACGTATTCCTCCACTGTAGTTTGTATGATGACATTCGGGCAGTCTATCTAGAAGCCATACTTAAGAAAGATGTCAAACAATCAGATGACAGAATGTTGTACCGTTTATTGGCTTCACAAAATACAGTGGTTATTGAAGCGGTGGCTAATTTCTGTAACTGCCTTATAATGAGGAAGTTATGTGTTTAATCAATGAACTGAAGGGTGACTGTTTATGACTCTGATCCATGCCAATAAAGGTTTTGAATTGAATTGAATTGAATTGAATCTGGTATTTTCTCCGCGAGTATCGCGGGTCCGCCCCTTGTATATTCTAATAGCAAAGCTGAGCTAATCGGAGGTCACTTAAATCCACTGAACCCATGAAGGGCAACGATGGATCTTTTGACAAGCCTGACAAGTGCCCTAAGTTTGCAAAAGAAACTGAAAACTAAAAACAAAGGCAAATACATGGGGGTGGGTTATAAAAAACCCCAAATAATAACGGGAGTGCCTATAGTTTTTAAAAGTGGGTGCCCTCAGTGGCCATTGCTAGGCAACCACAACAGGCTTGGTTTCTGTCAGTAAAAGGCAGGGGGAGGAGACAGGGCCCTTTTCAAAACCTTTTTTTTTTTTTTGGCATTTGAGGGAAGACTCACTGGGGTGATTTGCTCCAACATGACTTACGTGACGTACCTATGTTTGGCTGCTTGCTAATGCTCAACAATAGCCACCCCACAAAAGCCAGTATGATGCAGTGCTGAGAGTTTCAGACTAGGTCCTTATATCCCCATTCTGCCCTGGAAACTCACTGGGTAACCTTGTTTCTCAGCCTAACTTACCTCACAGGTAGGGCCAAGACTGAACATTTAAGAGCACCTGGACACCTTCTGGTGGGCTGATGTTCTCTCCCCCGAGCCTGGTCTACCCAAGGCCCACACAAGGTGGTGTCCAGCCAGCTGAGGAGACAGCCCAGCAAGTCAGAGCCCCATGCAAGAGGCAGGACAGGGGAGGTGGTGGCACCTGGCTCAGCCAGCATGAGGCGAGACAGATGGTGGCGCCCAACCCAGGCAAGCCCCACACAAGTCAAATGGCATGCCCTGCTAAGCACCATGCAGTGTAAGGCAGGCAGCAGCACCTGGCTCAGCCAAGGCAGACGGCAGTGCCTGTCCTGAGCAAACCCCGAGCAAGGCAAAGCAACCGTCAGCTGCCAGCCCAGCCAAGCCCCATACAAAGCAAGGCAGCGGGTGTTTCCTGGCTTGACCCAGCAGAGCCCTGCACAAGATGAGGAAGGCACCCAGCTGGCCCAGCCCAGGTGAGGGAGGCAGTGCCCAGTCTGCTCGAGATAAGAGTAACAGTGCCTGGCTCGCCGGAGGTGAGGAAAGCAGCAGCTGGCCAACTGGTTAGGCCGGCTGCCTCTTCCTCCTTCTTTCCATCCCCCTTTTGGAGTGAGGGGGCAGGGTCAAACAGACTGCCTCTTCCTCTCCTCTCTCTCCTTTGGTGGCAGGGCCCTTTCTAGAGGTTTTTCACTCCTAGTCCGTCTCTGTTCAGAGGGTTGTTCTGAGGATAAAGTGGAGGAGAGGAGAATGAAGTAAGGTGTTTTGAGCCCTACTGTGGAGAATGATGGGCTAAAAAATTAAGTACATATATAATAAATATAGCCGAGAGGGTTGCCAGCTCTGGGAGAGGGCAGGGTTTGGGGACGGGAGGGACCTCAGCATGGTATAATGCCATAGAGCTCAGCCCACCCTTCAAATCAGCCATTTTCTCCAGGGGAGAACAGTTGTAAAAGCAGGATATCTCCAGGCCTCACCTGGAGGCTGGCAACCCTAATAGCTGAAGATGGAGGGAGGTGATGGGAAGGAGAGAAGGAAACAGAGAATGTTGAGGATTTAAGAGTTCTCACGGGGGGGGAAAGAGGAAATAGTGTTGTGTAGCCGAAACCAGGAAACTGGGTGCTCTTTGCAAGTCCTTTCAGGTTCTCTGCTGGGTCTGTCCTGGCAACCTGAACCATAAAACTGGGCAACAACTTTTCGGGGTAGAAGGTGCCAGTGGTAGGGTAGGGCAGAAACCTGAAGATGGGAGGAAGATAAAACTCGGTTGGCTGGTGGATGGAAAAGAAAGGAGACAGGAAAGTGGGAGAGGCTATGGGGAATTTTGAGGAAGGGAAAAAAGGAAACAGTGGGGAGAAGGGAAATTCACCCATTGCCCTTTCAGGTTCCTGCTTGTCTTTATTAAAAGAAAAAGATGGTCTCAAAAGCAAGTAGTTTGAGGCCTGCAGCATCAGGCACTTTGAAGCATCTCTCCATCTCTTTACACAAATCATGTCCCTAATTAGGTATATCAAGAGCTGCATCTGTACCATTTCACTCAGTTCCGGAACGCATAAGAAGTTACACTGGTAAGTCATTAGGTTGAACTAAAGCCTTTGCTGGGTTTAATTAATTTCAATATTCATGGAAGAAGGATATGTAGGGAAGTGTTGTTCTTAATCAGAACAGACACTGCTGTTCTGTAATGCAAATTGCTCCTTCTGACGTGGACAATAACAGCAGCCTGTTATGAAACTGAAATGAATGTTAAGACAAGGGCAGGAGGAAATGTCAGCTGATCGCAGCACCTGCCTAATAGATGCATCATAACCTGATGAGTGCCAAATGAGGGCAGCCAACTTCTTCTTGCTGATAATCTACTACAGACTGATCTGCATTTCTGGTCCCTTCGAGATGCCAGTGGGGAGATGGGGGAATGCTCCGGGATATGGAAGCATCACCCCCAATGTGCTGATGTCACCAGAAGTGATGTCACATGGCATGTCTACATCACCTGGAAGTGACGTAGGAACATTGGGGTGACACTCTGGATTTTGGGCAAAACTCTATGGTAAAATTGCCCTCAAACCATAGAGTTTTGCTCCCCGACATCACTAATATGCCTATGTTACTTCCGGGTGACGTAGGCACGTTGCTCCATGTTGCTGTTGGGGCAGGGGATTTCTTCCCACTGGCCAGTGGCAGGCAAGAGCCCACTAAACCAGCAGATCCCCTGCCCCAAACTGCAACTGGCAACCCAAATTTCTGGGTTGCAATAGGACAGCCTGAGATACTACAGCCTCTAGGCTAGCAGAAAGCAGCTCCAGCTTGCAGGCTTGTTGGGACTTCTCTTGACCCTCTGAATCAGCCATAACCAAGGAGGAGCCAGTGGCTGACAACTTGTACTCTGGATCCCAAAGGCAAGGAGGATAAAGAAAGGATGTAGAATGGGCAAATAATTAATATGTTGAATGAAGGGTAGGCGGAGGATGAGTCTTAAATGAAAGGACACATGTGTCAAGAAACTGAGAACAGTGAGGGCTCTGCAGAAAAGATCTCATGATGCCTAAGATGTGGGTAGGGTTGCATACCCTGGAGGGATTGAGAGAGTAGTGTTATGGAGGCTGATTAAGAAACAGGATGGCTAAAACAAGTGGAACCACAAAGTGTCCTGAAAAGCCAAGAAACAAGGGATGGTGAAGCCACAAACAAGGAGACGCCAAGAAGAAAGTAGGAATGAGGCAAGACTGCATATAGGTCATAATCAGATGGCATGGCAAAGCTCCATTCATGAAGGGATCATGAGCAGCCTGTTATTGTGTATACATGCTCCTCTCCTTCCTCTCCCCTCCTGCATGGAGCTCACATGAAGGCTTCACTCAAGCTCTAGTTTCTCATATTTGAATGCCTGTACTTGTGAAACTAGAAACTTGTTTTCCCCATCACAAAATAAATTGAGGTTGTTATGGAGAGGGGAGTTTCTTTTGGCCATTAATTCCTCTATCCTCTCCTTTTTCTCTTTCAAAAGAGGATTTCTTTTTAATTTTTATTTTATTCCTGTTTGAAGAGAAATTAATGCATCCTTTTGTAACTTCAACCCTCACAATTGTTTTATGTTATAAACTACCAGGTGGTGCTCAACCAAGAGGTTACTGTGTGGGAAGATATTGCCTGCCTCTGAGCATCTACAGAGTGAAATTCTGGAATACTGCAGAACCTCCCTTTCTGACCCTCCTCTCTTCAAATTTCTAATTGAAAACAGACTCCAAAAGAAACCGATTGTTGGATTTCAGAGAGAAAAACAGGTAAAGAGGAATCAACAGAATTTTTCAACAGTGCTAGCAGATGCACTATTCTAAGTCCATTGACTTCAACAGGTTTGGAATGGTGTAACTCAGCTTAGGCCCCGGGCACACAGGCCGGCTGAAATGCGGCTACTCAGAGCCGCTCCAAACTTGATACGCCGCGGCGGGATCCCACGGATCCCCTAGCCGCAGCGCAGCACTCCCCGGCACACTCAGATGCCGGGGAGGAAAAGTCCGAGGGGAGGGGGGAGGCTGCCGAATTGCGCATGCTCGGGCATGCGCAGTACGGCTGGGGGCTGGGATGCGGCGGCGCCAGGACGCGCCGCCGATCTCACAGCCCTGCCTGCGCCGCACCAATGGATGCAACCACCTAGAGAGGTGGTTGTTTTTTGCGGCGCAGTTTGGGCCGTTGGGACGGATCAGGGACGGAGACGGCACGCTCGCCAGATGTTGAGGTGAGATCGCGCCTGTTTGCTCCGCCCCAGTTCCGTCCCGCTCCCGGCCCAAATGGGCTCGTATGAACGGGGCCTTAGAATCACAATATTAGAATCTTTGTGGAGAGGAAACAAATTCCAATTTACCCAGCTGCCTCCATTCAGATGTGATGCGACAGTACATTAATAAACTGGGATCGAGATTTCTCAAAACGGAAAGCCTTTGAATGTATTCTACACACAAACGGAAGAGGAGGTAGGAGAGTACATAAGCATCATGAGATGTATTCATACTCATCACAAAGAGTTTTGTTGGGATGTGTGAATGTTGCCATCAGACAGGAACATCCGGGCACCGTTACAGGAAAGGAACTGGCTAGGCAAAGAAGGGAGTCAAGGTCACTAGGCCTAGAGCTGATGCAGACTAAAGAATTCTGGAAATTATGGTATCTTCTGCAATTGCAACACTGCCAATGGGAAACCCAAAGGGGGCAATAAGAGCTCAGGAGGAGTAGAGAGTGTTATTAGGACTGGACTTTACATACTGATTTGAACTCAATAGTCAATTGGGGGTGGGGACAGGCTTTTACTACAAAGCTAGTACTGATCTTCAGAACCCTCAAAACATTGTCTTTTTTTTTAAAAAAAATGCAATTAGTGTCAGCTGGAATAAAATACCCTCGCTGAAGTATTTCCATGTTTATTGGTAATGAAATGTTTATGGAGCAATTTGGTATGCTAGTAAAGGAGTGAATGAATTTAGTTCAGGATGAAGGGACAGGAAGTGTGAAGGACTCCTAAATCACTTTGAAGCAGATATGCATGGCAAAGCAGTGCACACACATTCATACAAATGAAATTGTCAAAAAACCACCCACTCACTTTATCGTTCTGAACATTGCCATCACTAAATGCTTTAAGGGGGCTGTTGGAAATAACTTAAAATATTGCACTGCCGAGTATTGGTCATGATCTTCAGTTCTATTTGATCATTCAACCCTGATTAATATATACAGTGGCAGGAGGACTGGTGAAAGGCAAGGATAAAGAGAGAGCCAATATGGAGAAGAATGGTTAGCTTGGCATGGCCTTCTGACAGTGTCATATAATGGCCAGAGTGTCAAATTAGGTCCAAAGAGACCAGAGCTCAAATCATGGTTTAGTCTCAGAGTTCCTGTGTTTCCTTAGGCTGATCACACTTTCCCTGTAGCCTACCTCAAATGATTATTGCGAGGATTAAGTAGAGGAAGGAGCAGAGGTCATTTCGTGGGGGATCGCAGTTCCCCCGGGTGAGGTGCAGGGGGGCGGGGCACATGATGAAGCCCCACCCCCTGCTTCCGGCCGCCCTGCTTCCAGCCCTCATTCAGCCAGGAGGAGGCAGGAGAAGAGGGAGGGTAAGTTGCTTCCTCCCCGCCTCTCCCCACCCCTGTCTGCCTGGGGCCAGGGAGGGCCTTGGCAGGGCTTCCTCGCACTCCCGCTGGCCTTGTAGGTCCACCACCGGGCCCCTGATGTCAGGGGGTGTGGCTTATGCTAATGAGTTATGCTAATGAGTTCCCCTAGCTCTTTTTCTACGAAATGACCCCTGGGAGGGAGAAATATATCTGCCGTTCCTTGAAGTACGAGGAAGATAAAAAAAAAAGATAGGATCAGAGATGAGGCAGACAGCTTGCTCTAGCAGCTAATAGAGCTGAACTGAGCCATTAAATACTTGCTTACTGACTTTTTAACTTTTAATCTGAGGACAGCAAAGATCACAGGTGCTCAGGTTTTCTAAAGTCATTCATATCTTGAAAGCAGAAGCTTTACTTAAATTCCATATGCAGGATTGGCAGTGAAAGAGCAGACATGACATGGAGATTAGACTGGCATCCTGATTCTCAAGATATTAGTATCTGCACTGGAATAGCAAACAGCTTTCACTGCTCAAGTCAGGGAGCTTATCAGATATGATCTATGAATCTCCAAGGATGGAGATGTTTTGACTCTGATGTAAACACAGAGCAACAGGCTTGTACTGAGAGGGGTGAGATATGTGTTCCCTTTCTGAACTACACAGCATTATAACCTACTGGAATCTCATACAACTCAGCCAAATGACTGGGGGAGCCAGTATGATGTAGTGGATCAGCATGTTGGACCAAACCTTGGAGATCCAGGTTCAATCCCTCACAATACCATGATGCTTGCTGAGAGATGTTAGGCCAATCTCTAGCATGGATACTAGTATTCCAGTGAGCAAAGTCTGAAGCCCTCCAAAGACTTCCTCCAAATTAAGTTGTTCTCACTCCAATGGAAGGCCACTTGTGCTGTGGTCACACTACAGGCTTGGTGCAATCTGGCTGCACCTCTAATTACACTGTTTTATCTTGTAACAAGAAGTTTTGATCAGACATCCACTATCAAACATTTACGACAGGCCGCAGATGGACTTCCTCCGTCTGATCGCTCCAGTGCGCTCCTCTTGCCTCATTGAAGCATGCTGGGAGCACGCACCACTGAAAATACCCCTGGTTCACCGACATCACATCTGATCGGGTAGTGGCGGGTAAACTTGCGATGGCCATGCCTCCCCCCATGTTTTCTGGCCCTTGTGACTGGGGCCTCTGGTGCAGAAACAGGAGAGAGGGGTTTGGGGAGGGATTTGTCACTCAAAAACAACTCCCCTGGGGACTACTGTTCCAGAATGACTACTTGGCCATGATGATTGACAACGCCAAGGGCAATTGTGTGCTTATGTGTACATAGCTACCTGATCCAAAGGAAAAAAAAATGGAGGTGGAAACAGAAGGGAAGATTCAGACTTCCCAAATGGCTTGACTTTGCAACAAGAGAGTTCAGACAACCAGAAATGCAGGGCGAAAGCAATAGCATCCGTAAAGACTGGAATTTCTTTGGTGTCCGTTAACTCCACTTTGAACACAGGGCAGAATGGGGTGGCAACAACTGGGACACAGAAGGAAGATAGATGTCACTATCTGATCATACTCTTTAAATCTGCAAGGGTACTGCAACAATATTGGATCAAAATGCTCATGTGGCCGCAGCCTTGGACTGGAGGAAAGCTCCTTAGTCTGGAGGAACATTCTTCAGCCAAAAGTAGAATACATGCCATGGAGTCTAACCTGACTTGAGGCTTGTCGTGATGCTAAATTGGAGGGGAATATTCTTTTTGCTTCCCTGAGCTCTGCAGAGGAAGAGTCAGATAAATATGTTCTAGAAAGATACAAATCTAATGTGATCCAGCCTGAGGGCCTGTAGAACCATCATGTGGATAAGCTTAGGGTGCATTTAGGAAGCAGGACTGGATAAACATTTGCTACATCTTGAGATAAGATGAGTCAGGGCAAATGAGAGATACCAGTCTGGGATCCCATTTAGTGTTCCACTTGGGCTCCTATTTTGAGTATCTTCATTTCAAAGTGAAACTTGGAGGGGAAGGATATCTCCTGGACAATTATCATTGCATCTGATGTATAGGCCACATTTGTATGCTGCTAAAGCTGTATGGCTGTGGTTGGTCCTTTGCCAATCTAAGGCTGCTGCCACACGGGACAGCTGAAATGCGGCTAATCAGAGACGCACCGAACTTGAGACGCTGCGGCGGGATCCCACGGATCCCCTCAGCCACGGCGCATCGCTCCCCGGCACGATCAGATGCCAGGGAGCAAGAGTCCGATGGGAGGGGGAGGCTGCCAAACTGCGCATGCTCGAGCATGTGCAGTACGGCTGGGGGCCGAGATGCGGTGGCGCAGGGATGCGCCGGCCAATCCCACGGCCCGCCTTGAGCCGCTCCAAGGGATACAACGACCTAGGAAGGTGGTGCTTTTTTGCTGCACGGTATCGGCGTTTGGGACGGAACAGGTACGGGCAGGCAATGATTCCCAGATGTTGCCGTGGGATCGTGCCCATTTGCTCTGCCCCCGTTCCGTCCCACTCCCGGCCCAAAAGGCCTCGTATGGACAGGACCTAAGTAACTTGACCTTTTGACATTGTGCCATCATGGTTGAGGAGGATTACATGGTCAGCAGAAGGTACATGTCTCCTGATATGAAATGAAGGTGTAGTGGTTAGAACATCAAGGTATGAACTGGAAGACCCAGGTTTGAATTCCAATTCTGTTATGGAACTTTGTTGGGTGACCTTGGACCTGTCACTATCACTCAACCTAACCTACCCCACAAGGTTGTTGTTTTTGTGAGGATAACATAAAGGAAGGGAGAGCAATGTAGTAGTAGTGGCAGTAACTGTAACAGCAGCAGCAGCAGCAACAACAACAACAACAGTACCAAAATCTGTGAAGGAAAGAAAATTACACTAAACCCCAGAATTTAAATTCTAACTGATGATGCTAGTGTATTTATCTAATTAATCAACTGATTGGTTAGCATCTTTGTCAACTGATTGGACCTTATTATTGTCATCAACTGATTGGACTATATCATCATCTATGCAGGCAGGTATGACACACTGAATATCTCTGGATCCATAGCAACACAAGGACAGGAATCTGGAGCCCTCTAACTCCACTCAAATGTGTATAGATTGTTCTCTCACTCAGCTGCCCAGAGCATCTGTTTCCATGAGGCAGAGACCAGAGCTTGTTCATGACACCTGGATACAAGCCTATTGTTTGGGCTGCAGCAGATCAACACAGCAACCCCTCTGGAATTCAGTGCAGATAATAAAACGTTGACTGACCAGCAGAGCAGTGAAATTTATTATTTATTTATTTTTATTTAACTTTTGATTTCCTATACCACCCTAACCCCTTGGTAGGGGGTCTCTGGGCGGTTTACAGAGTGGGGTGCTAAGCACACATTTGTTCCCTAACTTGGGAACAAAGGTTCCCTACCCTTTGAAGGTTAGCCTTAACAAAAAAGGGTTGCATCTCTTACAGAAAAAATAACCAATGAGGAGCTTAAGTGGACCTCCTTGGAAAGGGAGATTTTAAAACATGGAGGCTGTTTTATAGGGATGTGTTTAACTAACTTCTTATCAGTCTGAACTCTTAAGAAGAGGCAAAACAAGGACACACTTGACAGTCTCAGGATATACCAGGGTTCATATGTGTGCAAACCATCCTGAAGATAACACAGCTTCTTCCCTCTCTAAAGCTTGTGGACACCCAATGAATTTGATAGGCAATAGATCCAGGATAGATAAAAGAAAATATTTCTACACTCAGTGAGATGGCTTTGGAAGGGACAAAGGCGTATTAATGTAAAACAAGTCCATTAACAGCCACTAGAGATGGTAACTAAAGGGAACCTCCATGTTCCGAGGCAGGAAATATCAGTACCACTGCTATGAGGTAACATCAGGAAGAGTTCTTAGCATCTATGCTCTATTGGTTGGCCCTCCAAGGAACCTGATTTGCCAGCTCATGAAACTTTGTGCTGGATCTAGATGGACCACTGGTCTGATCCAACAGGGCTCTTTTTATGTTCATTTATTGTATTAGTCATTTAATCAGATACGAAAACCATTCAAAAACCATTACATGGACTTTACAGTTTACAAATTACAGTGTGCCCCACAGTTAAAATAACAAAGAATCTTAAGAGCACTAACAAAGTTATTGTGGCATAAGCTTTCGTGACCAGAGCCCAATTCATCAGATGCACCTGTAGACACAAGTTTTTTAAAAAAAAATGGGAACATGGGGATGGGTGTGTTTCAACAGCCATGCGGGGGTACCAAAAATACCTCCTCCTTGCTGCATGGTTCCTATCCAGACTGGGGTCCCATAGACATCTAATTTGCCTTTAGAAGGTACTGGGAGAACCATGGTTTCCATCTCATCTAATCTGACCTTTTCTCTGACCAAAACTTTTCAAATGAAGGCTATTGCGAGCTTTTAGTTTTTGGTAAAAGCACCCAGTGTGGTGTGCCCACCTATATGGTAACCAATCTACAGATGAGGCCTGGAAGTCTCCTGTAAAATACAACTACTCCACAGTTCCTGCCTTCTTTCTGGAATCACAGTACAGTAACTAGAGTTGCCAGACTGCCCAGTAACACTCTTCTCTCCCCCCTCATCACCCCCTTTTACCGGTAGGAACCCGAAAATCATTGCAACGTGCCTACAAAAACTGGAAGTGATGTAGGCACATTGGGGACGTCAAGGGGCGATGCTCTGGTTTTGGGGCAAAACTCTATGATTTGAAGCAAATTCTACCATAGTTTTTGCCCCAAAACCAGAGCATCACCCCCGACATCCCTGATGTGCCTACATCACTTCCTGTGTATGCACATTGCAACGGTCCTCCCCAGTTCCAGAAAATCCCTCCCCCACTGGTGTGACAATTAGACCTGGCAACTCTAGCATTAACTTGTGCAAATCAGAGTGGGGGAGGGGTATGCTGGGCATAGGGTTGCCAATTCCTGCTTGAGAAATCCCTGGAAATTTGGGGTGGAGCCTGGGGAGGGGATGGAGTTTAGCAGGGTTGTGATGCCATAGAATCTACCATCCAAAGCTGCCATTTTCTCCAGGGGAACTGATCTCTGTGGTATGGAGATCAGTTATAATTCAAGGAGAACTAGTCCACACACTTGGAAGTTGGCAACCCTAGCCTCACTTTGCATTAGACCCATACAAGGCCCCCTGAGAGGGCATTCATTTCTTAAAGTTACAGGCACTGCTTCTATTACTTAGAGTATAGTTTAGCCCCCATATGCTTTAAAAAAAAAAAAGATGTCAAGTTTTTCTGCAAACCTAGTACTTTTTCTACTTTGTAGAAAGATCTGTCTTGTCACAGTGTGCCCCCAGTCTCCAGATTCGACTAGTATCCACAGATGGGCTTATGTTGAAAGTTAGATATATTGATACCTAACTGCACCAAAATTTAGTTTCTGCTGCATGATATTTTTCTCAGTGCACAAAATGGATCCAGCTGCATGTTCGAATAAACTGTGTATCAGGGCAACCCTCTCCAGAACACATTTGTTTGCCCTCAGAAAGAGCGTGCAGCAATTTAATTTTAGCCTCACCAGATGATACTGAGAAGCTGCAAACACAAAGATACAGCAGGTGAACTCAGTGCAATCACCTCAGACTCGCAGGCCTCTTCTGTGTTTTGCTCCTCTCTATTACCATCATTATGAAATGGGAAAAGGCTAAAAGGGCCTATAACTTTGTTAAGTAATGATGACAAGTCAGAGGCTCCCTTTCTCGAAGCTGCATGAGAGAACGAAAGGCAGGGAATCTGGGACATGAGAGCAACAGCAGAGGCCGTCTTGAAGCTATCAAAGCCGGAATAAATTAAGTTTCCTTCTTGGCTTTTATTGTTTATGGAAAAAAAAGCTCTCTCTGATTCAACAGGAATAAGACCTCACAGAGGCAAGGTTAAAAGCTATAAAAACCAACAACAGTAGGTAGGTATAAGTCCAGATGAGTCCTTTTGTGCCCCCCCCCCTTCTGGTCATTTGGATAAGAATACAGCACGCTGTACGGAATCTCCCCCCTGTTCCTGTTATGGCTGGGAGCAAAGGCAGAATGAGAAGGGAGCTGTGAAGTTAAAGTAAAAACTGAACTACAGGCCAAAGATTCTCTCTTATGAAGGGCAACAAAAGGTAAAATCTGACCCTCTGGCAATTTAGCAATATGATCATCTTCTTGAGAAGCACTACATGGATATATAATAAAGGCCGTAACATGAAATCTCTCTCTTTTTTTTAATTTTCCACTAGAGTCTACAGGGATGGGACAAGGGATGTCAACTAAAACTAGAAAGCTAACAAAGATCCGATACGATAAAGTGGTTCATTACACAATTTCCCTATCTATTTAAAAATACAGATGAAGGTTAAACTAACTATTTCAATGTGATTCAGTACAAACATTGTGTATACTCTTCGTCAGGGGTCATTAGCATAACTTATTTGCATATGGCACACCCCCTGGCATCACCGGACGTTTGTCAGAAGGCAACACCCATCGCTCAGGCTGCACCCCAAAAATCTCCAGGTATTTCCCAACTCAAAGAAAGAAAGAGACAGACAGACAGACATTTCAGGGCACTCCCCCAAACCCACCTCTTCCACTGAAGTAATTTCCTTCTTTCAAAATTCAGATTTAAATACACCAACATATATTACCTTTCTACCCTAGAAATCCATGCTTCCCTGGCCCTTTCTCATCTTACATTGCTTTCTGCCCCTCAAACCTTCAGCATCTTACTCTCCTCCATTTTATCTTCAAAAACCACCCTGTGGACTGCCCCCCAAGCATCAAGAATACAGAGCATCACTGCCGCAGACATAGTATTCCATCTGTACTTTGTGACTAATAGCCTCTGATGGACCTCTGCTCTGTATGTTTACCAAACCCCTTTGCTTGGTGGGGAGTGGGGAGAAACAAAAAACCCTTCCTGTAGACATTTTATTATCAGGCTATAAAAATGATCAAGGAATGCACCCAAACATGGAGAGGAAAATTATATTCTGCATCAGTAATTCATGGTCTGCATGTGAGAACTGATCCCAGCTCAGGATATTCCCAGAGGAGTCTACACTTTATTTATTTTTATCTGCAGATTAACATTGCAAGATCAAAAGCCCTTGTCTCTTGTAAACATCTTTCCATCTCCTACACTGGAATCCAGTAAAAAGGCTAAGTCCTTCATTTAGAAGAGAAGAAGAGAAAAGATTGGATTAATACCCCGCCCTTCACTACCCGAAGGTGTCTCAGAGTGGCTTACAAACTCCTTTCCCTTCCCCTCCCCACAACAGACACCCTGTGAGGTAGGTGGGGCTGAGAGAGCTCTTGACAGAAACTGCTCTTTTTCAAGGACAGCTCTTATCAGAACTACAGCTTGCCCAAGGTCATCCAGCCAGGTGCAAGTGGACAAGTGGGGATTCAAACACGAGTCTCCCAGATTAGAGTCCGCGCACTTAACCATTACACCAAACTGGTTTATCAAAGGTAAAGGTTCCCTTGCTCGAAAGCCAGTCGAGTCCGACTCTAGGGTTGCGGTGCTCATCTCCGTTTCAAAGCCGAAGAGCCAGCGCTGTCTGAAGACGTTTCCATGGTCATGTGGCCGGCATGACTAAACACCAAGGCGCACGGAACGCTTTTACCTTCCCACCAAAGTGGTACCTATTTATCTACTTGTAATTTCTTGCTTTCGAATTGCTAGGTTGGCAGGAGCTGGAACAAGAGACGGGAGCTCACTCCGTCATGCGGCAACTCGGGTCTTGAACTGCTGAACTACTGACCTTCCACAGCCTGCAGTTCAGCGTCTTAACCACTTGAGCCACCGCAGCTCCTAAAAACTGGGTTATGGATTGCTGTAATTAATGAACCCATTGATTGCTTCCCCAACTTTTCCCTAAAGACTATTTCCATATGTAATTCATAGAAAAATCATACAAAATTGGAGTCCAGACTTCAGTGCCACCTTTTAAGACAAACAAAATTTTATGCTAGGCTGGAATGCACTCAGGGGGTGAAAATCCAACACACACACACACCGCCCAGCCATCCTCATCTCCCCGAAGCAAAGAAGTCAGAGCATGCAAGGCAAGAAAGCTGGAGTCCATACACTCCAGAGCCACCTTAAGACCAACAAAGTTTTCTGCAAGCCTGGAAAGGACACAGGGGCCCGTGGCTGCATCCTTCCCTCCTCCCACGGCACCTCTGAAGGCTGAGGCATGGCCCAGGGGATGGGTGTGAAAATCCAACCACCATGACCTCGCCCAGTCATCCGCTTCTCCAGTACCTTCTCCAGAAGCCCATGGTGCACAGCAACCCTGAAGGGTTCTCACAAAGACAGACTCTGGATTCAGAGCTGGGGTCCTCTACAGACAGCTCCCACCACCAGCTCACTTGCATGTGGTCTAATGAGGGCTGCTGAGAGGGGGGGAGGGGCTTGTTTATGCGGGAAGACAGGGCAGGGCGGCCCACTACACTTGTAAAACACATGGAGGAGAGAGACAGAGGAGGGTTAGGGCAGGGCAGCGGACAGACAGACATGGCTGCATTCCTCACCTGATGTTCTCCAGGTGCCCTTTGTCTGCAGGGCAGCTAGAGAACATCAGGCAGGGAAGCCAGGCATTTAAATCCCCCCTTCCCCATAAAAGACAGATACTATATGTATGCAAAAAAAGAAGTCATCCTCAAATAATCAATGTTGATATTACTTCCCACCCTAATATAGAAGATGGTGGTAGTACCTCACAGCTCTTCATACCCAGGGAAATATTACATATGAATAGGTGACATGGACATCTCCAGTGGCCAAAGTTTTGGCTTATCTGTGTGAATTCCTTTTAGAACTCAAGTAACTCTATCTACACAAACCAAGCATCATTAGCTGCATCCCTAAAAAACACTTTCCTGGGAGTAAACCCCAGTGAACAAAGTGACACTTCCTTCTGAGTAGACCTGTTTGGATTACTTACAATTTATAGACAAAGAAATGAGGTTTAGGTGTAATGTTTTGCCCCAAAACACCCGGCAAGTTATGTCTGTGTTTTTCTGTTCCCTTAGTCTGAATCATCATTAGATTCTATTTCAAGCCCAAGCTGTTTGTCTGCTATGTTATAGCTGTAATATGACAATCTCCAATAAACCTCACATAAAATGTCATCTAAAGGTCAGGGTCAAACATGCTTGAAAAGAATCAAATAAACAAAAACAAGTCTTCAGAGCAGGCTGCTATTGCCTGTCAAGCAACAGAGCAGATTGCCTATGAATGCACGACAATTAGAAAGAGGATGGATTTGTATGTGGCCCTCTAGCTGTGACGTGGCTACATATAACCTTACCCACTATTATTGCAAGATGGAACTCCCTATGAAGAGCTGAGGTTGTATGTCACTCTGCTAGGGACTTCAAGCAGGAGTCTTTGCAGCTTTATACCCAAGTATTGCTTGAATCTGGTGCGGCATGAGCACAGATCTTTAATGGGAAATCCATTAGAATGATCCGGGGCAAACTACCCCATATGGAACCAGAGGCAAGTACCATGTGTGAAATCAGTCAGGGTCTTGCAGGAATTTGAAGTTACGGCAGTGGGGGTGGATTGCAGGGCCTTTTCAGTAACTGTCGCTGGACTAGGGAACTCCCTGCCCTAGGAGATGAGATTCAGTTTATCTCTTCTGGAGTGGGCTAAAGGAATTTTTTTTAATTCCAGAAGGCCTTTGAATGATATTTTATGACAATATTTTATATTTGCTGTTTCTCTGTTCTATATTGATAGCTATTTTACTGCTGTTACTTTCCCCCTCTCTTCTATGTTAGAGTTTGCATGTATTCTTATTCATTTTATTAACTCTTTTCCCCCCCAGCTGTAAACACCCTGGGTGCCCTTAATGGGCATAAAGGTGGTTATAGAAATAAACTAAGCTAAACTACAAGGCATCTTTGCCTGTGTCTGCTAAAGAGCTGTGAAATCCCAGTTCAGCAGCAGGATCATCCTCCAATGCCTAATTTGCTTCTTGTAGCTCATTATTAGAATCCCAAGTGTTCCAGTCCCTGCAGCCCTAGGATTTACTGTGATCATCTCTCAGCAAAGCAGAAAAGTCCTTGACTATCTTGAGTACTACTCAATGACAAGCTTCATGCTCCCATAATGTAACAGGCCCCTGGGGGGTTGAGTTTTCCTCCCTGGGCACATCACTCTACAATAATGGAGATAGCTCTAATCTATACCGTACTTTTCTGTCCATGGAGTCTCAAATGGTCCATTCCTCAAATTTGCATGCAGTGAAAGAGAATTACAAACATGAAATACCTTGTCTATGTTAAGTTGGGGCAATCATATAAGGGATATAGGTCACCATGACTTAGGTTATCCCAAGACATGTTGTTGACCGAGGGGTTTCCTGTTTACAGCTGTCAGCAGCTGATACTATCTGTTCTCTATCTCCATTCCTGCATTAATTCTAGGTCCGAGGGATATCTTGCCAACAACCTCTCTGCCCCCCCCCCCCCCCCGCTGCAGGTATAAAAGTCTGGACATGGCCAGAGGGCAAGAGCTGAAGAGTTCTTGGACCTTGGCTATGAACCTAAGTCTCACTGCCTGAGATCTATGATGGCCAATCTGGCAGAAGTCCTGCCCAGGATGTGTTTGTTGTCTGGCTTGTTTACATTCTGTTGTCAATTTGGTTTGTTTCAGAAACTTCTGTAAGCCACTTTGGGGAGAAAAGTGATATAGAAGTTATTAAATACACAAATAAATACTAGGAGAATTTCTAAAATTAATTCTAACATTGGAGCATGTTCATTTGCCACAGCTTTCAGTTCCTTCAGTTCATTGTCATCACTGCTCCTCCTTAAGTTACTCAGGTACATTGATACTCAGGTGCATACATACCTAGATACAACATTGCCAAACAACAAAGGTGATATGATCCTTTGTATCTAGATTTTCTGTGGTGTGTTTACTGATGCACACATAGTAAATGCCTTGATACAATTTAAGGAGGGAAAAGGGCTTGTGGACGAGGGGAGCTGAATCCTCTCCTCTGCATCTTGCCTCACTGCCATTCTTTTCCCCAAACAATTTTTTTTCTCAGTGACACTCCACTTTGAACACGCCATTTCTTATAACTTTCCATTTCTTGCATTCATTCATGTCTCCTCCCTCTGTTTTACCAATGGATAATGCATTGTAAAAAAGCAGTCTTGACATTTTATCATATACATAGGCCCCTGCCACACGGGGGGGGGGGGGGGGATAGCCGCACCAAAAGAGAGACCCGGCGGCGGGATCACATAGATCCCCTGAGCCACCATGCCCTTCCTCCCCGGCACAATCAGATGCCGGGGGAAAGCCACTGAAGAAAGAGCGCGACAGCCGAACTGTGCATGTGTGCGCATGCGCAGTTCAGCGGGGAGCCTGGATTGATCCGGACGACAGGTGTGGCGCCGATCCCACGGCCACGCTTGCAGCGGTGCTTCAGGGAAGTCCTCCTCTGTAGGAGGTTCTTTTTTGCAGCGGGTTTTCTGGGTTTAGGGCCGGATTGGGGACGGGTGTGCGCCACTTCCCAGATGTTGCGGTGAGATCATGCCCATTTGCTGCACCCCTGATCCGTCCCTCTCCCGGGCCAAAGTCTCCTGTGTGACCGGGGCCATAAATTGTATTAAGAGTCAGTTGTGAGGTGTTCTTCACAGAAAGAATCTTGATCAGTCATATATGTGATCACACCATGACTGCTTTTTGCAATGTTTTATCATTGTGCAGGTATATGATAGTAAAATAGAAGGGGAGGGATTTGAGGAACTTAAGGGATTTGCAGCAAAGCGGACATACTCCAGTTCAGAAATTAATTTTAAAACTCCTCCTAGAAAGAACTAAAACACAGAATAAAGCAAAGTTCTGGAAGAATAAAGGAGCAGAAGGAGGATGAAATCTACTCCTCCCTAAAATAGATGTGAATTGCAAGGGGGGCAGCTTTTCAGCATAATTTCAGAACATGGCCGCTGGACACCCTTAAAATGAAAGCGTCCTTTTGTTGACGGGAAAGTTTCACCTCACTTATATCACAGGGGTGAAGGAACTCAAAACTACAGAGACAACAAGGAAGCTCATCTGTACAAGTAAGCCACATTTCCCCTCTTGCTATTCCTTGTGTGGCTGGAGCTTATTTCTAGCAAAGGGGCTCTACTTGACAAGCACAGGAGTGGTAAAGCGGGGGGAAAGCAACTCTCACATCTCTGGCATTGCTAGGAAGTGATACCATCTGCATTGTGAGCTTTGCCATTGCTTTATTTTTAACTTCACCTTGCACTGCAAGAGCTCAGTGTGAAGGTCATCTGTAGAGGCAGGTTGCAGTCTGATGGAATAACAACCTTCTGTTGTATCTCGTAAATGTACTAATTTGGCACATCTGCTACACCTTAAACATATATGGTGCATGGTCCACCAACTTCCACAGCATGCATGACATTGCTTTAATACAGATCAGAAGCAAAACTTTACAACTGAGAGTGCTCAATTTAAGTTCAAAGTGAGCTTGAATACATAGCACCTTTTTTAAAAAATATGCAGGCATTCTTTATTAAGTTGGATAAGAAGAGCTCTAAAAAGGAAGATTAATTTCGGAAGAACAAACGTTTTGACAATGCTGATTTTGTCAATCCATGACAAAGAAATATTTTTTTCCCATTGAATAGTAGTGTTAGTTATCATCTTATCCACTTCTGGGAAATTTTGTTTATATATATCTTGAAATTTCAAAGGTATCTTTAGGCCTAGATATTTCCAATTTTTTTTTTTTGAAAATTCAACTTCCCAAAACAGTCCTACTAATTATCTACCCCTTGCTGAAGTGTTTGAATTGTTCTGGCTGGATGCTGGAATAAAATTTCTTCTTCTAATTATCTATATTGCAAGGTCATGATGCCCCTGTAACTCTACATCTGCAGATATGAGTCTCCTTAAGTTTGTACATCTCTTGTTAAAGGTTATTTCAGCCTAATACTGACCATTCAATGTTATTCCTGTGGAAATGTAGACATAAAAATTGTTACTTATTACTTGCTTTCACTACTGAATTGTATTGTATTGGCTTTTTAATGTGCAATGCTTATCAGTTTAAAACAATAAAATGTTAATTAAAAATGCAGAAAGTACTCAATTAGTTAACTAAACCAAGAGCACAAATGTAGCACTCATTGGACAATACTGATTTTTTTGCTCTGTAACCCTGAGAAACTTAGTGGACTTCAAAGAGACAAAGGCAGGTGAAGTATTAAATTAATTAATTAATGTAAATGGATTTTGTACATGATATGAATGCATCTGCTGCAGATAGAGTTCATTTCTATATTTCTATTAGGTGTTGAATCAGCTACTTTCTGTTGAAATGGAAGAAATATGTTATGAATTAACTGATGGTCCTTGTCATCTTGGCTTGTCACAGACTAATTTTCATGTAGACATTCATCTTGAGAAAGAATCAGTCTAAATGAGGCCTACAATGGAATTCTGTAGAGATTTATGACTCTGAGATCTGTGCAGATGTAAGACTGGGAACACCACTTGAGAGTCTAGCTTGTCTGAAACTCCTAGTAACAAACCAACATGTGACTTCTATGGTTTTGTAAGTAAAACAACCTATTAATTGAATGTCACTAGCTATGAGCAATGTGATACTGTATATGTTCTCTTCTATCTATATATCTAATTCTGAAGATGCCCCCTGTGTGC
>NW_015167069.1:1156366-1221669 GCF_001447785.1 Gekko japonicus
GGGGAAGTCGGCGAGGCTGGCGGCTTGCTCGAGCCAGGGGGGTGGAGGAGACGGGGGGAACCAGCGGGATGGAGGGGAGCTTACCGCCTCCTGCTGCTTCCTCCTCTGATTACTATGGAGCTCCCTCCCCCTCCTCCCTTCTCCCCCCCGTGAGTATCGCGGGTCCTGCCTGTTTTTCTAAGTTTAATATGACTGCATTCAGATGTCACAACAAACCTCCATTATTATTTTTTGGTGTAATGAGCGTGATTATCTATTATAGTCAAGAGCTCCCTCCCTCCCCCTTGTGTATGAAGCACAATTGAAAGCTCTCGATTTGGGTAGCGTTCAGACTCCAATTTGCCATGGGTGTGCAGGCTTTGGAGGCAATTTGAGTTTGTTTTCTCCCTGCAAACCAGGATTCTCAGTTTCAGAGAAAGGAAGCAAACTCCATTTTGCTCAGGTGCCTATATTTTGTTGAGGACTTCCTAAACCAGGAAAATTTCATGTCATACTTTTCATTGGTCAGTGGGGAAAATGACTAGGACCCACCCTTTGTGACCCAGTGAAGGTGCGAAAACCTCTAGATCATAGTGCATACGGAGGGGATCATTAGTATGTGTCTGGTGAACCCCATAGCTGGACAGTTTGCAGTGGGGGGCACTGGGAAGCATGAAATCACTTCTGATGTCACAAAAAATAATAAAATAAAAATAGAAGAGTCAGAGAAGAGCTGGGTCCCTGGCATGGATCAAGCCCTCTCCTAGCCCCCCCCCCCGCCCTGCTCTTGGCACAACCCCTCCTTAAGCTGCACAACTCAGGTGCAAATCAATCTAAAGGGCTTCCCCTCCTCCCTTGCCTACCCAGCCTCATGTGCCCCTCCACCCTCAGCCCGCACCATGGGAGGTTCTGGGTTCTAGCCCTCCTCCAACACTCCAGGAAAGAAGCTGCCATGGCAGGGCCCAGTTGTCAGTTCACTGGGGGGAAACTCAACAGTGGCCAGCCCCCACAAACTCTCTCTTCTCAGCTGCCCACTTGAGAAGTCATAAGCTGCCTATGTGAGGGAAGTGTCACTATCCAGCATGGGTTGTAGCCCGGGAGAGGGATAAGAAACAGAGAAGTAACACAATAATACAGCCTTTTATGAATTAGAAACTGTCTAACCTGTATCAGTGGATCTTATGTCTTGAGGCCCGGGAGCAGAAGCATCTGAGAATGGCAAAAATGTCCAACTTTACAGAAGTAAAGATGTAGTTCAAAAGCGGAGTGTACTGTTTGAGGGCCAAGAAATATTCATACATATTAGAAACTTGTATTCACTAATATTAAATAGATTTTGTTATGATAAAAAGTAGCAAGAATCAACAGTTTTAAATATATATTTTAAGAAGATATTCAAGAATAGATAACTTGTATGGTGCTTGAAGTTACAAAATCATTAGTTAGCCAAGAATGTGTAACCTTATCAAGTAAGACAGCTAGCAATTGTAAGGAGATGACTTAAAAATTTGAGACTATGGGAGGCTGGAATGACTGTGAGCTTCTTTTTAGAATGGATTCCTTGCCTGTGACCTGCTTATCTTTGGGTAAGATGTTTTTATGGACTTGTATAATTGCTCTCCTTTAATTATCTATGTGGCAGTCATGGACAATATAATTTTCTTTTGAGTTAATCACTGATAAAGACAGAAATAGCTATGTTGTAATAAGATGATAAAAAGGAATCAGGGATTCTCTAATAGTATTACTTGTGTACTGTACTTGAAACAAACCAAAACCATTGGTGAGGTGTACCTCTTGCCAGAAATGAAATGATCTGAAATAGGAAAGCTAATTTGATGCCTAAGGTAGATTCAGGAGGTAGCTGTGTTGGTCTGAAGCAGCAGAATGAAGCATGAGTCCAGTGGCACCTTTAAGACCAACAAAGTTTAATTTTGGGTATAAGCTTTCATGTGCATGCACACTTCTTCAGATACATTGAATCAAGACTTTCTCAACCATCCCATATAGGTAGGGGGGTTAGTTGCCAGGAAGGGCTGAGTCAAGATGTGTAAATAACTGAAGTATAGCTAAGATTGGATTAAAGCAGTTGGTAAGACGTGTGAATAGCAGCAAATCAGCATACAAAGTTTAATTCTGGGTATAAGCGAGAACTGAGTGACTTAGATCTGAACCCAATAAGATAAGAACCCAATATATCTGTTAAGCCCTGAAGGTTCCACTGTCCTGTGTTGTAATAACTTGTAATTCAGCAGTCGTTCATTCCAGTCTGTTTCTGAAACTAATAGCTATGTTGTAATAAGATGATAAAAAGGAATCAGGGATTCTCTAATAGTATTACTTGTGTACTGTACTTGAAACAAACCAAAACCATTGGTGAGGTGTACCTCTTGCCAGAAATGAAATGATCTGAAATAGGAAAGCTAATTTGATGCCTAAGGTAGATTCAGGAGGTAGCTGTGTTGGTCTGAAGCAGCAGAATGAAGCATGAGTCCAGTGGCACCTTTAAGACCAACAAAGTTTAATTTTGGGTATAAGCTTTCATGTGCATGCACACTTCTTCAGATACATTGAATCAAGACTTTCTCAACCATCCCATATAGGTAGGGGGGTTAGTTGCCAGGAAGGGCTGAGTCAAGATGTGTAAATAACTGAAGTATAGCTAAGATTGGATTAAAGCAGTTGGTAAGACGTGTGAATAGCAGCAAATCAGCATACAAAGTTTAATTCTGGGTATAAGCGAGAACTGAGTGACTTAGATCTGAACCCAATAAGATAAGAACCCAATATATCTGTTAAGCCCTGAAGGTTCCACTGTCCTGTGTTGTAATAACTTGTAATTCAGCAGTCGTTCATTCCAGTCTGTTTCTGAAACTCCTCTGCAATAAAACAGCTACTTTGAGGTCCCCCACTGAGTGCCCTGGGAGGCTGAAATGTTCTCCTACAGGTTTCTCAATTTTGTGATTCTTGATGTCAAATTTGTGTCCATTTATCCTTTAGCATAGGGTTTGACCTGTTTGCCCTATGTAGAGAACTGAAGGGCATTGTTGGCATTTGATGACATATACAGTTTCAGAAGATGAACAAGTGAATGTGCCTGAGATAGTGTAGTTGGTGTTGTTGAGGTCAGTGATTGTGTTGTCTGGGGGGGGGGGGTGGCAGCAAAGTTGGCATTGGGTATGAGTAAAGAAGCTAATGTTATTTAAAGCAGCATTTTTTTAAAAAAAATCAGCACTTGGCCAGGACAGCAATCAGATTTGCAGGCATATTTTCACCAGCAGAAGCTCCATAGACATCTCAGTTTAAAAAAAAGGGTTTTTTTCGGAAATAGTTATTTATTTATTTTTTGCAATGTTACTACAGCCTCTCAAGGAAAGGTCAGCAGTCTGTCTGTTTCTCCCATACCTCTCTTTCTCTTGTACAACCTTTTTGTTACCGGGATGTGAAGAGGGTTCAGCAAATGTGGAGCAGTGGGGAAGCAGGTTTGTCAGCTGGTAGGAGTGAAAGTGAACAGGGCTTGCTGCTTGTATGACAGGTGCACAAAAGCAGGGGGAAAATCACATTGTACAGAAGAGCTGCAGGTTGGAAATGAGCGGTGGGGGGAGGGAGAAGTGAGCCTGTGATCCAAAAATGTATATGAAAGAGCAGAAGGCACAAGGTGAGTCATATTCTAGGCCAGCTTCCAGTTGTCACTGTGAAGGAACTGTGCCTTGGCCTCATCCTTTCAGTGTACAGATGCTCTCGTTTGTTAGAGTACAAGATGTTTTCAGACTCTCCTACCTCTGAAGTAAGTTGGCAGGAGGGTGTAGGAGCTACAGGAATGTCAGATCAATGTGTTTCTATTCTTTAAAAAAATAACAGACACAGGAAGGAATGTATGTTTTGCTCTATGATGTCCCATGGGAGTGATGTTCTCGAATATCAGCTATAAACCCATCACATCCCACAGTTGGGGATGGGAAATGGGGGAACATCCCAGTCCTTCAACCCCACTGCTCAGCACTGACTCCTTCTCAAACAAAGCAATGAATGGGAGACTTAGAGCAGGGTGAAACGGAGGTCTGTTTGTGGGAATTTAATTGAAGTAAAGGCTAAATAAACTCCCTGCTTCTGGTAAACTTCTACAGTTATATGTCAGGATAGTAAACAGCCCTTTCCTGAATCTTTTTCTTGATGACAAAAGAGTGACAGACTCAAAACAAAATGGAAGGTAAAAAAGAGCTCTGAAGCTCATATTGCATCATCACCAGCCCACTTTTTGTCCAACTGTGGTCCCTGCCACACGGGACGGCTGAAACGCGGCTAATCAGAGCCGCACCAAACTTGAGACGCCGTGGCGGGATCCCACGGATCCCCTCAACCGCGGTGCATCGCTCCCCGGCACGATCAGATGCCGGGGAGCAAGAGTCCGATGGGAGGGGGAGGCTGCCGAACTGCGCATGCTCGAGCATGCGCAGTACGGCTGGGGGCCAAGATGCGGCGGTGCAAGGACGCGCCGACTGATGCCACGGCCCGCCTTGAGCTGCTTCAAGGGATACAACCACCTAGGTAGGTGGTGTTTTTTTGCTGTGCGGTATCGGCGTTTGGGACGGAACAGGGACGGGCAGGCAACGATTCCAGATGTTGCCGTGGGATCGCGCCCATTTGCTCTGCCCCCGCTCCGTCCCCCTCCCGGCCCAAAACGCCTCGTATGAACAGGGCCTGTGTTACCCTAGAAGGATGTAGTGGCCAAGGTGAAAAGGTCCTGAGGCAATGACTGCTAAGGTAAGGGACAGTGGTTGCCCCTGCACCCTCCCTGTGGCTACTGCTTCTCCTTCCTCCAAACAGAAGCATAACAGATACTGCCAACTATTTGCTTGCCAGCTGCTACCCCCACCTTATGGCAAAGATGACCCTGCAGCTGAATCCAGGCTTCTTTGTGGGGAAAATGTGGTCCTCTTTCTCATTGTGAAGATGCAGCCCAGGCATAGCAATGTGGCCACACCGTGCCCACTGCCATGTGCTCTCCTACCTCGTCCTGTGCTTCTGCTAGCTGAGGCAAACCTAGTAAGCACGGACCATCCCTCCAGAATGGCAGCCCATCGTTAAGTGAAATGGTCATTCCATTGCCGTACAGAACAACGGGGGAGTAGACCACAATGGGACTGATGGATAGATGCAGCTTTGCTCATCTGCTAACTGAATATGCATCAGCCCCATATCAAGGCTTCGGGGCAGTTACCAATGGCCACAATGCTGTCAGTGAAGTACTTACAAGTCCTATTGATTTCAGTGTGATAATTAAGCACATAATTAAAATCACCCCCCTAAAATCACTGAGATAAAAAGTGCATTGCTTCCAATGGATTATGCCCATTGCTATTAAAAGCAATCGTGCTTTTATCTGGAAAACAAATGCCAGCTGATATACAAAACATACCTCAAAATTGTTCTTCTTTGTCCTGCTTAGTCTGACCCACTTTAGAATTTTCACAGAGGAGCTCATCTCCCAGCCATTTGGACCAATACTGCCCTTGTCTTATTGAATCTAGCACATGGATGGTACAGTCAACAGTAGGAATTTCTGTGAAAATCTGTGGCTTTCATTGCACCATGTGAAAATAGCATCTTTGCAATGGCAGATCTGCTTCCAGTTTTCTGAGCACTTATCTCAGATCGCCAAAACAAAGGAGAGAAGTCGCAACTTGTAACACAGGATGCTTAACAATTAAGCTGCTTGCACAGGAAGGGAAAGGAACACTAATTAGCCTTGATGGATGCACAATAGCTCACTAGCCTTTTGCTTTGAATAGGAATTGATGATGAGTACTAGATAGAGAGGATGAATAGCTATAGATGCTGTGAATTTCACAGCAAGCATGTCCAATAGTCCAATATGCTTTGCTCAACCACTGTGATCACCTGTGAGCCGAATGACCTATCCATTGAGCACCTTGAAGGGTATTGGACAGCTTTGCAGCAGCCAAGGAACTGTGATGGTGGAGTTTTGTTTCCTCGTGATAGCAGAGTTTCATGTCCTTGCCTTCTAGGGACTTTTGCATCTGCACAAGATCAAGTCTACCCAGGGTCATGGATGGTCACGTCAGGTCATTAAAGGATATGAGAGGGGAATTACACCGCTCATAAGGCTGTGTGAAAAGGCACATTTGTGAATAATGTCAATAATGTGGATTTAAAACACCAAATGGATTTTTTAAAAAACAACAACAACAACAACAACACCTGAGTGTTTCTAATCGCCACGTGACTGACTGATTTCCTGATTGTTTTCTATTGGCTGTCAAGTGTTAAGCAGCAACAGCAAGGAAAGGGGAAAACAGGGCTGTCATTGGCGTCTGTGAGAAAGTGCATGCATGAAACGCCACCAACTACACTGCATTGTACTGTTTGAATACCTGAAAAGTAACTAACTTGATGAATGGCCTCAAACTGTTCACAGTCAGTAAATGGTCACCACACAATGGGCTCCCTGTTCATGATCAGAGAACTGCTTCTGTGCTGAGCCACTGGATATTTGAGAATCCCTAACAATAGTTAACAAACCTTTGTTTTGCATAAGCAATGATACATTCATGAAGCTGAGTGGCTGTGCAGCAGTCAGCTGTTCAGTTTGGTGATAAATGTGCTAATTTTAGAAGGATGTGGGGGCATGTTTCATTAAAGACCCCTTCCCTTCCATGATTGATTCTGGGTGTGGTACATTTTCCCAGTTCAGGCCTAACTTGTCAGGGCTTGGGAACTTAGCAGGATGGGCCTGTTGGAAGAATTTTAACTGTAGCCCTGGACAGTCTAAACTAACCCTGTATAGTGTTACCTGTACCTCTAGATTCGTAATGGTCTGGTGTGTGCCCCTTACCAAGGCGGGTAGAATGTTAAAGGAAAGTTAGCTGGAATGCACACAGGTTATTTAAACAATAAAATAGTTTATTAGCTAGAGACATGCAAGCAATATAAAACAGAATACTTACTTCATAAGGAAAAAAAAAAACAGTCAGTGGTTATATATATAAACAAAGATTCCCCATGCACAGAAAGCTTTCTGGACTGGCCCAAATAGATCACGGAAGGCAAAGCCTTCTCTGGATCTCTGAGAGTCAGTCCTGAACTGAAGCTCCTGGCCTATTTTTATACCATTTTGGTCCCATACTTTTGATAGAGCCATAGAAATCATAAACTGCATCAATTAATTTTAACTGCCCTGTTGAGTATGGGCCATCAGGGATCAGGAGATGTTTACACATTCCATTGTAAAGGAGCATCCTGATGCTCCTTTGCAAAACAATGCAAGATAGCACCTGCATTTCTAAATAAGAAACACAAGAATGTTACAGTTCCAGGGTGTTCTTTTGTTTCCTTGACCCCGAGTAGACATTTGGGCACCTGTCTGGTGGCTGGAGATGTGATGTGGATTTCTGCATGAAGACAGAGTTTAGTATTGCAAATATTCTGGCTTCCTTGACTTAATGGCAGGTGAAAAAATTCTTTTATTCTTAAATGTTTCCAAATTCTTTAGGTCTAAAATGTTTCCAAATTCTCTAGGTTCATGAACAATGAAAATGCAGATGTTAATTCCTGTGTAAGAAGAGACAAAGGCCTCCTTTTGGGAGTCATGTACTGCTAGCTGTTTGGAAAGTTACAGGAATAGAGGGGAGAAAAAGACTATGATTTATTTATGAAATTAATTGTAAAAATGGGTTAAAATTTTCTGAACCATTTTATTTTTTTTCTCACAACAGGGCCATCGATAGTACTTGGAAGGGAGGCCACCAAACGAGTCTGGGGGTGCTAAGCATAGAAAGGAAACAGCAAACTACCCCTGTTTATCTCTTGCCTTGGACCTCCCATGGTTGTGGTTCCATGAGCAGGTTGTGATGGCACGTTCTTCCTCATGTTTTCATGTTTTCATTGTTGGCGGAAAGTGCTGTCTAGTCGCAGCTGCTCTATGGTGACTCCTTGGGGTTTTTAAGATAAGAGACGTTCAGAGGTGGTTTGCCATTGCCTGCCTCTCATTGCAACCCTGGACTTCCTTGGTAGTCTCCTATCCAGGGATTTTTTCCTGGGGGGACATGCTGGAATGGAGTTCCGAAACCTCTTCTGCAAAATTATTTCATAAACATAAAAACAATTTCAACAGGAAAGAAGAGAGTTTAAAAATAAATAGGGCATGGTTTTCTGTCCTGAAAAACACAAAATGCTCTACATCTTACAACAGCACTACAGATAAGATTAGAATTTCAACAGCCAATCCATATGCAAAAGAACCTCCTCAGGAAAGTTCCTCCATTAGTATGTCACAGCCTGGGAAACTCTTACAAGATAATGACTCAGCCCTACCCCACCTTCCTGAGTAGATATAAATTACCTGCCTACCATTTTTCTTCTTACATTGACAAAGAGAGGACTCCATCTTTCTGTGTTATGCTTCTGAGGATGCCAGTCACAGCTGCTGACAAAATATCAGGTACTACAATGTCAAGACCATGGCCATACAGCCCAGAAAATCTACAGCAACTGTTTTTAACATGTTTAAAAGTTCATGAGTTTTCAGTATACAGACTGAAAACTTCATTTTCCTCTTGAGAGTTCCGGCACCTCTTTTTTCAAAAAACAAAAACCCTGCTTCCATCCAAATACTGACCAGGGCTGACCCTGCTTAGCTTCTGAGATCTGACACGATCAGTCTAGCCTGGTTATTCAGGTCAGGGCATGTTTCATTAAAGGCCCCTTGTTTTTCCTTTCGTGATTTAATGCTGGGTGTGGGACATTTTTTAAAAAAGACTGTAGCTTTTGATATCTTTAATATCCAGCGCCATAAACAGAGCTTCTAGCTTCAGAACTCTTTCACAGGGATGTTTTTTGGGCTGCTACATCTTTTATGTTAGTTTGTTAATGTTGTGGCTGTTTTTTTAATGGCTGGAGATTATGGATTGTTAATTTTAAATATGCATGATGTCTTTTTGTGATTTTACCATGTTTTACTTCATGAGCAGTCATGAACAGGTCTCTGTCGAGACAGTACATACATTTTGAAAAGAAAGAAATAATGCTATACAGACCATGCAAAGCCAGATCTAAGGGGAGAAGGTAATAATAAAATTATGAAGTTGAAAAGCACAGGATATTTTACTTAGGCAGGGAATCTGTCTACAGAAAGAGGTATAAAAATGAAAACTTGTTGGTTCAATATACACAAATAAGAAATAAAATGGGGAGCCAGTCAAAATAGCCAGGATAAGAAATTCAGAATTAACCTTTTTAAAGACTGATATAATTTTTGGGCTTTCTTCAAAATTCGTTAGATGTTTTGTTTGTTGAAGAACCTTCCCAATTAATTAGTAATTCACATTAGGTACAATGTCCACAATAACTTTGATGTGTAGCAATAGAAATGGATGGATATTTTTTTCCCCAGAAACAAACTGTTCAGCTAAGTGGAGAGATAGCAACTGGCCCAAGGTCACTCTAAGAACTTCATGGCAGGGTAGGGGTTTTAGCCCTTGACTTCCCACTCTTAATCTTACATTTAAATAATACCACATGATTCATTTTTTAAACTGAGATGTCTCTCTGTGATATGTTGGGATCCCATGCCAGAATCATTTGGAACTACATGTGTAGGGTAGGTCATAATTAATTCCCAAGCTCAAGTTCAAAACCTTTATTGGCATAGATCATATTCATACAGTCGCCAAATTCCAAAGCTAATATTAACCATTGGCCAGAAGGGCAATAGTGCTGCAAAGTAAAATAACCAGACTTTGTCCAGTTCATGGGCTTCGGTCCACCAGAGGAGGTTTAAAGAAAAAAGGGATTTCTATCAGCAGACTGTGTGACCAGATACACTCACAGTGCTGCTCCTGGGGTCAGAAGGACCCAAGTGCTTTGCAGTGGGAGTGAGGAAATACCAATGATCATCCATGATTTCCAAATCCGGAAGTTATTGTTATGGCACAGGATGATCCTACCAACCATCTTGGCAACCACACCACAGAAATACATTTAGCGAAAGCAAAATGTAGGTGAAATTTTACCTTGGAGCCAGAAGCTATCCCCTATCTAAATCCACCCATAAGGATTGCAAAAACACAGGCAGATGCTTGCTGAGTTATGTAGCAAAAGAAAAAAGAAAGAAAGAAAAGAGGTTGGCCGTGGAGTTATATTTAGAAGAGATAATGTCTACCTATTTTCCTCGCTATGCATTAATGGTATGTTTCTGTGTTCTCAGTGAAGCGTGTCTGTGGGTGGAGACAGCTCGCTGACGGACGTGAACCTGGCGAAGTAACTGATCTTGCTCCAGTGAGCGCCACATAATCCGTGGGCTCACATTAGCTCTCCAAAGGGCACAGCTGGAAGCAGGCATAAGGGCCTCAGTTGTGAGATAAAGATAGACTCCCAGACAATGTGCAATAATATGAAAAGAAAAATCTTATGTAAGGAAATCTGAAAGGGAGGTGGGTCAGGAATGCATATTGCGATCTGAGCCGAAGTGAGATTTAGTGTTGCAGAACAATTTTGCTCCTTTGTTGGAGTGAAATAAAGATCTCCAATTGCTAAGCACTGAAGGGCCATTGAAGGAAACTTCCAGGACAACCACTGGAGTTTGAGTGAAACCCATCTATCAGAAACATAATGACAGCTGTGCTTTTCCAAATAAAGGCCTGTTATGTGCACAGGCCAACTGGGCCAGTTCCAGCATTTAGGGGACTGTTGGCAAGATGTTATCCAGTGGATCTCTCTCTGCCTGGAACCCCCTTCTCCCTGTGCCCCCAGGCAGTGTGCGGGAGTGACACACCCATGCCCTGAGCAAGTGGGTTCAACGGTAACTCAGTGAACAGCTGTGAGGGTGCTTCAACCTGCTGTTGCTTCTCTGTGTCTCACAGCCTGAATGAACAATTGAGTGGCAATGGCTTGGAGAAGGACCCATTACTGCTCCGTCCCTGCTCACCATGCTCAGGGTGGTGGCAGTGGGGATGATCCCATAATCTGGCTCTAATTGGCAGTGAGCAAATGTTGTTTCTTCCCTCTGCTCCCCAGAGCAGGAAGAGGAGGAGCTGAGTGTTTTGGCTGCCACAGTCAACAATGCACAAGCATGAGTGCACACAAGAATTCAGTTTTGGCCACTCTTTGCAGCCTTTGGCCTAGCCTCATATTCTGAGGAATGTGCATGGCAGTGGTGGCTACTATGGGGTGGCCCACCAGCAGAGAGAGAAGGAACAGGTTGTACATAGTCAATGGTAGAACCACTTGTGATGCCTAGGTCATGCCAGCAACCCAATGGTGCCCATCTCTGACACCAGGCATGTAGATAAGGACCATTCTAGCCATGGCCAAGCCTTAACTTGCCCATCTCCTTTGTGGACTATGGAGATTTGGTAAGGTTCTCCTATTGTGGCAGGGGACAAGGGAATGGATTGTATCCCTGTATTTTACAGGCAGCATGGGTACACTTTCTTCTCTTTATGCAAGGCTGTCTTAGCATAATGTGGAAATATATGGTGAGTCATCTAAACACGTAGGTCATTGGGCTACTCTGCCTGTCATCCTGTCCTTTGCTATGACCTGGGACATGGCGAAGATTGGAACATTAGCCTATTACCCAAAAAGTTGGTCTCCTAATTAAATGGGGCAATTAGCTTTAAGGAGATAGAGCAAGAGGAGGTAAATGGGGTTCTCCACCTATATATACAGGGATTTTTCCCTTTAAGAGAACTCTCAAATAAACCAGGCAGATGTTCAACTGGAAAGGTTTTTATTCAAAGGAAATAATAAAACAAAAATGTGCACAACAAACACGCACACACGAGCTAACTGAGAAAGGCAGGGTGGAAATCGGAAAGCCTTTTAGAGAAGAGTGATATTTACCAAGCTTGAAGAAGTCCATGGAAGCAGCAAGTTGAAGAACAAAATGACCAGCATTTTGTTCTGTGCAGGAGAGCAAAGAAATTCACAAAGTGGGGGTGTTTGTGGTTGCACAACACAGAGAGAGACTGCTGGGAAGGAGGGTGCTCCAGATATAGAGCAAAATGTACCTGGGGTAGGTATGAATTGTTTGCCCTGGCCAAGGCTAAGCAGACGTCCTTTGGGTCAGGGACAACCAGCAAATCTTGACTGGCAGAGCACAAGGCTCTCCAGGGCACATAAGAGGAGAGGTGGTGATGTATGGGGAGGTGTTTCTGCCTCTTGTGAGCTATAAACTGCCCCTCTGCGAGAAGAGGGGTCTGTCTGCTAACAAGCCTATTACCTACACAAAAGAGTAACTTTCCCTGTAATTCATCATTGTGATGCAGTCTCACTTCATTTATGGCTACAAGTTTTGTGGAAAACCACAGATGAAGAATTGTAGAATCATAGAGATGGAAGGGAGTTCCAGGGTCATCTAGTATAGCCCCCAACACAATGCAGGAAATTCACAAATACCTATCCCCTCAAGGGACTCTGGCCATGGAGCTTCTAAGAGGTTGCCTCTTCGAGGGTGGAATGCCAGAGAATTGAGGCATCTCTTCGTTCCGACGGTTCTCTGTGCTGTGAGAGATTTAGTGACGCTGACCGGGGCAAGCATGGGAGATCGAGCATCAGAAATGAAGCTGAAAGCAAGGTCGAATGACCAATTATGAATGTGAGTCAGCTTTAAAGCATTTTAAAGGGAATAAGCCCCGCCCCACCCCACCCCACCCCACTGAATAGGAAAAAGGCGAGCGGGGGAGGGACGCCTACCAAGCACATGAATTTTTGAGCGACTGAGGGGGGGAGCGGAAGAAAACGCGAAGAAAACTGTCGATAAGTACTTACCAAAGCGAATCTAAGCAGTCAAGTGCACATTCAGAGACTTTTTAAAAAATTGTGAAAGTAAACAAATGATAAAGATGGCGGGGAAGAAGGACAGAGAAAAACTTTTGAAAGCGAAAGGCTTAGAGAGCCCAAAACCGGAAGCTACCAGTGAGGTGGCTAAGGCTATAGCAGAGTATATGCGTCCTCTGCTGGAACAGCTGAATAACTTCAAGGAACAGATGAGAAGGTAAAGGAAGTGGCTGCAACTACACAGAGGGTGAAGAAGAAAGTGCAAAAGCTGGAAAGAAAACAAATCTCCATGGAAGACCAAATGTTACAAGTGCAAATGGAAAAGGCTAATATGATTCTTCGCTTCCAGGGCATGTCGGAAAAAATGGGAAAGAATCTTAAAGAAGTTATGAGTGAATTGCTAGCCCCAGTGACAGAAATGAAGGCAGAAGCATAGCTGAGCGATATGGATGTGATCTATCGATCATATTCAGGCTATATAAAGAAAAATAATCTGCCTGTGGAAATTGTTATAAGATTTTTGAGAAGGCATGTGAGGGATGCAATCCTGAAAGCGGTTTCTGGAGTACCACTGAAAGTGGGGGGAAATACTATCAGAACGCTAAAGGATATTCCATTTGAAGCAAGACAACGGAGAAAAAAGTACAAAGAGCTTGTGCTTTTCCTTCAGACAAACTCCATTGGATATAAATAGCTATTTCCAGAAGGCATTACTTTCAAGTTTAAGGATAAAAAAGAAAAGATTGACTCTGTTCTGAAAGCCCAAGAATTTCTAAGGGTTCAGCTGGGAAGACCAGAGGATGGGAAAAAAAGAAGAGGACAGCAAGTCTAGTGGTGAGCTGGACTCGGGTTCTTCTGGAGATGACTCTCTGAAGGAGCAAGGGGCAGCTACCCCAAAAAGTCCTTATAAGCTGCAGAAGAGAAGAGTGAAAGAGAAGTAAAGGCTGAAAGACTCTGAATTGTGCCCTTTGAGAAGTGTGAATGGGGATGACTGGGGGGGTACTGTTCTTAGACAGTTAAGTTTTAAGAGTTAATGAAAAGGAAAAAGTACTTAAATGTCTGACTCAGTTTATATTGATCTAAATGAAGTAAAGACTTGATGTAATGAAGCTAGTGAGGATCTCCTCTCTTGGGTATCTCCTCTCTTGGGTCAGTAGTGGGTTTCTATACTTTGTCCCGTATATGTAGTCTCCCTTCCCCTTTTCTGTGATAGTTTTTGTAGTTTGAAAATAATAATAATAAAAAATCCCCTCCGGGGGCTTAAAAAAAAACCTATCCCCCACCCCCAGTGACCCCTGTTCCATGCCCAGAAGATGTCCTCCAAAAAACTTCCAGGATTCCTGGCCAAACTGGCCTGGAGAAATTTGCTTTCTGACTCCAAAGTGACAATCAGCATTTCCCTGGGCATGTAAGAAAAGGCCACAAGAACTAAGCACTGATGTAACTGTTCCTGCCCTCCCTCTCATGATCTGCCTAAATTCACACAGTCAACATTGCTGTCAAATGGCCATCTAGCCTCTGTTTAAAAACCTCCAAAGAAGGAGAGCCCACCACCTCCCAAGAAAGCCTGTTCTACTGAGGAACCACTCTGTCAGGAAGTTCTTTCTAATGTTTAACTGAAAACTGTTTTGATTTAATTTCAACCCATTGGTTCTGGTCCGACCTTCTGGGGCAACAGAAAACAACTCTCTATATAACAGACCTTCAAGTACTCAAAGATGCTTATCGTATTACCTCTCAGTCATCTCCTCTTCAGGCTAAACATACTCATAAGCAATGCTCCCTCTAAGATGTGGGGTCTTGTGAGCAAAAATTCTACTTTGTGAGCTACTGGCATTAAAGCTGTGAGTGAGCAATTTGGCAGCTGCATAAATTAGTTTGCTCTGGAGCTGTCCTTCCCGAGCTAAGACAAAAATGTGTGAGCCGGAGGCTCAGCTTAGAGGGAACACTGCTCATAAGACTTGGTCTCCATTTGAGTGGGATTGGTAGGAAGGATTTTGTGCCTCACCCCAACCCCAAATTCACCACCAAATATTCATCTCATGCAGTCCAGAATAATAGAAAAGGTTCATCTTAGGTTATTACTGTTCTGCAGAATAATGCTTTGTGACGAACACCTGATTGGCTCAGTAATTGTGAGTATTCTCTGTGTTCATTTGGAAAAATCTGTTCTTTTTCCAGTTCTTTCCCTGCTTGTTGTTTCATGTGTACTGCTATACACATAAGCCAGGAAGGAAGGAAGGAAGGAAGGAAGGAAGGAAGGAAGGGAGGGAATCTTTTTTGCTGAGGACTGGCTTTTCCTTTCCTCTTTAAGGTATTCTGTAAACTTGAGCAAGGCCAGAACCACAATCCAAAGGGCAAAAGCCCAAGTGTTCTTAGCACTTTAGCCCTTAGCTCATGGCTTGTAGTCTGTGTCCTCAGATGAGCCAGCCAATGGGAAATGGGCCAGCCTCAGAGGCAGTTGTTATTTGCTTATTGTTTGTTTATATAGCATTTTCCCCTTGTTGTAAGTTAGTTTGGATCCACAAGTCAGGTATACATCCGTAAACAAAGCCACAAACAAACAAACAAAAAAACAAACAAACAGATATTGCATTGCTTCCTGAATATTTCCCCCCCAGCACCATTCATGCCAGAGTGCCACTTAGAAATCCAAGCCCTAAAACAACACATATCCATGCACATGAGGGGATTTGAGGGATCTAGCATAAAAACTGTTTGGTTTGGCAATCTGGCCACCAAGTCCACAGCTCTGTCAAGAGTTTCAGCAAAAGGCTGACAGTTAAATAACTTTTGTGTCTGAGCATGCAAAGTGTTTCTGTTGATGGCTGATCTCATTTGATATTCTGAGCCAGAATTGTTTTGTTTTTAATTCAGAATACAACCAAGCATTATGAGCTGGAGTAATTCATATTCTGAGCCACATGATTATGAACTTCAGCAACATTATCATTAACGACATGGATGTAAGATCAGAATATCAAGCAGGGGGGCATCATTATGCTAAAGGGCTGGACAGCTATCAATAAGTTCACACCAGAGAGTAGAATATGGACCTTCAGGTCATAGATAAGGCAATTATTATTTTTTATTTACTTACTTCATTTATAACCCACCTTTTCCCCCAAGAGAGACCGGTGGTGGCTTACATAATTTCCCCCTACTCCTGTTAACCCCCCCACACACACTCCTGTTGCCTGCTGCTGTTTAGCTGGGTAACAGGTTAGGCTGAGTGTGTGTGACTGGCCCAAGGTCACCCAGCAAGCTTCCATGGCAGAGTGGGAATTCAGACCTGGGTCTCCCAGATCTTAGTCTGACACCAGCAATACTGGACAAAATCAGATCTAGAAACAGCAGCCTGTCCAGGGATGGAAGCAATTGCTGAGAATAAAGATAAAGAAAAGAATGGGGGCGCACAGGTCCATTGGTGGTTTTATTGGTAAGCCAGAGACTTGGCCAGTATGTACATGAAGGTCCCAGTCAGTGTTCCCTCTAAGCTGAGTTAGTGTGAGCTAGCTCACAGTTTTTTAGCCTCCGGCTCACACATTTTTGTCTCGGCTCAGGAAGGATGGCTCCAGAGCAAACTAATTTATGCAGAAGCCAAATCGCTGGCTCACAACTTCAATGCCAGGAGCTCACAAAGTAGTTTTTGCTCACGAGACTCCACAGCTTAGAGGGAACACTGGTCCCAGTTTACCAGGTCAGTGTCTATACTGGGCCAGGCTAAAGTTACTGAGGATATTCTACCAGATTCTATTATTATTTACTTGAAAAGACTGAAAGTCCTCCATCTAAAATATAATATAAAATATCCATTAAAGCACATTGATTTCCAAGGCAATTAATATTTTCTCCTGGATCAGGATCAATGCTTTTTCTTTAGCAAACATCCCTTTACCCCAATAGCTCCTGATAAGCAATCCTCATAGAACTGACAAAGCAGGGTTTGTCTGTGGTTGCCATCCATCCTCAGCATCTCCAGTTCAAGTCTGGACTGAATAGTAGTGAAAGTGTCGATGAGGATGGTGGGAGAACTTGATGAGGCATTGTTGATGTACAGTAGAACAGAGTTGCAGCAGGCCAGTAGGAAATATTTGGCCATGCTGGACCAAGGGATTTTTTTTTTCATAAGTAATGAATTTTAAGGAAAGAGTTTAGGAGTGGGAGTTGGATTGACAGACAGAATAGAGACAAGAAGGCTGCCTCAGGCACAGGGAGCACTATGACAGAAGGCACCAAGGAGGAAGTCAGAAAAGAGGGAGAAAAGGGGGCCAATTACAGGTGAACTTGCATGGAGTAATGAAAATGAAGAGGAACATAGGGAGAGATGTGTGAAGAGATATAATGAGACCAATATGCTTTGGATTCAGATAATTTTAGAAATAGTATCAACAACAATGTAACAGTGGATGTGGCTCATCGCCTTGTGATTGTAAAGAACTTTTAATTTTAAGTATACTTTCTAGCAACAAATGAGCAAGCTCACTTGTAAAATCAGACTATTTTAGGGGAGAGACAAAGGCATTTTTATGAACGTATTTAGTGGCACTGAAAGTTTATTCCCAGTCAAGGAGTCCAGATAAAACAAAAAGCCAGTGTAGTGTAGTGGATATGAGGATTAGACTTAAGTAGGGTTGCCAGATCCTACCTGGCAGCCAGCAGGGGATCAATGGGCCTTCTCTGGAAGTCTTCTGTGTGATGGCATCACCCGGAAGTGACATCATCATGCTGTTGACGTTGTATAGCAATGCTCTAGTTTTTGGGCAAAACTCTGTGGTTTGAACCCAATGTTACCATAGAGTTACGCCCAAAAACTAGAGCATTGCTGCACAATGTTGGCAATGTGATGACATTACTTCTGGGTGGCACCATCATGTAGCATTCAGGGGCATTTATGGGTGGGTTTTCCCCCTGCAAGTCCGCTGGCCGGCAGTGGAAAAGGTCCCGTAAAAGTGGGGGAAACCCCACTCAGACCGAGGGTCTGGCAACCCTAGACTTAAGGCTAGATTACATGTGATGTTGGAGTTCTCAGACTGGAGCAACCAACATGTAATTTAACCCTAAAAAGCAACCATGGGGATGATATAGATAAGGGTCATGGTCAATGTTCCCTCTAAGCTGTGGAGTCTTGTGAGCAAACGTTCTACTCTGTGAGCTACTGGCATTAAACTTGTGAGTGAGCCATTTGGCTGCTGCATAAATGAGTTTGCTCTGGAGCCCTCCTTCCTGAGCTAAGAGGAAAATGTGTGAGCTGGAGGCTAAGAGATTGTGAGCTAGCTCACACAAACTCAGCTTAGAGGGAACACTGGTCATGGTACTGGAAGAGGGTGGTTGACTCTTCCCACTTTGGTTAATTTCCTGATTTAAAAAAATGCCCCTATCCTGATTGCTTAAAGCCTGGTAGGAAAAAGAAAGAAAGAAAGGCACCCATATTACTTTATTGTGCTTATCTTCTCCTTGACCACAGCTTAAAGGAGAGAGGAGGGGAGATGGATTTTTTTAAAAAATCAGGAAAATTGTGCATGGGGACTATACTAATTGAGGGCACCCCATGAAGTTGATGGAAGATAGATTCAGGAAAGACAAATGGAAGTATTAGTTACTCAATAGATAATAAACTCATCAGGTTAACTGCCAGTGGATATTGTAAGGGCCCTGAGCATAGATTGCTTTTAAAGACTCATGGAGGATAGATCGATCAGTGGCTACTAGCCATTGTGACAGAAGGGAATCTCCATAGTCAGGGGCAGTATTTCTGCATGCCGTTACAGGCACCATCGGGGGAAGGCCTTGGCCTCTATGGCCTGTTCGTTGGTCCTCCAGGGCAAGTGTTTGTGCACTTTATGAAACAGGAGGCTGCATTAGAGGGACCACTGACCTGATCGACCTGGTTTATGTCCATAGGGAAATAATTAATTCCTCTTCCCCAATTCTTCAGCCCCATTTAGGGGCTCCTGTTGTAGCAGGAGATAACCCCACACACACGCTCCTGCAGCCTGCTGCTGTTTAGCTGGGTAACAGGAGGAAGTTCCCTGGCAAAATGGAGGGACAATTAGTATGATGATGTCACTTCCAGCATGACCTGGAAGTGATGTCACCATGCCAGGTGAAGCTGTAGTATTTGCCAAAGACAACTGTAAAAGAGGTTCCCTCATCAGTCGTACCGAGGGCAAATCTGCCCCAGGTGCAAATAGTTAGAAGAGTTGATATGCTGGAGCACCCGGTGCTGGTGAAGGCAACAGTGGCAGCAAAACAACAGGCAGGTGCTGGCTGGCTGGCTGCAGAGAAACACAGAGAACATAGTTAACCCAAGGCACTTGCGTGATCAAACAAGCCCACCACTCGCATGCGCTGTTCAAGGCATTTTTGTGCCTCAAGACCAGCCAGCCCTAGGTGCTGCCTGCCAGACACCAAGCTCTTGCAGCTATATTGCCCATCTCCAGAAGCTACCACACGAAGACAGTTAGGAGAATGGGAACTTATTGTACTCCTTCAGCTTGGTAAGGGGGGAGGAAGGAGTTAACACAGTGACTTACCAAGAACTGGATGGTAGGGTGAGGAGATCCACAGGTGATAAGGGGGTTCAAGAGTGGTAGAATCTTTTGCCATAAATGACTTCATAAGGCTGTAATGAAAATGAAAAAAAGTTGGAGTGTTGCATGTCACCCTTTGGGGGAAGGGTACAGCAGTCAGTACTAAGAGACCAGCCATAGCCAAACCCTGATTACCTGAATGTACCATCTAGACCAGGCCATCCAGGAGGGGAGACACTCTTCAATGAGTATTTTCTCTAACACAATTAACTGGACTTGAGAAAACATGATTATTTATTTATTATATTGAAAAGGCAACATAATTTATGGACTTGTTTCAAACATAGTTCCTTTGCCTCCAGGTTTTCCACTCGCCAGAGTCACAAGTTCTCCTCAGGTTTTTCTGTTTCTGTTAAGAATCCGGCACTATCTCCCAACCACCATGGCAACTGTGATTCCTCAATATAGCAGCATAAAGGAACTAGCCATAATATTTCAGCTTTAGTTGAAAGAATTTAAGCAAACTTGGGTTCAGAATTTTCTAACTTTTTCACAAGAGCACAAGACCGTCATGTGCCATGTATCCTAGACTCTGGGCCTATTCAGCACAAGAAGACATGAATGCCAACCTGAACTCCTTGGCTAAAAGATGGCATTAAAAAAGATGACTTATAACATTTCTCATGAGAACTGTACACATGTTTTCCCACAGAACTGAATTTGTATTAAGGTATTTCTTTTATTAATTGGCTTAAATCTACTTTTTGCCAATCTAAAACGATTTCTTTTCCTCTTTTCCTATCTTTCTCTCCTTCTTCACAAGGAGAGGAGACACAAAAAGATTTTCAAACAGTTCCTTAGTTTGAGATGGGTTTTTTTTAAAAAAAAAAAAATGTCTTGCAACTATTATCGTGAACATGTTCTGGGAAACCAATGACCCTTTTCTTTAGTTCCACTTGGAAAGAAAAAAATTGGCTTGTAACTGGAGCTGCCTCTGAGAGCCAGCTCTTGGTAAGCCCTGTCTTTTCCTATTAGTAAAGGTAGAGTTTGTGATAGGTTCAAGATTGACAGGTAGAGAAAGGAAGAAGGAGAAGGAGAGGGAGACAGACATTTCAGCAAGCAGATCACCTAAAGCAATCTGCTCCTCCTCCACCACTCCATGCTTCAATTGTACCTGAAAAGGTTTGCTTCTGGCTCAAACTTCCCAGCCTGTCCATGATGGATACCTCCAAAATAAGATGTGCAAAGGTGATCCTATCCATCTACACACAAAGAACTGAAGCCTGATCCCAGAACATCTGTGTGGTGCCACTACTCTCACTTCCACTACATCAAAACCAATCTTTTTCATGAAGGCCTTGCCACAGCCTGAAAGTCACCTTCCCCTAACAAAAATTAATCATTAGTACAGGTGACTGCAATGATTTCAAATTCTACCCTTATTTATCCTTGCCTTCTTCACCTTCTTTTATTATCTCATTTCTCCATTTCTAGATTGTCAGATCATCAGAGCAGGGCAATATCTTTGTACTTCATAGTACTCTGAGCGCTATGTATGTTGATTGCACTAGCTGAATATCAGCACTATTCTTCTCCCCAGTTCAGAAACCCCTGTTCTTCTCCCACTCCTTCCCTTGTGTTAGCCAATTGGAGCCAAACTGAAAGCCACCGAAGTTTTTTAAAAAGTTGTCATGAGTTGATGTGGATTATTGAACTAGAGCAGGGATTGGAATCCAGGTGGGCTGAATTCAAATCCTGGGAGCTCACTGAGTGATTTTGAGCCAGTTACTTGCTTCCAATCTAGCCTAAGGTTTACAGGATTGTCATAAGTGCAAATTAATTTATAAAAAAACCCAGTTTGGTTTAGAGACTATAAAAATCACAGATTAGTTGTAATCTGCCATGAGTCTCCGTGATAAATTAATAACTAAATCCAATGGAACTAAAAACAACCAACAGAATACACAAGAAATAATTGAAGGTTAACGTCACAACAAACTTGAGAATTAGCATATAGAAGACTAGCCTGCTACCCATGCTTCACTGTGGTATTTAAATTCCATAAATCCAGTTATAATACTGATGATGTGAAATCTGAAATGTGACATTTGTTGTAGGAATTCTAACAGAGAAGATTATAGTGTAAGAAATGAAGTAAGACATACGTACTTTCCCCCCCTCTACTGAAGGACCTCTCTCTAGACCACATTGGTGGTTCTGCCCTCAGGTGCTAGGATCACCAGGCTGCTTGATGAGCTCACTTTTGAGCAGGCCACATAGAACTGTCCATTTAAGAAGCATTCATCTGTTACGTCAGCTCATGCTCCCTTCCACAAAAGTGATGGCCTCTCTACTTGTGTTCCTGGATTGTTTTGCTCATATGGAGACTTTGTTGTTTTGAGCACCTCAGGTGATCTTGCTGGTACTTGGCCTGTGCAGCTCAGTGCACTGCAGGAGTACTATGTGCAAATGTCTTTGCCGCATTCCTAAATTGCCTCCTCCTTGTAGCATTGGTATATCTAGCTCGACGTTTTCCAGGAGCTTTCTTCGGGGCAGTAAGAGGTGACAAGTGTGAGCAGGAGTTGGTGCGAGGGAGTGGTGATGTGGTGGGCATTTCTTCAGGTTCATGAGGGAGGCATGCTTCGAAATGTCTCCTAGAAATGTCCTTTACTATGTCCCCATAAACATTCATACACTGGCCCTGCTCCTACTCCTGACAGACACTGGCCTGTCTGGTGTTGGGGGGGATTGTATTTAAAGGCATCGGGGAGGCTGGGCTAGCAACAGTGCGAAGGATGGGGGGGGGAGGAGTATTAGAAGCCACTGTGGAGGCAGGGCTGGCAGGAACACTAAGGTATTACTGCTGGGGCAGACTCCCTCGTGGCTTTAAGCACCCTGCAACCGCTGCTGAGAGACAACTGCCTGTTAGGTGTGGGAGGTGGGGAGAGTATGTTGGAAGCCATCTCACCTCCTCTCCTACACCTGACAGGCAGCTGTCTGTCCAGTGTAGGAGGGGGAGGATTATAAGAAGCCACTGTGGAGGTGGGGCTGCACCTGAGAGAGAACCACCTGTTAGGTGTAGGAGGTGAAGGGAGTGTGTTGGAAGCCATCAGAGAGGATGGGCCAGCAGCTTTGCTTCACCTCACAGGTGGTTCTTGGCCACTCCTGATTTCCTCAACTGTCATTAGCTCTGTGCAGTCCCCTATTGGGTGTTTTACCTCAGAACACTGAGCTCTGCAGCTGACCAATCAGAGAGTGGGGAGTGCAGAGAGTCAGCTGCCTGGGGGAGCACATTTCCCCCCTTTTGACCCACTTATGGGTCGAATTTCTAAAAATCCCTTCTTAGTGAGCACCTATGGCATGGTAGGAGCGCTCTCCCCAAATTTGGTGTCTCTAGGTCTAGCGGTTTGGCCTGACATTGATTTTACGGTGAGGGGACTTTTATATATATAGATGGATCTTGATGGGAACTTGGCTGTGGACACATGAGCAGTTTGCACTGATACAGTTGTTTTACCTTTGCAGATTTAAAGAGCACAATCAGACGACAACATTTGCCTTCCATGCTCCAGTTGTCAGCATCTTGCTTTGTCTCATTTTGGAAAAAGAGTAATCAGGCACTGGGGAAAGTCCAGTATTTATGGATGCCAGTGCTTCCACTCCGCATTTCCAGATGTCTGAACTCCCCTCTTGCAAAGTCAAGCCATTTGGGAAGTCTAAACCTTCTCTTCCATTTCCTCCACCTCATTTTTTAAAATCAGGTAGCAATGTTTGCATAAGCGCATAATCACCCCTGGCATTGCCAATCACTGTGGCCAAGTAGCCATTCTGGAATGGTAGTCCCCAGGTGAGTTGTTTTCAAGCAACAAATCTCTCCCCAAACCTCTCTCTCCTGTTTCTGCATCAGAGTCTGAGAGCATCCCATTATTGACAGAAGGGCAAATATACTGAAGTCAGTGGGACTACTCTCATGCAAATCTGCACCCCTCCCATGTATTCCACAAAAGAGAGGCGAAGGGAAGGAGGCTGAGAGGGGCTGGGGTACCTGGCAGAGAGATTGTGGAGCTGTCACAAAGGAGCCAGAGCTTTGGATACTCACTTATTTATTTATTTATTTTTCACATTTGTATCCCACCCTCCCTGATGGGCTCAGGGCGGCTCACAAGGGCAAGGTACATCCATGCCACCCATGATTAAAACATAAATACATAATAAAAACATCCAACATCATTAAAAACAACGGTGCTCAGTTATTAATATCGTGACTCCAAGATGGATCAACTCAGTTCCAAGTGCCCTATGATTTTATGCCCCCACGGAGACGGCTTATCAGATCTCCTATCCAATTCCAGATTCTTCCTCAGGGCCTCGTCAGTGCATCCTTAAAGGTACCGTGACGGTGGTGGTATAGTGGGGCAGCGGCTCCTACTCAAAGGCCTGGCGGAAGAGCTCTGTCTTACAGGCCCTGCAAAACTGCATAAGGTCCCGCAGGGCCCGGATCTCCCCCGGGAGCTCATTCCACCAGGTAGGAGCTGCCACCGAAAAAGCCCTATCCCTGGTCGCAGCTAGTTTAGCATCCTTGGGGCCCGGGATGACCAACAAATTTTGGGCCCCTGACCGTAGTGCTCTTGGGGGAACATGTGGGGAAAGGTGGTCCCTCAGGTAGGCTGGACCCTGGCCATATGCACATGGGGGAAAGACACACACACACAAAAAGAATGTGGCAGCAATCTGAACAATCGACCATGGGGTGAGTATGCAGTGAAGCCGGTTCAGGGTGAGATCTCTGATCAAAACTTCCCACAACTATTTAAACTGCTACAAATAGAGGTGCAGCCAGATCGTGCCAAGCCTCCAATGTGACCGCAGCCCTTGTGCTCTTTGCATATTCCTACAACAACCTAATGATGTAGTTCAGTATTGTTATCTTTGTAGTGCAGATGGAGTTGGGGACAGCTAGGACTGAGGGACAATGGCTTGCCTAACATTACCTAGAGAATTAACTCATATGGGAGCAACAATCTGAACCAGGAATTTCCTGGATTACAGTTTGATCTCATCCACTATACTATGCAACTTTTCATTTAAGTGAATTCAGGTAATAACTAAATTAAACTCAGATTACATTTTAAACTCCCCCCCCCAAAAAAAAGGATTTTTCACCCTACCACATTTATCAGTAGGTGGCTGATTTAAAACTTTTCAGCTGAGCTTCTACTACCTATAGGGTTGAATCCTACTAGCGATTTTCCCTTGATGACCCTCTTCAGTGCTGTTCCCCTACACCGTGGTTTTGCCCAAGTGGGTCCATGATCCCCAGCAGAGCCTTTTCAGTGGTCAAAAAGAGTTCCTTCTCCCATCTTTATCAGTGGGAAAAAACCCTGGTAGGATTCAACCCATAGGTTAATGACCTGCAGTTGACCTCTTTTCTGCTTTTGCTTCAAATCTGCCTTTTTGGAAGAAAGCTTGCTTGTTTGGGGCTTGCTTTATGCATCTCCCTTTTCACTGCAGTAGAAGCTGTAAAAGAACTATCCCCAGTAGGAAACCTCAGTCCTTTCTTGTGTACAAATTAACCCACTCCAGAGATTCTAAAGCTCTCCAATGCAATCCATAGACAGGAATACTCTTCATTTTACCTACCTAGGAAAGAAAAGATAATCAGCAGATTGAACGCTGTGGGGCTTCATTTATTTTGCAAAGCACTTTGAGACTTCAAGGCAAAACCCAGTGCTGCATGAGTGCAAATTCTTATTGATTTTTAAAAATGGTTAAGGATAAAACATGAGAGGCATGTGGGAAAGTGAATCATTCACATTTGAAGAACAATCATTAGGATGCTTCAGGAATCAATTCCAAGTGTGATTTTGTTCACTTTGCATATTTCATTAATCACCCTGGAGGTGGCTGTGAATGTGATCAATGGTTCTGTTATGAGTACATTTGCTAATGACTCAAAAAGGGGTCAGAGATACACTATATATATCTGTGGGACAGTGAAGAAAGTGCATGTGGAATTATTTGGATAAATGAGAATGACTGCAGGTAAAGCATTATCTGTGTGATTATTATCATTGAACAGGATATGGCACTAAGTTTCCCAAATAAGGATGAGCTTAACTGAGGCATTCTCTTATGGGATATTAAAAAATAATATCACACTAGAGAATCGTTAAATTCCATGGTATAATATTACTTTAGTATCACATTAGAGAATCACTCAGTTCCTAGTAGAGTGTTTTACACATGCATGTGTTCACTTTTCCAGAGAATCTTGAACTGGGGAAATGTGTGCGGTTTGTGTGTGGGGGTTCAACAATTATTTCCCCCTTTCATCCATTCTGGGCACTCACCATGAAACTTCCAAAGTCCTTGGAGCACTTCCCCAACAATTCCTGAATCTCAGTATCACAGAATTGCATCACTATGGTACATTTTCTTCAATGACCATTGTAATCCTGGACACTAGGAGGTGGGGGGAGAGATAATAGGGGAAATTAATGGGAGAATGGGAGGACTAACCTCTCCTTACTCCTGGCTTTTCCTTGAATTTCATCCAAAAACTAAATGGAAGATCCAGAGCATAGAGAGAGGCCAGAGCATAGAGAGACCACTGCTGGACCTCCTGGTGGCACCTGGTATTTTTGGCCACTGTGTGACAGAGTGTTGGACTGGATGGGCCATTGACCTGATCCAGCATTGGCATCTCTTATGTTCTTATGTTCTTTTCAAATTCTAAATGGGATGGGTCCAAGACATTCTATCATCCCTAGTTCCAAAGTAAGCTATTTCCCATTAGACTAACCGTGACCCAAGAGATAAAGTGAGGCAGTCTTGCCTAGTTGCAACCTGAAGGATTATACAAAGAATCCATCATCCAAACCCCATCGCAGAGTAGGTTTCTAAACTCCATACTTTGGCTGTTTCACAGATTCACTCTATACTAATTTCTGCTCCTCCTGAATTCTGGTTTAATTAAAATCATTCCTAAAATTAATACTGGAACAGGAGCATATGCATTATGTGGCAGTTTTTTTGGTTCATTCTGTTTATTTGAAGTTTCCCTCCATGTTACTGATGTGATCATGCACATTAATACAATACTACAGAACAATGCTGATGTAGCTGTGTACAAGATTCAGTTGTGCACATCTCTCTCACACACTCTCTTGTTCTACTGGCAATAAGCATGTCCTTCTGTATATTGGTAAAAATGATCAGATTTTGCATTCTTGATACAACTGTACATACAAATGCATCAGGATTGTTTTTTCTAGTGTTTCAGTATGTACATTGGCAAACTGTTACTTCTGAGTAAGGAAAGACAGAAATCAGTTGAAGAAACTGAAAATTAGAGCCAACTATGTATGTTTCATGCTTTGTACAAAACTTAGACATTTTAAAGGAGTAAAAAAGAATTCCAAAGGCTTCAGTTCAACTTCAAAAACATGTTAAGTGAATTTAGAATTCCAAAATACAAGGAGAACTCCAGATTATCAGAATGTTACCAGTTTCAAAGGCTACCATCAAGTTCACCTATAGTGACATTATAACTTCTATTGGATGTTCCATTTTGAGGGAATAATGCTTAGAATTTTGAGGAAATCTAGTTGCAGTAACATTAATCATATTTCTCAGGGTATTTCCATCCGAGCCTGAAAGTGAATTCCCAAAACATGCAAATGCAAAGGCAAGATATATTAGACAGAGAAAGGAGAAAACCTATCTATCTATCCTTGGGTTTTTTTTAAAGTAACTGCAAAAGAAAACATGATCAAATAAACAAATTTTGGAATTTTCTGGGTTATCTGCATAACTGCCTTCCATTGTGAGGACAACCAGGGTGGGGGAAGGTACAGCTGCAAAAATGTAACATTCATGAGAACCATTTTTTTCCAGCCCATTAAGCTGCCTAATTGTGGCAAGCATGCCATCTCATTGGCTTGCCAGGAACAGAAGCTTCCACAAGCCTAACAGAGGAAAGAATCTTTAGTAGAATTTTTGGAACAGATTTGGATGAATCTGGATGTATCTGGGCAAATCAGACAGATGTCCATTGAACCCATTTCCTGTTTGTCTTTTGTTTTTGTTTGTTTTGCTATTTCTAAAACAGCAAAAATTAATCCATAATCCACACTTTCATATCACCAAAGGATTATTTGTGTTGGATCTGTGTTTGCTGCTATAGATATATAAAGTAGAAGATGCTCATCTCCAATCTCCTAGTGGGTCACAACTTGTCATTAGGTGAGTTGTTGTGAGCATAAAATAAAGGAGGGGAGAATATTGTTATAAACCACAACAGGTCCCCATTGGAGATATAAGCAGGATACTTTCTAACTGCATTTTACTGAGTGAACTGGTAAAATCCAGTTGTAAAGAGCATTTAAAGTGGATTGGAAGCGGATTATTTACTGTGTGTGACCGCAGCCTGAGAGCCAGATTACAATAAGGTCTCTGTGAAGAAATGAATTTTTCCTGGGAGGTTTGAGCTGAGCAAAACCTCCCTCATGTGTTTTAAAAGTTTTTCCCCCTCTGGGCAGAGACCAGGCTGGAGGGGAGGGGGGAGTCAGTGAAATTGCTTTCTAGCTTACCCTCATACAAATTCTAAATAGATCTAGCAGGAGAGATAGTGGGTGGGTCAAGCTCTCTCCCTTTCCAAAGCAGGAAACAGAGAGTTGGAGGTGTTAAATGCTAGAGAGTCTTCAGGAAGGAGATTTCTGGAGATCGCCAGGAAAAGCCTCTTTGACGTGGTGTGACTGGGTCAGTGGGTGGAGAAACAGACATGATAAAATTCCTTGCTGCAGGAGTTTTTTCCTTGGGTGTCGAGTCCAGGAGCAGACACAGACCTCTCTGCTGGGAAGGTAGCCATTGAGCATGTGCTTGCCTAAACAGCTGGAGCAATCTTTAAGGTAACAAAAAAGCTGTAGATATTTAGAACTCCTAAGCTTATAGAGCCTGTCCTATGTTTTAACATCTGATAGGGCATGTATAGAGAGAGGGACAGAGGGTTTGTGTTTTACCTATTCCTTTTGTATCCCTTGCTCAAACTGGTGCTGTGCTAAAAGTATGCTTGTAAACATTCCCTCTATGATAAACATTTTATAACTTTTGATACTGGCAGTGGTTCTCTGTACCACATAGGTACCATCTCGGACATACTATTTTAAAAGGAACACCAGGAAAGGTGGGCAGCTGGCAAGTGGCTATTCCTCTAAGGACATGCAAGGCAATAAATGGTCCCCATGGTGACCAGGCACTGGGGCAACGGGAGACACAGAGGCAAGGCCTCAGAAAGAAAGAAAAGCCCCTCCAGGTGCTGAGAAACCCCTAAAAGGGCAGGGTGGAATAGGGCCTCCATAAACTGTTCTCTAGTATCCATACGGAGAACCTTAGCATAAAACTGCAGAAATTACAGGAATAGGCATTGGAAATAGCTCAGCTTCCTATCAGATTTGCATTCTTTCCTTCCTTCAGTTACTTGGGGGGCATTTATTATTGTGGTCTTAACTTCACAACAATCCTATGAAGTAGATCAGGCTACGACCGCAGTCCTGGTCACCCAGTGAGCTTCATAGATGGAGGAGGACTTGAACACAGACCTCCTCAGTCTTAGTCAAACACTTGCATCAAGCTGCATCCCTGAACCTGCATCTGAGAAGGACTTGGTCCACATTCTTTAGTTCTTCAGGAAACCTGATGCTGGAGATGGCTGAACATATTGCATGGTGCCTTCTTGAAATGTATAAACTAGTCTGAAGAAGAAGACACATGAAGGAGTTTCACAGACTAATTCAATTTATTTTGATTAAGCTAAAATGCTTGATTTTATCACAATTTCAAACATTACCTAAATGCAGCTATGTCCCCCCCCCCTTGGGAATATCCTGCTTAATTGATTTTTAGGGACTGGTCTGTAACAAACTTACCACACCCTGAACTACCTCTGAGTCAGCATGGAAATTTCAGGGCAAAAAAATTAATTCATTATCTGAGTCCCCAGAACACTCACAGCTGAAAATAAATGGCTTTGCTTTAGAAAACTAAGTCTCTCACTTGGCATGCTCTGTATTTAGTTCTTGGAAATACCAGCTGAGTGGCTGAAATCCCAGCATGCTAAGGTTAGCTTGCAATAGTACAGATGCCTGGCAGTGCAAACATATGCACTGAATTTCTGGCAAGACAAATCTACAGAGTTCCTGGCAAAAACCAACTTATGCTTTACCCGTCTTTCTCCCTCCCCCCCCCTTTTTTTTTTAAAAAAGCACACCCCTATCATTTTGGACAGCTCTGACATATGGCCATAATTTCTGGCCAGCAGATATATAATTGTTCTTTTCAAGAGAGATACTACATGATTCTGCCGGCAACCCAAACGCATAGAAGGTTTAACTTCCTGGCAGGATCAACTTGATGTGTCTTGTGAAGATACAAATTTTGTTGATTTCCCGCCAAGAGAAATTACTGTTGGTCACACCAAGGCAAACACATCAGGAGGAATCCTGTAGGGGAAATAAACCAAACTGATTTCTGTGCATTCACCAGACCTCAGTGGTGTGCTCAGTTACTTTGTCACCACGCTGGTGGGAAGTCCAGAGCGACTTCATACAATATAAACATTGTGCAAATGCACACAGTCCAGGGCATCTTCTTTGTTGCTCTCTTACCTATCATCCACCTCCTCATTGGTAGTCACATTTATTTTTAAAGACACAGGTTCACTCCAGCAGCTACAATGGAAGAAGTGCATGCTACCTGAATCATATAGCTGCCACAGGGGGAGGGACAACTCTTTGAATTTTTGGCTGTCCACTCCACAGTATACAGTACAACCAGGGGTCGTTTTGTAGAAAAAGAGCCAGGGGAACGCATTAGCATAACTCATTAGCATATGCCACACCCCCTGACATCACCGGAAGTGTGCCATAAGGCCACACCCCCTGACATCACCGGAAGTGTGTTTCATAGAAAAAGAGCTAGGGGAACTCATTAGCATAACTCATTAGAATATGCCACACCCCCTGACATCACTGGAAGTGTGTCATAAGGCCACACACCCCGCCCCCAACGGTCCCAGCCGCCGCCGCCGGCCTTGCAGCTCCACTGCTGAGCCCCATGAGGGGCCCGGCGGTGGACCTGCAAAGCTGGCGGGAGTGCAAGGAAGCCCCACGAAGGCCCTCCCTGGCCCCAGGCAGGGGTGGGGAGAGGCAGGGAGGAAGCAACTTACCCTCCCTCTTCTCCTGCCTCCTCCTGGCTGAATGAGGGCCGGAAGCGGGGCGGCCGGAAGCAGGGGGTGGGGCTTCGTCATGTGCCCCGCCCCCCGTACCTCACCCGGGGGAACTGCGATCCCCTGCGTTCCCCCCTGAAATGACCTCTGAGTACAACCTACCCCACATCTATAGGCTGTCACAAGCAGATGTGGGACAACACACAATTCCATGATAAAGCTTGTTATGGAGAGGAGAATAAAACACTGGGCTGGCATTTTCCATAGGAGTCCTGTGTTTCTTCTAGCATTAAGTTATGCTTTGCAGAGACATGGCAATGAAAGATAGGAAAGCTCCCTTACTTTGAAGAACTACAACTCCACAGTGCATCTCCAAGGCTGCTGACTAGCAAACCCCAACATGAATATTCCTGGCAATTGGCAGTATCTCCTTTGATTGGGTGCAGAAGGATTCCCACTGCCACCATGAATTGAATTGCTCCTGGAGGAAGCATGGGATGTGATACTATTCCCAGATAATAATGCAATGTGATGAAGACACTGGGGCTGCATTTGTCACTTTGATTACTTTATGAGGTTTTGTTTGGGCCCCTACAAGTTTTTAATATTTTTTTAAAAATGAACACATGCACTTTTGTCTATACCTATTGATGTTTTTAACTTTTGGCCCTTAACTAGTTTTCTAAGCTTCCTTTAGAGGTTTCTACCTGTGCATGTCCACTTTTTGTGTTAAGAGTACACACACACACTTGTATTCATGTAAAATTAAATTAGGGACCACTGCCTATGTATACCAAGGTCCAGAATTCTGGTAGTAGCATCTCACTATGGGAATGGGGAGGTTCCCAGAAATAAGGCAAGTGGAAAGTAGTGTCAGTCTAAATCTTTATTCAGAAGTGTAAATCAAGAAAAGCAGGAGGCACTTGAAAAATTGCTCTCTCTCTCTCTCTCACACACACACACAGAGAGAGAGAGAGAGAGAGAGAGAGAGAGAAGAGAGAGAGAGAGAGAGAGAGAGAGAGAGCAATCCTTAACCCTAGACAACCTAACAAGCAAAGCACATGATAAAAGAGGCCAAATAAAAACATGCAAGCCTGTCCTGATACAGTGAAGGAGTCCTGGGTGGAAGGAGAGCAAAGAAGGAAGAAACTGAAGCCAGCTCCAAATACTGGAGAGTCTTGTGTTCACGCTATGCAGGGGCAGTAGTAAGGAAGCTCAGGGGAATGGCTGCTGTAAAGTTCTGGGGTTTGTGAGGGTTATATTTATACTGTTAAAATGGTCAAAAGTGAGCAGCAAGTGGGCTCCAAAGCTGGGATTAATTTGGAGCCAAAAAGTTGGATCTGACTGGCCAATTTGGTTTTAACTGCTAGGGAGGAAAATTATAGATGCAAAAGTGACACACCAAAGGGGTGAGTGACTGGAATAAACTGGTCACTGGTAAACCAAGAACCAGGTCTGAACTGATTATGATATCCTGGGGAAACAATAGGCTTGAGGTAGGGGTGATTGCCAACTTGATCCTTCCATGCATTAAGGTTGTGTTATCATAGCTAATCACTGAGACATTCCTTGCCTTTTTGGGCGGAGAAGGGACTAATTAATGTAGCTCCCAAGTAGTACTATTCAGGCTGCTTCCCTGTTCTCATGCATTGAAATGTCCTACTGGAGCCCCATCCAAATTTTAAAGTATGAGGGCTCCCATATAGATGTCTATATGGTTTGGTGTCACAATGTGAATATTTTCATCTTTGGCACATGTGAATGCATACCCTCATAAATCTTGGTGTTGGAATGTGTGTAGTGAAGCTGGGAATTTTGTGCATTGCCTATTCACATAAAAATGATGAGCATGTGTATCTAGAAAATTGTGTATGGTGCAATGTGCCCTTAGACATAGTTTGAGCACCAAAGTTATAATAACTGGACCAGACAAAGGAGAGATAGGTGTCTGCAGGTTATTGGGTGAAATGCTTAATTTGTGGAATTCTCTTTCTGATTACCTGTTCCAGACAATAGGCAAAAACTATTTTTAATTTCAAATAGTTTGCATAGGATTTCAAAGTAAGTTTGTTGCCTTATCCTTAGCTGATCTTGATTCTGTGCTTTGACTGTTAAATTTTGTTGTTTCAATTGTCTATTAATAAATTAATTGTATTTTAAAAGAATGTTGGTAAGCTGCCTAGAGAATCTCCCAGAAAGGGAAGTCAAATATACCTATTTTTAAAAAAGAAAGAACATAAGAATATATATTGTAGTTTTACCCGTCTTTCTTGTTAACTTGCTACATATTCAGAGCACTCCTTTAGAGGGTAATTCGGTTGCAGCCATTTTCCTTAACACAATGAAATCTACTCACCTTGTGGAACAAGTTAATTGACAGCTTTAACAATGGCACATTACACAATTGGAAAACAGTCACACCATCAACCACAGATTCCGTGTCCCCCACAGGGCATACTTGGAGCCCAAGTAACTCAATTAGCCTAGTATTTCTGCAGGGTGTGCTATTTCATTTGCCATAAAGTACTCCACAAAGGGTTGTTGCAAGCATTAGAAGACTCCACAGATTAAATGGAAGATTGTTTTGGTCAGATGGGAACTGAAATGTATGTCTGCATGGGAAAGAAGGGCACAGTCCAGTTAAGCACAAGGTCCACTGATTTCAATACGAGAGAAAAGCACACATACATTTGAACCTGACTCAGACATGGATGTTTACCTTTATTCTCAAGTATTGACTAGGGGTGTGCACCAAAAAAATTGCATCTTTTGGGTTTGGGAGGCTCGCTACAAGAAGAAAATCTTCAGATATGTGAGGAGCAAACACATGATAAAAGAGGCAGTGGGCCCACTGTTAGGTGAAAATGGAGAAACCGTGAGAGAACACAGAGAGATAGCAGAAAGCCTTAATTCCTATTTTGTGCCTGTTTTTCCCCTGAAGAAGAGAACAGGATCATCTAGAGATGGTAGTAGGCAAGGCACAGCATCTGGGCTGCTGGTTGACATGGACAGAGAGATAGCCGAGAAGCATCTGGCTGCATTGAATGAGTACAAATCCCCAGGGCCAGATGGTATGCACCCAACAGTGCTCAAAGAACTTTCTAGAGAGCTTGCAGAGTCTTTGTCCATTATCTTCCAGATGTTGTATCAATTTTCAAAACAGAGAGGAGGGGTGACCCAGAAAACTACAGGCCAATCAGTCCGACCTCTGTTCCAGGGAAGATACTGGAGCAGATTTTAAAGGGCTCAATCTGCAAGCATCTAATGGACAACTTGGTGATTTGGGGAGGTCAGCATGGATTTCTCCCAAGCAAGTTCTACCAGACCAACCTCATTTCCTTCTTTGATCAATTGACGAGCTTACTGATCGAGGGAATGCTGTTGATGTTGTTTACCTGGATTACAGTAAAGCTTTTGACAGGGTTCCCCATGATGTTCTGATGGGTAAACTAGAGTACTGTGGACTGGACTCTAGGATAGTGAGGTGGATAGGGAACTGGTTGGAGAACAGCACTCAAAGAGTAGTTGTCAATGGCATTTCATCTGAACGGGGGAGGTGTCCAGTGGGGTGCCACAGGGCTTGGTTCTGGGCCCAGTACTTTTCAATATTTTTATAAATTATCTGGATGAGGGTGTGGAGGGGCTACTCATTAAATTTGCAGATGACACCAAATTGGGAGGAGCAGCAAACATACCATAAGATAGAGATAGAATTCAACAAGATCTGAACACACTGGAAAAGTGGGTAGATGTGTACAAGAAGATGCAATTTAACAAGGATAAGTGCCAAGTTATACATCTGGGTAACAAAAATGAGGAACACGCATACTGAATGGGGGACACACTTCAGGGTAGCAGTGTGTGTGAACAAGATCTTGAGCCAGTTCATACGGTAAGGCGAGATACAAATTGAAAGCAAATAAATAAATTAAAAAATCTTGGGGTAAGGGTGGACCGAAAGTTAAATATGAACAGCCAGTGTGATGCAGAGACAAAAAAAGGCTCATGCGATCTTGGGGTGTATCAACAGAGGCATAACATCCAAATTGCAAGATGTCATAGTCCCATGGAACACTGCATTGATCATGCCACACCTGGAGTATTGTGTACAGTTCTGGACAGAATGGAGCAGGTGTAGAGAAGAGTGATGAGGATGATCAGGATCCTGGAGACCAAGCCCAATGAGGAAAGGCTGAGAGACTTGGGAATGTTCAGTCTGGAGAAGAGAAGGCTGAAGGGGGTCATGATTGCTCTCTTTTAATTATCTGAAGGGCTGTTGCTTAGAGGAGGGGAGGGAGCTGTTCCTGTTGGTAGCTGAGGATAGGAGTCGCAATAATGGGTTTAAATTAAGGGTGGAAAGTACTGGCTGGATCTTAGGAAAAACTTTTTTACAGTAATAGTTGTGCAACAGTGGAATCAGCTGCCTAGGGAGATGGTGAGCTCCCCCTTCACTGGCAGCCTTTAAGCAGCAGTAGCCAAAAATGAGAGATCACGGGAGGAAGTGGAAATCCAAAAACAACATCCATGACAAAAATAACGAAGAGTCATGTTTGCAAAATCATTTACTGCAGTAATTCTGTAGAAAATTATCTTCTATTATTGCTCAAATGCAACAGAAACTGTGCAATGTAAACAAATCCGTTTCACAATAATTGCTTTATCTGAGTGTGTAGCAATCACAATTCTTATCCATTTCTACTTATCAGCTCTTGAAGGGAACATTCCATGTTGACTGTCTAATAACAGAACCCAAGGTCTTCACAATCAACTTTACTTTAAGCAGCGGCTGGACAAACACTTGTCAGGGATGCTCTAGGTTGATGCTGCATTGAGCAGGGGGTTGAACTAGATGGCCTGTATGGCCCCTTCCAACTCAGTGATTCTATGATTCTCTCTGTAGTGCATGCATTTCAGTATAAACTTATGTCATCTCCACAGGTCAATGAAATGTCTGTATTTGGAGAGTTCTGAATGCAGTAAAAAAGAAATTTATCTAACACAAGAGAAGAAGAGTTGGTTTTCATATCCTGCTTTTCTGTACCACAAGGAGTCTCAAAGTGGCTTACCATCGCCTTCCCTTCCCCTTCCCATAACAGTCACCTTGTGAGGGAGGTGTGACTGACAGAGTTCTAAGAGAACTGTGACGGGCCCAAGGTCACCCAGCAGGCTTCGTGGGGAGCGGTGGGGAATCAAACTTAGGCTGTGGTCACATGGCCATTTTGATTGGGTGTCACCACTGTTCCCTCTTGCATGTAAAATTACTGATCTGATGCCCACATCCATCTCCCACACCGAAGTGGGATCACTTGTGCGATCCAGTTCCCTAGAGAGTTTTCCAACACTGGGAAAATCAAGTACTTTCCTGGTATTTGTGCTTTGAATCTACAATTTTGCCTATCTGGACAGCCATCTCTCACAATGATTGCGATTAAATCATCTGAATGTCCTTCCAGTAGGTTTTTTTTCCAGCTTTCACCATTGTGCACAGGTAGGAGGTTGTTGTTTTTTTGCAGCTTTCACCATTGTGCGCATGTGCATATGCACATATATGCATGTGCAAAGAATTTTTTTAAAATGTGCTGCACTTCCACTTGGGCAGTGCGGCTGTCTGGACAATGCATGGAGCATTGTTGCGCAAAGCAAGTGGTTGGGCAAGGTATGTGTGATCATCTGAACCCACTTAAAAATATCCCCGATCAAATCTACAGCGGGAACAAATCGTGGTACGCTTGCTGTGTGACCACAGCCTTAGATTAGAGTCCACTGCTCTTAACCACTACACCATGCTGGCTCTCAGAATCAGTGTGGCATGTTGGTCAGCATGTTAGACTAGAATCTGGGAGACTCACATTTGAATCTCTGCTCTATTATGGAAGCTTGCAGGGTGACCTTGGGACAGTCACATGCACTCAGCCTAACCTACCTCACAGGACTGCTGTGATGACAAAATGGAGGAAGGGACAATGTTAGAAGTTGCATTGGGTTCCCATTGAAGAGAAATGCAGGGTATAAATATCTAAATGCATTAATTGTATAAGCAATGATTTTATAGGCAGTGGTCATCTATGTTTTGTGCAGAGCTGTGTTTTAGCAATGTTCAGTCAAGTTTCTTCTTCAGTTTAGAAAAGTCTGATTTGAGGGGGAAGGCTTTGGAAGGCAAAAGGGATTTAAAATGAGACTAAATTCCCAAATAAATGCAAGTCATTTGGGGAAAATATGGCACCCATTGGTGGTGTTTTGTTTCTTAAACTCTCTTGGGACATTGAAATTACTGTATAGGAGAGGAAGAGGTTAAAAAGACTACCAGGTAGCAGTGCTCTGTTTTCCAGTTAGACATATAGATTTTTTTAAAAAAATGTTACTATATTAGGTCTAATTCAAACTGTAAGGGGCACATACAAATATTCTCCTCTTGCAAAACGCGCTGTCCCCATTTGGGGCAATGATTCAGGGGTTTGCTAAATGAATTATCACAGGGGGGGCAAACAGCATTGCCATCATTCTGCTTCGACTTTGTGGCTAACTCTGATTGATGACATGGTATCATGATGTCAGGACTCTGGCTACATCATTCCTGAGTAAAGGGATCAGATAGCTGGTGGCAGGTCTCCAGAGTCTCAGGTACAGAACCACTCCCAGCCTCTCCTGGTAACTATTCATCCTAGGAGGAAAAAATTTAGTCTTTTAGGTATCTTTAAGGACTCCTGTTTAATTTTTCTACAAAGGACTAACACATCTACCCTTCTGGAATTGCAGACCCTTCCAGTGGGAAAAGAGCAGCATGCATGATTTTTATTTTTATTTTTAACGAGGCACCATCTGAAGGCTGATGTCCCAGGATTTACACCATGCCTGGCTAGCATTGCCAGCCCTTGTATGGCAGTCCCTGGGAACATTGGGAGTGGAGGGTAGATATTTTGAGGATGTCACTTCCTGTTCTACAACAGGAAGCAACTTCATGACATGATCAACACAGTCGTCCTAAAGGACATGCAATATAGGGACTGGCTAACTGTCAATCCCATGCCTGGCCAGTCCCTCCCTATACTGCATGTCCTTCAGGAGCAGAAGTGAGTTCCCTGAGTCCACACAGACCCAGGATCACACAAGAGCTGGCTCCAGTCTTAGCAACACAGGCTTCCCATTTATTTATTTTATTCATTCATTCATTCAATTTGTCCCCCACCCTCCCCGCCCCTAATAATCTGTTTATAAGAAGCATCTGTAATCACTATACATTTTCCAAAGGAACCACAAAACATACTCTTAGAATAACATTGATTTGGGGCCATGGCTTCTTGACTAATTCCAGCTGAAACTTGAAACTCTGACCTTCACACACCTTTTCTGGAAATGGTAACCCCAACCCGCTAACAAAATCCTTTATTAATCGATGGCACCATGAAACCTTTCCCAATAGCTATTCCTTGCAAAGTTGTAATTTGCTCTTCTTTGCTGCAGGGTGATTGGGAGCTGGTTCCTCCAGGGAGCAGATGCCATCTGGGCCCATAGGTTCAATTAGCACATGGTGACAGCTAGCAAGACACTTTTGAGAAATTTCAACATTTTGGCAAGCAAGAAGCATTCTGGGCAGTATTACTGTTACGTGGCAACTTGCTGCTCCTAACTATATGTAGCTGTTGCAGTAGGCAAAAGGCAATGTCTGGAAGAGGAAGGACCAGATAAAGTAGAACAGCTAAGTGTGTATGTCATGAGGGGGACTGTCACTTGGGATGAAATTTCCCAGAAGTGATGCACAACTCCCCTTTTCCCCACCAGTGCCAAATTTCCCTGCCAGACATGGACAGAGGCCACGTATGAGGTGTTTTATTGCTTACTTCTGACTACTGAAACTGATCTCATAGTAATTTGGCATGTCTCAAAGTGTCGTTATCAATGACTTCCTCTGCACATCAATAAGGTAATGACTGTTTCCCAAAATTAATGTAGAACACCTTCATCGTATTTAACAGTCAACAGTTTCCACAGGCCAATTTCTTTAGTTTCCCTCCCTTGCTTTTAATGTGCAAAACATCACAATTGTCACCAGTGTCTTCCACACAGTGATAGAACTTTGTGATTTCCCATTGCTGCTCTGACTGAAAATTAGGTGCAGCAGCAGCAGGGTTTCCACATGGCAAGTTTCCTCACAGTAGGGATGGGCACGAACTGAACCACAAAGCAAAATTCATCGTGAAATTTGCCCAGTTTGTGGTTTGTGAATAGAAGTTTGTGAAAGGTCTACCATTATGAAATTCCATGAACGTTTAGAGCAGTTCATGTGGTTTGTGGTGGTTCATGGATGGAGCAGAAAACGGGTTTAAAGGGACTCTGTCCCTTTGAACCCCTGTTTTCTGTTCCCCGTGAAAGCCTCAAAAACAGCTGAGCAATACGGAGGCACTCCCTGCTACTCAGATGTTTAGGGCTTTCTTGTGAAATCCCTTTAAAGTTTAAAGGGACTGCAGAAGACAGCCCAAAACAGCTGCTAAGTCGGCTACTTAACAAAGAGTCAGAGAGTGATTAGGGGTTTGCTAAATGAATTATCACAGGGGGGGCAAACAGCATTGCCATCATTCTGCTTCGACTTTGTGGCTAACTCTGATTGATGACATGGTATCATGATGTCAGGACTCTGGCTACATCATTCCTGAGTAAAGGGATCAGATAGCTGGTGGCAGGTCTCCAGAGTCTCAGGTACAGAACCACTCCCAGCCTCTCCTGGTAACTATTCATCCTAGGAGGAAAAAATTTAGTCTTTTAGGTATCTTTAAGGACTCCTGTTTAATTTTTCTACAAAGGACTAACACATCTACCCTTCTGGAATTGCAGACCCTTCCAGTGGGAAAAGAGCAGCATGCATGATTTTTATTTTTATTTTTAACGAGGCACCATCTGAAGGCTGATGTCCCAGGATTTACACCATGCCTGGCTAGCATTGCCAGCCCTTGTATGGCAGTCCCTGGGAACATTGGGAGTGGAGGGTAGATATTTTGAGGATGTCACTTCCTGTTCTACAACAGGAAGCAACTTCATGACATGATCAACACAGTCGTCCTAAAGGACATGCAATATAGGGACTGGCTAACTGTCAATCCCATGCCTGGCCAGTCCCTCCCTATACTGCATGTCCTTCAGGAGCAGAAGTGAGTTCCCTGAGTCCACACAGACCCAGGATCACACAAGAGCTGGCTCCAGTCTTAGCAACACAGGCTTCCCATTTATTTATTTTATTCATTCATTCATCCAATTTGTACCCCACCCTCCCCGCCCCTAATAATCTGTTTATAAGAAGCATCTGTAATCACTATACATTTTCCAAAGGAACCACAAAACATACTCTTAGAATAACATTGATTTGGGGCCATGGCTTCTTGACTAATTCCAGCTGAAACTTGAAACTCTGACCTTCACACACCTTTTCTGAAAATGGTAACCCCAACCCCCTAACAAAATCCTTTATTAATCGATTGCACCATGAAACTTTTAAATAAAAGTGTGAACACACTCCTTTCCCAATAGCCTATTCCCTGCAAAGTTGTAATTTGCTCTTCTTTGCTGCAGGGTGATTGGGAGCTGGTTCCTCCAGGGAGCAGATGCCATCTGGGCCCATAGGTTCAATTAGCACATGGTGACAGCTAGCAAGACACTTTTGAGAAATTTCAACATTTTGGCAAGCAAGAAGCATTCTGGGCAGTATTGACTGTTACATGGCAACTTGCTGCTCCTAACTATATGTAGCTGTTGCAGTAGGCAAAAGGCAATGTCTGGAAGAGGAAGGACCAGATAAAGTAGAACAGCTAAGTGTGTATGTCATGAGGGGGACTGTCACTTGGGATGAAATTTCCCAGAAGTGATGCACAACTCCCCTTTCCCCCACCAGTGCCAAATTTCCCTGCCAAACATGGACAGAGGCCACGTATGAGGTGTTTTATTGCTTACTTCTGACTACTGAAACTGATCTCATAGTAATTTGGCATGTCTCAAAGTGTCGTTATCAATGACTTCCTCTGCACATCAATAAGGTAATGACTGTTTCCCAAAATTAATGTAGAACACCTTCATCGTATTTAACAGTCAACAGTTTCCACAGGCCAATTTCTTTAGTTTCCCTCCCTTGCTTTTAATGCGCAAAACATCATGATTGTCACCAGTGTCTTCCACACAGTGATAGAACTTTGTGATTTCCCATTGCTGCTCTGACTGAAAATTAGGTGCAGCAGCAGCAGGGTTTCCACATGGCAAGTTTCCTCACAGTAGGGATGGGCACGAACTGAACCACAAAGCAAAATTCATCGTGAAATTTGCCCAGTTTGTGGTTTGTGAATAGAAGTTTGTGAAAGGTCTACCATTATGAAATTCCATGAACGTTTAGAGCAGTTCATGTGGTTTGTGGTGGTTCATGGATGGAGCAGAAAACGGGTTTAAAAGGACTCTGTCCCTTTGAACCCCTATTTTCTGTTCCCCGTGAAAGCCTCAAAAACAGCTGAGCAATACGGAGGCACTCCCTGCTACTCAGATGTTTAGGGCTTTCTTGTGAAATCCCTTTAAAGTTTAAAGGGACTGCAGAAGACAGCCCGAAACAGCTGCTAAGTCGGCTACTTAACAAAGAGTCAGAGAGTGATTTCAGCTAACGATTCAGCTTTATTGAGCAACACGAAATACAACCATAAACAGAATAACCAGAACAACCAGAACAACCTTAGCATTGCAGTTGTTCTTCTTTTAACCTCTCCCGGCTAATGTAGCCACGCCCTACTGTACATTACCACCAATAGGATTGTCAAGATAAAGTCCAATCACAGACGTTCCCGCTCAGGGAACTGGATGGTAGGTGATTGGTCGGCTCTTCCTGAGCTACCAATAGGGATTGAATGATTAGGATCCTTGCCCAGGAAGAAGCTTTAGTGATTTCAAACACAGTTTTCTATTGCATTGAATACACCACAGCAGGGAGCACCTCCCACTGTGCAGCTGTTTTGAGACTGTCTTCTGCAGTCCCTTTAAACTTTAAAGGGATTGCACAAGACAGCCCAAAACACCTGAGTGGCAGGGAGTGCCTCCCAACCATCCAGATTTTCCCACACACACAGCAGCCATCCAGCTTTACTGCCATCTTCTCCATAACTTCAGAGCAAAGCAGTTGGAGAAAGATCAGAGAAAAGCCAAGGAAAACCCTCAGAGGTGAATGAAAGCAACACAATGCTGTGGGGAATTGGGGGGGGGATACTTTCCAAAGGCACTGAACTTGGGGCAGATAACCCATGTGAAAGACACCAGCCTGGTTCACAGATGTATTTTCCCCTTCCAAACAAAGAAAATTAGGAATTCAGGGCATCCATTCGGGACATGCTATTGTGCTCACTCAATGTTTTCATCTTTTCATGTGGACACCCTGGTGACAGTTTTAAGATTACAAAACACATAATGCAATATAACTATGAGCGAAGTTAAGTATGCTGTTTATTACTACCTTTCTCTGATTTTTAAGATAAGTATCCATAAATGTTGTATCACCCAAGGGCAAATAACAAGATTCTGCAATTTGTATTTTATAGACAGGCTGTGACATATGATCTTTATCCTGCCTGTTTGAGCCCATAGCACACTAGGTTCAGAGAGAGAGCTAGGAAAGGTACCATCTTGTGTCCTGACCACCTCATCTACCTAGAACTCATCTACCTAGGCAACAAACTTATGAATACCAGGGCTAGGAGGCAGCATCAGAGGAAGGCATCAGCCTGCCTGCCCTGTTGTTTGGCTCTTTGGAGCAGCTGGCTGGCTGTTGTGTTGAACAGGTTGTTGAACTAGATGAACTAGATGGACCACTGGTCTAGTCTAGCAGGGTTCTTCTGTGGGAAGGAGCACCAATGCCTTCTCCAAAAGATCAGATCCACACCTCCAATTATGACCACCCCCTCAGACAGACAAGCACTGCCTGAACTTCTGCAAAACAAACCAATATTTGATTTGATTGAGGAGAAAGTGATGGATAGAGTTTTATTTAAACAAAAAGTTTTGTTGATCCATTTTATGAGATAGTTCTTTCACTGTTTACTGTCCTGGACCCCATTACAGAGCCATAACAGAAGGCAGCTTGCCAGATGATCTGAAAATAGCTTACATAAGGTTAGAGATTATGAATTTATGGAGTGTGAATTTACAGTTCACCAAGCCATTGGAGATGAGTGGAGGGGAAGCTGGAAAGGAAAGAACACATGTACCAACGGATGTCAGCTGAAATCAGATTAAACCCACAATACACAGAACGATTTCTGAATCTTTGTTCAGACTATCCAACAAGAAGAAATGACACATTCATCCTCAGTGAACCTTACAGACCAAACAGCCATGTCAGACTCAGAGAATGATACCTACAGCTCCAGGTTGCACATAGACACTAAAAAAATGTCTACCGTTGCTTCAGAATTTGCGCAGCTTGCATGATGCTACCTGCACACAAGCCACTGGATATAGAAAATATGACTGCTTCATAGAACCGACTCTCTGCAGTGTACCTCAGTAGGAACAAGCTACTGGAAAGCAGTGATGGATGAAACCCCTTAGGCTAGATTCAGAATCAGCTCAGTAATTATGAGTTTTCTCAGAAATTTGTTGTTGCTGCTGTTTTTTTTTAGGGGGGAGAATCTTACCCTATAACAAACACATTCATGAACAAGAGAAAAATTTAGATATGAATGAGGGGTGACATTCACATATAATGTTTCTATTGAGTAAATTGACCCAAATGGAAATTATCTCATACAATGCTGCTCAGTTCCCTTCACTGTAAAGTGTGACAACAGGGCATGGGGGCAGAGTTTGCTGCTGGCCCATTGAAGCAGAGTTGCCCACTCCAGCTTGGGAGATTCCTGAAAATTTAGGGGAAGAAGCCAGGGAGGATAGAGAACTCACAGAGATGTGATGCCATAGGATCCTCCTTCCCAAAGTGCCACTTTCTTTGGATCTCTGTAATCTGGAGGTTAGTTTTAATTCCAGAAGAACTCCAGGCCCTATGAACGCCAGGCCCTATCTGAGGGGAGAATCTTACCCTATAACAAACACATTCATGAACAAGAGAAAAATTTAGATATGAATGAGGGGTGACATTCACATATAATGTTTCTATTGAGTAAATTGACCCAAATGGAAATTATCTCATACAATGCTGCTCAGTTCCCTTCACTGTAAAGTGTGACAACAGGGCATGGGGGCAGAGTTTGCTGCTGGCCCATTGAAGCAGAGTTGCCCACTCCAGCTTGGGAGATTCCTGAAAATTTTGGTCCTGACACCAGGGAGGATAGAGAACTCACAGAGATGTGATGCCATAGGATCCTCCTTCCCAAAGTGCCACTTTCTTTGGATCTCTGTAATCTGGAGGTTAGTTTTAATTCCAGAAGAACTCCAGGCCCTATGAACGCCAGGCCCTATCTGAATGTTGGCAACCTGACATGGAAGGGAGCCAGTGGACTTGGGCACGGGTTTAGTTTATGTAGGCACAACATGGAGGCTGATATAGGAGGAAGCTGTTTAAGGTACCCTTGTGCTGTCCCTCAGACCTTGCTCTGGACAAGGAAAGGGGAGTTTAGTTCAGTGGTCTCATCGCTTTTGTGCATAATCAGACCTCCTGTAGGAAATCACAGCTTTGGATGGTGGGCTTTGTGGCATCACATCCCCCACTGAGTTATCCCCTCAGACAAACTCTGCCCTCTCCTGGCACTGCCCCTAAATATCCAGGAATTTCCAGAATTGGCAACTTGAGTTCATGTGAATGTCAGAACATGGTCTCATTCTGATTTTGAACCCAGGGAGGGACCAGTACTCTAAAAATCCAGGTTACAGAACACACGTATGAATGAATGTGAATACAGTGGTGAAAATGACTCAGTATGACTCAATAAAACTTGAGCCTTGAATCGGAAGAAATAAGGCAGGATAGAGATGCTTTAAATAAACAAAGAAGTCTACCTAGAGCATTTTTGTCTTGCCCTTCTCAAAGGAGCTCAGAGTGGTATAAGTTGTCCTCCCTTCCCTCAACTCTGCCTCACAGGGTTCTTGTGAAGATAAAACAGAGGAGAGGAGGTCAATGTACACTTGTTTGGGTCCCCATTGGGGAGAAAGGTGGGATACAAATGAATTAAATAAATATGTGTTATCCTCATAGCAAATTTGCTAATGGACTAAGCTGAAAGAGAGTGACTGGCTCGGGCTCACACACTGAACGTCATGGCTGGGTGAGGATCTGAGCACTCAAACCAGTAAAACATTCCATAGAGTAAAATATGTGTTTATTTACTTCATTTATACCTCACCTTTCTGTGGGGCCCCAAAGCAGTTTGTAGCCTTCTTTCCCTCCATTTCATCCTCACAATGGCCCTATAAGGTAGCTTAGGCTGAGAGTGTGTGACTGGTCCAAAATCATACAGAACGCTTCCCTCACAGAGTAGAGATTTGAACCTGGGTCTCCTAGGTCTCAATTCAGCTCTGACGTCTATACCACACCAGCTCTCACACTGAATTTCTGTACATTGACTGTATGAAAGGGTTTGTCTCATGTGTCTTCAGACCATAATGTGCACGTGTGGAGGAGACTGCTAATGAATTGGGTCCTTTCCCAGTGGAGCTTTTTCCTCCCTTGACAAGCCCATTAGAAGTGTTGGTTAGGTGCTTCCCATTTCTCTGAGCAGTGAGCTGTTACTCAGGGTTCATTCCATTTGGAGAGCTCTTGAGTCTTCTGGGATTGTTGCCATATTGGCTTCATTTACAGGTGGAGCACAAGTGGAAGCAAATAAGCCCTAAAAGGATGTGCTACCCAAGAGAGAGAAAGAGGCTTTGTCCCCCAAGTGCTGAGGCTGAATCACACAGCAGACTCTCCCCACTTCTCTGCTGCCCTTCTGATCCCGCAACCCTGAGCTGTTTCTTCACACAAACACACACACCTTCTCCAAGCTGTCAGGAGAACACCTCCTCACACATAGCAACCATTCAGGAATATTAACTTGTTTGTTTTTTGCAATAGGCCTCACTTCTGCAAGGTCATTTTAGGCAAAGTCCATACAGCAATAGACCTCTTTACAGTGATCAGACAGCAAAATCTCTACAGTAGCAAGAAAACAGTGATAAAATGCAGGTAAAATAAACTCTAGGAGTCTTCCAAAAGGAACTCTTAGGTGCATAATGACTAACGCTACAACGTTCCAGATCCTCTTTGCCTTTAGAAAAGTAAGAAACAAAAACACCTTGCCATTTTGTTGATGTTTGCCATGTTCCTTTGTTGACTGGGGGGGGGGGTCAAAATTGCAGGAGTGGTCACAAAGAATCGGACACAACTGTGCAACTGAACAACAACAACAGAAGTGTGGTGTGGAATTCTTCTGGTGTTTTTAGTTGCTTGATTATGTGGTGAATGTTTAGTTCTTTTTGTAATGTGTTTCAGACAGTGGCCATTGTTTTGTTTTTAAGATCTGTGGTTTGCCACCTTCAGCCTGTTGAAAGGACAGTGTAGAAATGCTTTAAATGACAAGCAATGCCATGTACAACTTGCTGACAAATTACTCTGATTGAACTGTGGCTATCGATCACTCCCCCATGAGCTTCTCCCCTAAGCTTCTGATTGCAGCCACCACTTGAAAGTGCCTAACTCTGACCTGTTTAGAGTAGTTACCATCAACAACTCAATATGATGTTCATGTACAATAGCCTGATGAGCCCGAGGTAGCAAATCTAAGGTTATTAGTCAGTTAATCTGACAGTGTGAATAGGACTTAAAATGTACATGGACATATACCCACCTTCATTTAAGAGAAGTGGAGTGCTTGACCAGTAACACTGCAAAATTCAAAAGCAGTCAGGTGCTGGTGAAGAAAGAAAAACAATCAATAAACTCGTAGAGGAGTTAAAACAAGGTAGAGGAGCAGAATCACCATAACAACCAAAGAAGACACCACTAATTACCCTCTAACTAAACAAAGAAAACCCTATGCTGTCTCCCGGCCTCTTCTCCTGCGGTAACTTCCTTTTATAGGGTTGCTGCCCCCCCCCCCCCTCGGTTCTTCTGGGGAGGAAGCAGAGCTCTGTTCTCTTCCTGGATCACATAAAGTTGTAAGTAAGCAGCACCCAACCTTCAAGAGGCCTGAGCAGACTCAGGATTAGCCATGTTATGCTAGAGGAGGAGTGTAAACAATAAGAGTGATGCCAGAATAAAAATAATGGGAGAAAGGACCGTGTCTGCTGTCACAATGGGCACTGGCAATCAGTAGGAACATTTTTTTTGGGGGGGCAGCTAGACAGTAACATCACTTTCAGTTGAGTACCCAGAAGTGATGTCATGACACTCTAGGAATTTCTTGATTTTTATATGGGGAATTCTTCATCAGGAAGAAGTGATGTAGTGATTGTGTGATGCTCCCCTCCCCATTTTTGCTCCTGCTGGAGTGAAGAGCCCTTATGGAGCTTGGAACCTGGGGGTGGGAGACTGCCCACCATCCCTGTGCAAATAGCATCCTCATTGTCCACTGTGTGGAATAGGATGCTGGCCTAGATGAACCACTGTTCTGATCCAGGAGATACCTGTGTTTTACTGTTTAGATGGAAATGGTAATCAGGAAACTCGTATCTATGTCAGTGAAAGAGGGTTTTCCCTCAGTCTTTGTGCAGAGGCCCTCTTGAATGAATGTAATATTCAAGAAGTTTAGACAATGAACACATTTCACTTTTTCTTAATGACGTGAAGTGGAGTCCATTTGTTGTTGTTCAGTCGCACAGTCATGAAGTGGAGTCCATGCTGTGCATTATATGAGGTGGACCTGAAAGCCTGGAGTTTCTGCTGTAGGACTCGGAGAGGAAATTTGGAGCGGGGGGGGGCTCCTGCGGGCTCTCCCCGCCCTCCCTCTAAGCAGGCGGCCAGTGGGAAGGCAGCTCGGATGGCCCGGGTCGGATTCGTCCGGTTCCATTGGCTGCCCGCTTCCCAGAGCAGCGCGCCATGCGGCGAGCCAGGGCTGGGCTGGGGAGGGAGACCCCGGCTGCCGGGCCTGCTGGAGCTTCGCGGGCGCCGCTTCTGGCCCAGCGAAGGCGGCGGCGGTGGCTGCGATCAGCCCAATTAAAAAAAAGGGAGGGGCCCAGCAAAATCCGCGGGGGGGCAGGGTCCCACGCGGGCTATGGGCCTGCTGAAATTACAGCCTGGTCCTGGCCCATCATCTCTTGCAAATTAGTTTGGCCCCCTGGAAGTGACTTCTTTGTGTGGATTTTTAAGATTTCTGAATATCTCCTGCACTAAAACAGTGAGGCAAGATAGAACCACAGTGCCCAGATTCATATTGGCTTGGCCCTGTTTCAAGATAGTTTCCCACTTCTATTAACTCTTCTCCTATGGACACCACATTGACAGAGCAGTATTTTTATTTTATTTTTTGCTCAGCAGTACAAATCAGAATGTGCAAGGGGAGGTGTGTTTAGCAGAAGATAGACTAATTTACCAAACTTCTGTAATACGCTAATACCCAGCTGGATACAGTAAGAGGAGACAAAGGCAGCTAATGATTCTTTCTAGGGGTGCATTCAGATGGACAGCTAATCCCACCATTATGTCGGCTCAAATTTGATCCTGATCTTTTTAATCCATCCTCGCACGACCAGACATCCCCCGGGGGAATCGCCTTACCACACGCTGCTTCTGCTGTGGATTGTCTAGTCAGTGTCCACTGAAGGAGGCATGATATTATGGCCTTGTTTATCCGTGCATGCGCAGAATCAAGATTTTTTAAAAAAAAAATGGCACCCATTCAGGATGGTCTGACGTTAGACCATCCCGAATGGGCGCCATTTTTAATTGCGCACTGGAACGATCAGATGGGGGAAAGTCCGCAAGTGGCCCATCGGAACAAAAAACTCCAGATTTAAAGTAGTATCTTTTTAGTATGGCTTCGAGGCATGGCAAAACGGGATGCTCACGGAAGATGGACGCTTCCCAGATGTTGATGTCTGGACATTACATTTAAATCCATGAGGCACCCATGCCTCGCATGGACCTAAAGAGCCATCTGAACACACCCTAGGATGAGCTTGTTGCACTTTTACTGTTATAGATCAGTATAACAAAGAAACAAACCCTGATTTTGCCTTGTGATATTTTATTCTGTATTGTGGTTCAGCACTTTTGACTAGGAAGTTATTTCTTTAGCAGTAAGGATATGCTAGGTTATATTGACAGGTTTCAGGTTGTCTTAAATCCAAAGTATTCCATATGGTTTCATAAAAGCTTCCATATTAGTAGTAAACCCAGACAGAACCTTCCAATTCCTCTGTTACAAGGGGTGAATAATGCAGAAAAACTGCATGCTTTTTAAACATCTGCTAAAGTCCCACAGTTGCAGACAACCACTTCAGGCCAACTGATGGGGGGTGGGCTGGAGGGGAAATCACCTCCACCACAGGTCCCACTTTTAGCTGGTTCCCCAGAGAAAGAATAATGGAGTCTGGGGAGGGGAGGGAGAAAGAAATGGGGGGATGGGAGAGAGGTGAGAGACAGAAGGCTGAGGGGACAGAAGAGAAACTGGCCGATTGGATGGACTGGGACAAAGATGGGTGTTTCGGAGGGTTCAGGAAGGAAAAGGGAATTGGGCAATGGGGGCAGAAGGGGGAACTGCAGAGCTTGAAAGCAGGAGCCCTCTCAGATCACCTCCTGTTTCAATATAATCATAATAAGAATTTTTTTGGAATTATCAAGACATGATTTCTTCATAGAGAAAATTTCCAAGAGTTTACAAAGGAGCTTGCCAAGCAACTCACTGCACTGCTTTCAAAGGGGGGAGGGGGCTAAAAGATCCAGATGCACAAAGGAAACTTATCAAACCCTTTGACTGATAACCACATTTTCCACTTTTTTGTGCTTTGTTGTTATTGTTGTTGCTGTTGTTCAGTCACACAGTCAAGTCCAACTCTTCGTGTCCCCATGGACCACATCACACCCTCTTTTTTTCCGCCATCCTAGCGAGTTTGCTCAATTTCATGTTTGTTGCATTGATAACACTGTCTAACCATCTTGTCCTTTGCCGTCCCCTTCTTCTTTGACCTTCAATCATTCCCAGCATTAGGGTCTTCTCCAGTGAGTGCTCCCTTCTCATTTGGTGGCCAAAGTATTTGAGCTTCAGCTTCAGTATCTGGCCTTCCAGGGAACAGTCAGGGTTGATTTCTTTTAGGACTGATTTGATCTCCTTGCAGTCCAAGGGACTCTCAAGAATCTTCTCCAGTACCATAATGTGAAAGCATCTATTCTTCAGTGCTCAGCCTTTCTTATGGTGCAACACTCGCAGCCATTCATTACTACTGGGAATACCATTGCTTTGACCATACGGACTTTTTGTTGGCAGGGTGATGTCTTTACTTTTTATTATGCTGTCTAGGTTTGCTATAACTTTCCTCCCAAGGAACAGGTGTCTTTTAATTTCATGGCTGCAGTCACCGTCTGCAGTGATCTTGGATCCCAGGAAGGTGAAGTCTGTCACTGCTTCCATGACTTCCCCTTCTATTTGGCAAGGAGTGATCTTAGTGATGTTGAGTTTCAAGCCAACTTTTGCACTCTCCTCTTTCACCCTTAGTAAGATACTCTTGAGGTCCCTTCATCTTCTGCTGTTAGAGTGGTATCATCTGCATATCTGAGGTTGTTGATGTTTTCCCTGGCAATCTTAATTCCGGATTGTGATTCATCCAGGCCGGTATTTTGCATTATGTACTCTGCATATAAATTAAATAAACAGGGTGACAATATACATCCTTGTTGTACTTCTTTTCCTATGCTAAACCAATCAGTTGTTCCATATCCTGTTCTAACTGTTGTTTCTTGACCCTTATACAGGTTTCTCAGGAGACATGTGAGGTGGTCTGGTACTCCCATCTCTTTAAGGACTTGCCACAGTGTGTTGTGATCCACACAATCAAAGACTTTAGCATAATCAAGGAAGCAGAAGTAGATGTTTTTCTGGTACTTCCTTGCTATCTTCATAATCCAGCGAATATTGGCAATTTGATCTCTAGTTCCTCTACCTCTTCAAAACCCAGTTTGCACTTCTGCTTACAATGCTAGTTTGAGCATTATCTTTCATCAACAATTTTATGAGGAAGTTAATGCCAGTTCTTCAGCTTAATTGTTTCTTTCCAAATTCTTTTCCAAATTCCAAATTTAACTGAAGTATTGTACTTGTTATTTAGGTGTTTTGATAAGTTTAATATACACAACACCCAATACACAGTCCCCATCCCCCCTTCTTTCAAACCAACCACTTCCTTTTAACTACAGGAAATCAATAGCTTTCTTCCAAGTGCCTGACTTGCTGAGATGTTAGGTGGTTGTAAGTTCTGCAAAGAACTTTCCCCCTCCTTTTGATCACTGATGCTGGCACTGCAGCATCTTGAACAAAAATAAAACATATTTGAAGAAGAGCATAGTGTTCATGACAGCTCTTAATTAGGGATGCATGAACACCTACCAGTTCAGCTCATGCTCTGCTTGCTGGTTGTGGGGAAGGAGTTGATTGTGTTGTCGTTGTTGTCGAGCAGTTTGACTGCTCATGAGTAGCTGAAGTCTGTTTGGTGGGTTACTTCCCACATATTTAAACAGTACAGCACATTGCAATTGGCAGCAATTTGTGCCTGCAAATCCTCACCCAGCACAACAGGAGTCCTAGTTTCTTTCTCCACAGACTTGTACAGAGTTCCACGCTACTCTGCAGCCAATTGTTTGAATAAAGAATGAACAAACCAGTCAGTTATTTATCAACACTATTGTTATTCTTTTAAAGTCTTACCATTTTTACTTCACCTAAGCCCATCTTGTCAATGTTATTTTATGCATGTGTGTTTTCATAGTTCTCCCTCATCCCCATCTAAGATCCTGGGGAGAATCAATTTTGCCTGCTTTCCAGATGCAAACGCTGCCACATAGCAGAACAAAATCCCATCATTACAGCTACTGCACAGCCACAGTTCATTGCAATAAAAATGAAGTTGAATGCATATGTGCATGCTTGCCAAGACTGTATGAAGTGTTTGTGTGCAATAAAGGGTCTCAATAGATCTGTCAATGCTATGTCACCAAATTAAGAAATTATATTGATGCTGTAGGGAATATTCAACTATTATTTATTTTTATTTATACTCTGCCTTTCTTTCTGTGTGGAAGAAAAGAAGGCACACATGGAGTTCCTAGGACATCTGCTTTCAAAGCACTGACCAGATCTGAATTGCTTACTTTCAGCAAGATGAAGGAATTATTGGATTTATACCCTGCCCTTCACTACCCAAAGGAGTCTCAGAGCGGCTTACAATCCCTTTCCCTTCCCCTCCCCACAACAGACACCCTGTGAGGTAGGTGGGGCTGAGAGAGCTCTCTGGACAACTGCCCTTGAGAGAACAGCTCTGAAAGAACTTATGACTGACCCAAGGTCACACCAGCAGCTGCATGTGGAGGAGTGGGGAATCAAACGTGGTTTTCCCAGATTAGAGTCTGTGCTCCTAACCACTACACCAAACAGCAAAGTTGATGCAGTACCTTCAAACCAGACTCTGAACTTTTGGGCATCCAGAAGGTATTTTAGTCATCACAAGTCCAGCTATATTAAAATAGGTGAAGCTGATATAACTGTTAGTGCCGACTCCAAAATGCCCATCCCCAACACCACCATCCTAATCACATATTCCTGTGTGCAAGGATCAGCTTTATGGGTGTCCTTAGATTATGTCTGGTTTTGACCCTCCTTCACAGCTAACTTTTGTGGGATCACACCCTTCAGGTCTGCAGTAGCTTGAAGGATGATGTACTGCCCTTGCATCTGTATTGATTTAAGGCCTTCGGAATTAGCCTTAAGACAGCATTGGAATGCCAGTTTGAAGAGCCAGCCAAACACATTAGTCTTCTTTATGAGTTCAGTGCTGTCAAATCCTGTATGCAACTCCATATTTAATTTAAAACCTAATGCAAAATAAAAGATTGAATAGCAATTGGTCCATTATGTCTGGGAAAAATATATTTTTTCTTTGATGTCGTGAAGGTAAAATTATCTTAGTATTCATCAAGAGACTGCAAAGACAACCTTCTGAATTGTCACAAATCTACACTCGATGGGGTGTGTGACATGCTCCGCTCAGGCTGATAAAGTCAATTTCCATTATCTTGTTTACTTTATTTATTCTTTATTTTATTTACATTTCTGTAGGTGCTCAGTTCGACAGGAGATGCTGCACTGAAAATCATATTCAAAAATGCAAGACTTAGAGAGCATAAGTACATTAAGCTCCCCCTTGCCTTCTGCATTGCACAAGCCATTGAATTATACCACAGTCATGAAAGCATTGCACCCAGATGCTATGAATTCAGGTTAAGCTAAGATTCAGCTGAAATTCTGAGTGCAAAAATTTTCTTGTATGAAGTCTACTATTTTCATTTCAGCTCATTCCTGATTCAAATTCTACAATAATGCTGCAGCTGAAAGGAACTCCTTTCAGCAAAACAGGAGAAATTAGAGCAGTAGGCGGCAGTAATGACATCAGAATATCCTTTCTTAATTTCCATCATGGTAGAAGAAACTCTTTGGAAAGACACATGCTCTGCTGCAAAGCCCAATTGGAATAAAATGCTAGGGTTCAAGGATGAAAATTCTGTGGCTGTTTTTTAAGAGGAAAAGGGGAATCACAATTCATTTATACATTTTTATCCTGCCTTTCTCCAAGGAGCTCAGGGTAATTGTCCTCTTCTCCATTTATCTGCACTGCAGTCTTCTGATGTATGTTAGGCTGAGAGAGTGACTAATCCAAGCTAAACCTTCTATGGAAGAGGGGGATTTGAGTTTGGACTTCCCAGTCCTAACCTAACCACATCATCCATCACAATAGTTGGCTGAAAGGAGTGAGGTGAAGAAAGGTACATCAGGAGAATAAGGACTCTTTCTGAGATCTGTGCGTGTATTGCAGAGATATTGAGAACATTCCCAAGAACAGTGAACTACAAAGATGCAGATCCTCTGTGCATAAACTGAGTAGCAAGCAGAAAATGCAGAACAATGAAGCTGGGGAGAGATTGAATTGGAAAGCTATTTTGACAAGGCATGCTAGTAATATATAGGGAGGACTGAGGGATCACATTTGTTGCCTATTAAAACTTCTGTTGTGTATATCTTTGACTTCATTTGTTACTGTTGTCTGTCCCTCCATTGTCTCTAAGACCAAAATAAATGGTAATAGTTACTGGAGTATCTTTCAGATCTTGATCCAATCAACATCTGAAATTGGTGGGTAGGGTTCACAGCGCTGGGCTGGGAAATCCCTGGAGATTTGGGTGGTGGAGTGGTAAGTCGCTCACTTAACAAAGTAGTCGGAGAGTGATTCAGCTATGATTCAGCTTTATTTAACAACTCATAACACAACTCCAACACGGATCAACTCTGATAGCCAGTACAGATTTTACATTGAAGCTGTTCCACTTTTAAACTCTCCTGGCTAATGTAGCCATGCCCTACTATACAATACCAACCAATAAGATTGTATACATAAAGTCCAATCACAGACGTTCCCGCTCAGGGAGCTTGATGGCACATGATTGGTTGGTTCTTCCTGGGCCACCAATAGGATTGGAGGGATTAGGATCCTAGCCCAGGATGAAGCTTGACATGGAACTCCAATTAGGTGTTTCACATATAGTCATGTATTACAATGGCAGCTATTGAATACATCACATGGAGCCTGGGGATGGTGGGATTTGTGGAAGAAAGGGAGCTTAGCAGGATACAGTGCCATTGTGTCCACCCTCCAAAGCAGTCATTTTCTCCAGGGGACTGATCTCTGTAGTATGAAGATCAGTTCTTATTTGGAAGCTCTCTAGGTCTGACCTGGAGGTTGGCAACCCCAGGCGGATGAAGAAAAGCTCAGCCTGGGTCTCACCTCTCTTAAAAAATATAGTGTCCAGATCATGCAAAGTGATGGTATTGCTTTACTCTGGCTGGTTAGACCTCACCCAGAGTATTATGTTCAGTTTGGGGCACCGCTATTTAAGAAGAATATAGACTGTGATCACACATAACAGAAGCCACACAAGTGAGACGGAAAACAGGCGGAGTTTCCGGGCACGATCTCACCTGCACATCTGGGAATATGTTTAGCCTGGAAAGGAGACAATTGAGAGGTGATATGATAACCATCTTCAAGTACTTGAAGGGCTGTCATATAAAGGATAGTGCACAGTTGTTTTCTGTTGCCCCAGAACATTGGACCAGAACCAACAGGCTGAAATTAAATCAAAATAGTTTCCAGCTAAACATTAGGAAGAACTTGAAAGTTAGAGTGGTTCCTCAGAGGAACAGGCTTTCTTGGTTTTCAAACAGAGGCTAGATGGCCATCTGTAATGATTTCAAGTTATACTGTGTGCTTCATTAAATGGTTGGTAAGTATCAGTAGAACAAGGGAGGTGAAAGAGGGAGATGAGTGAGTGAGGTGATTGGTTGGTGACTGAGAGTGTGTGGGAGGAGCTAGGGAGTGTGTGTGTGTGGAGAGAGAGAGAGAGAGAGAGAAGGCAGAGTGTTCAGAAGTTGGCAGTTGTCAGTTGCACCCCAAGCCGGAATAACGAGGCAGGCACGTTGCTGGATTTAAACATTGGGCCACTTTATTAACTACAACATTAACTGGAACCAACGGCAAGGGCACAACAGTTTCTGCAGTATGGTCAAGGCCAGGGGTCCATGACCCCTCCTTAACTCATGAATTAGGGCGAGCCACCCTGCCCCAGGTGGTAGCCAGCAGCAATGGCTCCCACCCGGCCGGCTAACCATTGCGGGATAACCCCATAGCCCTAACCCCTGAGCCGCTAGGCTCAAAGGGAGGACCCAAATGGGGAGGTCCCAAAGGCAGTCTGTTTTCCCCACCCCGTGCCGCAAGGCACAAAGACTGTACTCACATGACTCCTTCAACCCAAATAATGGGTGTCAGCTGGTGCCCACCGTACCGCAAACTATATACCGCCTATAACCCAGCCAAACAAAAGTGACCAACCTAACTAAACAGCCCCACCCTGAAAACACCTACACCACTGATGCAGTGCAAGGTAGGGAAAAATACCCCTTCCACTGGCCAATCAGGAAGGGGCGAAAAATTCCTACCTGGCCCCCCAAAACCGGGTGACCAGCAAAAGCCTGCACTACTAACAGAGCGGGAGGGTGGGCCGACAACTAATCGGGACTGCTGGTGAGGCTGGGAGGGGCCAGCCTTTTATTCTCTCTGGCCCCTCCTCCCTCGAATACCCATATGGGCTCTTTCTCGCCCAAACTGCCGGCCCGCCTCTTCCCCCAACGGCCAAGGCCGAGGGCTGTTGAACCGCATTGTGGTCAATCTACACAGAGTCAGAGAAGCAGTCTTCCAAATAGAATCATATCGAAGTGCTGTGAAAGGCATTAAGATTCTAAAGGAGGAAGAAAATATACTTAAGGGGGCATATTAGGCAAAATGCAATATAGTCAGAGTATTTTAAGGGTGTGAGGGAAAAGGCTGATAGAAACCTGAGTAAAAAGGGAAAGATTTTACTGAGCAACTTAACAAAACATCTTGTAACCAATATGCTTCTTCTACCAATAAAGTTTTATCTCGTTTATTGTTATCCCAGAGTCTTATCCTCAGAACCACATAGTCCAACAAAGGCTTGGGCACAATACTGTGGGAAAGGTTAATTAAAGACTGGGATTAAATTCCTGGTGGCAGCGATAGATACTTTGAGTGAGAGAAAGAAACAACAAGAAATTTAGAACTACATCACACCTAACCACACAAAATAAGAGAGAGGTACCGTCACACCATCTGACAGCAATGCTGATTCTGTGAACTTAGAAAGATCACAAGAAGGGAAGGCAGGAAGGGTTGCATCAGTACTAGTTTTTATGGCCCTTTCTTACACACCCAGGGAAATGCTGATCACCACTTCAGGGTCAGGAAGCAATTTTTCTCCAGGCCAATTTGGCTGGAGATCCTAGAAGTTGTTTTGTCATCTTCTGGGCATGAAACAGTGGTCACTGGGGGTGTGAGGGGGAGGTATTTGTGAATTTCTTGCATTGTGTAGGGGGTCCCACTAGATGACCCTGGAGGTCCCTTCCAACTCAATGATTCTATGATGCAGTGTTGGCATTAGTCCTTCACGGCAGAGCTTGCCTCAGAAATTGGATCCAGAAATCCTGGGAGGGATAGCAGGGGAGGAAAAACTGGAATTCCTTGGTTCAGTTTGTGTTTTTCAACCCCACAAGGCCAAGGGCAAAGAGTCAAAGCCTCACCTGAGTTACTCCAGGCAGGTTCCCTCAGTGACACATGATATGATATAGGAATGTGGATTTGTGGCTAACTGCACTGTTGTCCCCCAATCCTTTCCACTAAGGCACCGCAGCTTTACCATGGGGGAAAAGACAGCTTCTTCTGTTTCAAAAGGTGGCAATGAGTGAGGTAAAGGACTTACCTCCCTCTTTCAGTCAGAGTTCTTTCAGAGTCAGCTGTTCCTAAAAGCAAAGGAGCAAATCCAATAAAACAACAAGAAAGATGACAACCTTAATGCACCCTAACTGAGCTTGAATGAGAATTTCCCCCCCCCCCCAAAAAAAAACCCGATTTGGAATAAAAACACAAGATCTTCGACATTTCCTTTGGCCTCATGCTGAGGTAAAGTCGCAGTTCCTATTGATTTGTTGGCTTCTCCCCACAAATCTATACATTTTTTTAAAGTGACTGAACATTCTGTGAACTATCATTCTGAAGGGTTTTTTTGTGTTTTTGTTTGTTTTTGAAATATTGATGCATTTTTAGAAGGTCACTGCTTCACCTGTAAATCCAGTGCCATATGTAAGGGGGGGGGGGAGATCACTTATTGCTTAAATCTATACAAGATAGCAAACAATACATTTTTCCAAAGACCATTTTGACCTTCATAGTGCTTTTCTGAGATGATTTTCTGTCCTTCCATCCTCTGAAACTGTCACATACCTCTTTTGCTCAGACTCCAAAGAACCTCCACTACAGACTCTTGCTTTGTTCTATAGCTGTGGAATAATTCATGTCAACAGGGAGAATAGAATTGCCATACTGATCACTGGATGAAAGCAGACCTTGCTTTTACCTAGTCTAGTCTCCACTATCCAATATTTTGTAGAACTTGAAGTTTCTGAAAATACATTAAAAAATCAGGGCTGTAGTTTCATCAAAGTCACGGGAGTTAGAGGGTTCAGTCTCGGCCTACATCAGTTGAAACCAGTTGGTTGTTTGCCACTTGCTTCACTATCCGTCAAGTGCCTTTGGAACTTGCTGTTTCAGAGAAAGGCTTGGATCCATCTCTATGAAGGAACTGTTCCTCTATGTTGCATCATGAGATCCAAGCTCAATGGGAGCATCCTCTTCCCAGCACTATTTGTATACCAAGTCTGAAATACCGCACACAGAGAGATATTTTAGTGCTTGTGCTGCTTTGTCCCTTCCTCGTGAGATTTTTCAAAGCCTAGGAATCATACTGCTACCCTTTGCATTTCATGGCCTTTTGACCTGCCAGTTTACAAACTGCTTTCCTCTGTATCTATCTCTGTGTGTATGTACACACACACACACACATACACATGCCAGCTTATGATACAACTCCATGAGAGCAGCAATAGGGCCTGTGATCCAAAAAAGATGCTGCTGCAATAAATCTGTTAGTTTATATGGTGTCCCACTTTGTGCCATTAGACTATGGCTGTTTCCTCATTCCTCCCTGTTAGTTCTGTCCAGAATATGCCATGCCAGTCCAAGTTGTCCATATCAAAGAGCAGAACTGTATGCGTATTCTCCCCCCCCCCCATTTTCCTTTGAAGTGTCCCAGACTCCTCTTCTTCTTTTTTTAAAGAGAGGCTTGTGCCTTGGATATGCAGTGTATACACATCTGCATGTGCTGCATTTTGGAAATATGGTTGAAATATAGATTGCAACACAAAAAATATATCAGGGCTCTTTTTGTTGCAGGAACTCCTTTGCATATTAGGCGACACACCCCTAATGTAGCCAATCCTCCAAGAGCTTACGGTAGGCCTTGTAAGAAGAGCTCTGTAAGCTCTTGGAGGATTGGCTACATTAGGGGTGTGTCACCTAATATGCAAAAGAGTTCCTGCTACAAAAAGAGCCCAGCGTGTATCAGGTATGAAATATATACGAAAATGCTCATTGGGGATTGATTCACAGAAATATGCAGGGAATCACTGGAAGAACACAGAATAATGCAGTCAAACAATAGAGAAAAACAGGATGGAACAAGTTCTATTCATCCAACTCTATGGGCCAAACTAGACATTATAGCAGCTGCATGTCCAATCCATGGCAACCAACTCCAGTTTAGAGGAGAGTTTAGTCAATTAAAAATTGTCATAAGGGCCTGATACTGACTGAGCATGTGGTGTAGCAGTACTAGGCAATCATGTTCCCCTCCTGTGTCTTTTAAGGTGCCAAAACAGCCATGGGGGGGCACTGTTTCAGCACTTTACAAGGTATGAGGAGGAACAAAATTGACCTATGTCATCACACTGTGGGCACTTGTGGCACTTTTTAAATGGCTAAATTCTCCTCTAAAATGGCATCAGTGGCCATGGGATGGAGCTGTGACTACTGTAATGTCCAGTTTGGCCCTAAATCATTATGGAAAGAATTAAAACACTAACCATTAAGAAACCATTGTGGTTTTTTTGTGTGGTCTTGTGGTCTTGTGGTGAGAAACTCATGTTACGGAAGAACTGAAAGTCAGCTAAAAGATAGGGATACATGTAAATTGCTCATCCATGCTAGTTTGATTTGAATATCCTCACTTTGATTTTGCTCCTCTCTTCTACTAATCAGAATGTTTTTTACCTGTTTTGGCCATTATATGCTTCCCATGCCCAATTTTTCCTGATCGCTTTAAAATACACGATTATGCTAATATTGACCAACCAAAATGTTTGGTATGGATTGGATGCCAATTCAAAGTCACATGACCCAGTTTTGTCGCCATGATTACGCAGTATGTCACTGAATTGTGACAATATTTCACTGAATCATTTACTTCCAGAAAGTACCTAGAACAGTGGTGGCACTCAGACCCCAGCCAGGCCCAGACCGTCATTTAAGTGTTGAATTCTCTGCCAAATAATTTTAAGTAAATGAAAGCATTTGGGATTGCTTTCCTTACTTTGTTTGGATCATCTTAAGTTAATGTATGAGTTGTTTTTTTCCTAAAATAAAACCTCAGTATTCAGGTTAAATTGCCATGTTGGCACTTCGCTACAAATAAGTGGGTTTTGGGTCGCAGTTTGGGCACTCGGTCTCTAAAAGGTTCACCATCACTGACCTAGAATGTGCAAACCATGCTAACTTTGCTCTGGCCTTGGAAATTATTTTGCCAATTTCACTGGATATGTAGTAACAATGAATAAAGTGCATTTGGCAGATATGGGCTGAAAGCAGAGGAGGAGGAAGGAGGAGTTGGTTTTTATAAGTATCCATTATGGGTTTTTTTTTCCAGTTCAGAATTTTTGTAGTGTTTTCTAAAGTTTTTCTTCCCATAATTATCTAAGACCTAGGTGTTGAAGAAGTGGCAGACTGCTAAGAGTTTAATTACTGTAAATACTGCGAAAAGAGTGGCTTAGTCCACTTTTACCCTAGGGGGAGTTGTGGAGCATTGCCCCCCCCCAGTCGGAATAATGAGACAGATGCTAATACTTGGATAAAACTATGGGCCACTTTATTTAACATTTTAATCAGTAAATGGTAAGGGATAAACCAATTGTGGCTCATCGAAGGCCAGGGGTCTCAATAGACCCCTCCCTTGTGATGCTATTGGCAAGCCACCATGCCCCCGGCAGGAGCCAACTTATCATGGTTCAACCCAGGCCAGCCCAGCAAAGGGGAACCACCCAGAAGGTCAGTTCACAAGCCGTATAGCTTAATGGCCAAATCTTCCAGACAGCCCCCATAAAGGCAGTCTGCATTCCTCCACCTCAGGTTGCACAACCCAAAGGTAGCTCATGCTAGGCCTCCAAACCCCAAAAACTGGGTGCTTTCTGGTTCCCCCTAGCCGCAAATCATCACACGTTAAACATTCCTGCCAAACTAAAGTGACCAACCTGCTAACCTCAGTGCCTCCCTGAGCCAATTTCACATTCCTCTGAGATACTGTGTAGGGTAGGCAAAAAACACCCCAGCATGGTTGCCAATCAACTGGGGTCAAAAATTCCTACCCGGCCCCCTCTCCACACAAAACATGGGGGTAGGGCAACCAGCGAGTGCCTACACAATTACCAGGGCAGGAGGGAGTGCTGATCACCAGCCGGCAACTGGCTGGGGTGGGGGAGAGCTAGCTGTTAAATGGTAGGACGAGGCCGATTTCTCTAGGGTTTATTGAATGTTTTTCTCTTGCAGTTCAGCCTACCTCTTGTTGTTTTCTCTCTATGCTGTGTGTTAGTCTGTGTTAGTGCTTGTGCTCTGAAGAGCTCTCTGTTCTATTCATGGCCTGCAGTCAGTTATTGTCTTTCTGAAAAATCTTCTTGCAGTAAATTCATTGAAAGCAAAACTCCAAAGCGTGGATTGGATTATTTTCTGAACTCTGCCAACTCTAGGTGTGCCCAGGGGCATTAGAACCAGCGTGGTGTAGTAGTTAAGAGTAGCAGACTCTAATCTGGACAACCAGGTTTTGATCCCCCACTCCTTCACATGAAACCTGCTGGGTGACCTTGAACCAGTCACCGTTCTCACAAGGGGCCTATTGTGGGGAGAAAAAAGGAATGTGATTGTATAAACGGCTTTGAGATTCCTTAAGGTAGAGAAAAGTGGGTTATAAAAACCTTCTCCTTCTTTTTTGAATAGCTGTTGTCTTTCCACTCTTAGCCTGGAGTCATAGCCTAGAATGGGGAAGACGAAATACTAGATAAAGAGAAAGACCTGCTTCACTCTTTGAAGCTCTTCCAATCCTTGTCCTGTTTGTTTCTTGTATTTAAATGTAACATATTGTATATACTGTAAGCCACTTAGGTCATCATGGGGAGAAATGCAGGATATAAATAAATGAACAAATAAATAAATACATGCTTTCTTCATTTCATCTGCTCTTGCATTCATTACTTTTCCTTTTGTGTGTGTGTGCATGTGTGTGTATTTCTTTTTCCATTCTTTTCGATAGGAAACAGATTGGAAACAACATATATTCATGCTGTAACTTTAGTTTTATTTATTTTTTTAATTAAAAATTATGGTGAAACTTTGAGAGGAATACTTCCTGCCAAACAAATATCAGGCGGAAAGGATAAAGCATACCGGTTTAATCGGCAATTAAAATCACAACACATTTAAAACAGTGACATCTTTGTTTTCCATCCAATGTGAAAGAAATTAATAGGAACTGTATCCTGTTAAAAGGAATTGTGTATACCAAGTTTCAGGCAGATAGGAAGAAGAGTTCCAGTTTTGCAGGAAATGAAACACAAAACAAATCCCAAAAGTAAAAGATTTCTCTTGATGATTTATTAATTGAATGAATACTTCTTATTAGGGCTGCCAACCTCCAGGTGGTGACTGGAGATCTCCTGCTATCACAATTGCTCTCCAGAAGGCAGAGATTAGTTCGCCTGGAGAAAGTGGCTGCTTTGGAAGGTGGACTGTATGGCATTATGCCCCAATGAAGTCCCTCCCCTCCCCAAACCCCACCCTCCTTAGCCTGTACCCAACAATCTCCAGGTATCTCCCAACCCAGAGCTGGAAACCCTGCACCTTATATATCTGTTTTCTTGTTTATTGGTCTCTCCTGTCTCTCTTCCACTCTCTTATATATACTACAGATAAAAGATCTGTTTTATTTTAATGACAGATTAAAATGTTCTTGTTTATTTTTGATCACTAGTTAATTGTCCCCTGTTTACAAGTGAAAGCCCTTTGGGACACATATGTCTTCTCAAATTTGCTTTTGTTTGGATAAGTAGATTTCTAGATATTGCACCATCCATTTTTAATTCATAAGACTTTACTTTAAATTTCTATACAAACTTTTCTTCCAGCTCTCTAAAATTTGGCACTTTGTCTCTCAAAGTTGGCAGGGAGTGTTCTTTGGGCAATGCTACAACCCCTGAGAATATCATCCCAGTTGGATGGAACACAAATGTTATAGCCAGAAATCTGTTGTGAATGTAATTGTCTATAAAATTGGGATCCTGGCTTCTCTTTGTCTGAAGCAGAGTATGCGTCATCCCTCGCATGAAAATGAAAAAGAAAAGGGAAAAAAACCCTGAAAATTATGTTTGAATTGAAGTTACATTCAGGTACAACTTTCCTGTTGAAACCAAAGCAAACAAAAATGAATGGAATTAATTTGCATTTCAAAATGCATTAAAATGTATGCGGCTTTTCTATGGTTAGGGTTTTTAATTCATTTTGCGCATCATGCCCTGATTGCAGAGCAACAAATGGAGTCAGAATTGTGCACAAAGATGTTCTGGCCATGCTGGTGGTCTTGGAGCTGGAGGAATCATGTGTTTTGCTGCCACACAACGTCTGGGCTGGGTCTGAGTGGTGTAAATAGGGTCAGTGAGGGAGTCTTTGTGGGGGGAACTGTGGGGGGTCTTGGCAGCCCTGCTTTTAGTTGACTTGTGTGAATGATATTGAGAGTTAAACATTTTGAGAGTTGTTGAACTGTGGCCATAATACTTTGATGACCAGAATGGAGAGAAGTGTCAATTTCTTTCTGGAGTCTGATGAACTTTTAAGGGCATGACATGACTGAGGAAGGAAGAGGAGAAACAATTGCCTTCCATATGTGACAAACTGCATAACAAGATTGTTATCACAAAGCCTGACTACCCGTTACATATACGGCAGTAGAAATATTCAGGTTGTTTTCATAAAAGAGCAGTTGGCAGCCAAGGGGGAGTGAAAAATCTGCTCTGTGAGCAACTTCCATGAAAAGAGATCACATAAATTATGCCTGCATTACAGCTCCTTAATTTAGAACAGGTTGAGGGTTTCCAAACCTTGCCCTGTGCAGCCATATTTCTGTAATCCAGTTTATTTTCCCTATTGTGATTTCATTCGTTTTATGATTTTTAGGAGTTTTTCTTAGTGGTTTTATTAGGTTAAGTTTAATGTGTCCTTGTATATTTTTATGTTTACATCACCTTGAGATTTCTGGCAGATGGATAGGATATAAATGATGGAAACAGACAGTGCACAGCTCAGCCAAGTATCTCTGTAAGGAGGGGAAAGATTGCATTTAAAAACTGAATGATCTCATTCATGCTTTGCAAGGTGGCCTTCTGATTTTGACTTGGTTCAAGTCAGTGCCATCATTAAGCAGCATTACTGTTAATTGCAATTATGTACCCAAACGATTCTGTTGAGCCTGCTGTTTCAAGGCACAAACACCAGCTCATCTCCCTGGCAAAGTGCCCCAAACTTTTGGTCTCCATTTTTATCTATCAATTTGTGCGAATTCACTCAATCTGGAAATCCTAGATTGCTCATATCTAAGGCCAGACCATAGCTAGGTGCTTTCTACTCCTTCAGATATGATCATTCAGTGTTCTAGTTTTAAGCTACTGGATTTCCAGCTTGTGTAAAGTGCTTTCTTTGTATCAGCTACTTTACCACCTAAAAAGGCACTAGGATTTCATTACTGAGGATATTAATAATTGAGGATTGTTTTACATGGTTTATTTAAGCCATATTGGAAGCTCTAAACTGAGAATTTGCAGGAGACAGATACATATGTGCTCATTCACAACCCCTAGAAGTAGTGGGTGTCTTTTGGCTCTACCTACATGAAGAAATGGAGCATAAGGCATCCATGGGTACACGGGTGTGCTGAGTGCCTCATGTGAAGGCCAACTAAGAGGCTTGAATGGAGAAGCTGTGCCTCCAGTAGGCTGGCTTTACCCCAACAGGTGACCCACCCACCAGCCCTATCTAAATAATGTGGGATTAGCTGGTCACCTTTGGGGCTGGACAGAGATTTGGGGATGGATCCTTCAGGTTAACTAAAAAGGAGACATTTTTTGCCTGTTCTGCACTGTTGGTAGGGTCAGGTTGATAGTTAGGCCTAGTCTACAGGGACTGGTTCATTTAACAATAAAGGAAGGTGGTTCTAGTCAGTCGCTTGTTAACAGTGCAACTGGGGGTAGGTTGTGGAGCAGGATTCCCTGGGTGTTGAACAGCATCAGCCAAACCTTTAGTTGCTTGAGTGGCATGTTGGGTAGGGGGATGAGACTTAACACCTCTTGGAACAATTTCTTGTTCAGGCCAAGCTAAATAGTGCCAGTTTGGCTTAGTTTGAAGCCAGGGCAGAGGCCCAAAGCCAGTAGCCTTATATCTTATTTGTTTGTAGTACCCCACACTAAAATGCAAAATATGAAGCAGATCAGCCATAAATAAATCTAGTTTAACTCATCTTCAGTTGTTTGATTACTTCTCTTTGGGATTGCAAATGTAAACAAACAGAATAAACAAACAGAAAACACAGTAGAATATGTTTTCATTGATCATTTTTTTTAAATAAATTTTTATTGAGGTATAACATATATATATATATATATATAATATGAAGCAGATCAGCCATAAATAAATCTAGTTTAACTCATCTTCAGTTGTTTGATTACTTCTCTTTGGGATTGCAAATGTAAACAAACAGAATAAACAAACAGAAAACACAGTAGAATATGTTTTCATTGATCATTTTTTTTAAATAAATTTTTATTGAGGTATAACATATATATATATATATA
>NW_015167069.1:1226035-1246487 GCF_001447785.1 Gekko japonicus
TCGTTAAGAGTTTTACCTCATGTTTATTGTCTATTACCATTTTTCTTGTTTCATCTAACTGAGTACAAACCTGTTGGACCAGGCTATCAATTTTTAATTGCATCGGTTCTAACACTTTCTCAACCGTTGGATGCAGCACAGATTCCAACGCTGAGCCTAGAGCCTGTGGTAAGGCTGTGGCCATTGCTTCTTCTACCGCCTGATTAACTGCTGCTTTGACTGTCTCTTGGATAAGAGTGTTTAATTCTTTTGTGTTTATCTGAACCACTCCTGTCTGCCCTGTCTGGCCCGAGATGGAGGGTCTTCTTGTTCCACTAGCCATTTTGTTTTATATGTAAATGTGACCAGTATATCTTAAAGGAGTCCCTTCCTCCCTCTTCACCACAATATCATATAAATCATTTAGCAATCATCCTGTCAATTAGTTCAGACATTCAAGATAAAACCAATACAGTTCGAATATAGTCACCAATGTTCTTAAGCCACAACTGTTAGCCCCCACCGTATAATTTCCCAGAAAATTTATAAAGTCACTTTTGTAAGTTATTGGATTATTAAGTTCTTAGAAGTATTCCAAAGTATTCCAAAACGCCTGATTTAACAGCGAATAAGTTGAACTCCGGCTTTGGTATTTAGTCAGGCTGTCTCTAAAAGGGACCCGGTCTAGTTATTCCCAACAAAAATATTTGCCAGTAGTGCCGTACTTTACAGGTTTGAAGGCTCCTGAATCATTCTGCTAGCACTCCCCTCTCCCGGCATGCGATTGTCACACTCACAAAATTGAGCTCTCCTAAGATGCAGGCACGAAAAAAACACTCTTCCCGTCTTAAGTCAAATTCGGCTTCTGGTCTTTTAAAGTAAATACGGTCTTTCAGTCTCTTGATGTTAATTTGTCTTCGCGCCTCCTCCTCAGTCGCCTCTGAAGCGGAAATGCACCCAGCCGCCCAAAGTTCGTTCTCCGCGTCTTCGGCTTGCTTTAAAGTTGCAGGTACCTTTTTTTTTTATGTCTTCAATGGTTCTCCACAGAGTCAAACTTTCAGTGGTTAAGTAAGTCTGGATTCAGTAAATTAAGTAAGTCTGGATTTAGCAGCTTTAGCAGCTTCCTTTTCTTTCAAGGGTCGTTTTCCGTCGGCTCCGACTTCGCTCCTTCGGAGCACTTCCTCGGGTCTGGATAACGGAGGTCGGGCATGTAGCAGTCCTACGCCGCCGCTTAAGAACTGCCCTGCCCAGCCTTCCCTTCATGTGTCCCCTCTCCGGGGGTCACACAGGAGTGGGAGGAAACCCCCTCTAGCCCCCCAGAGTCGCCGAGGAAATCGGCGTTGGAGTGGGAGAACTTCACCGCTCAACCCCGCAGCGTCGCGCCATCGACCGGAAGTCCTGTTTTCATTGATCATTGAACACTAACACTTCTCATTTTTTTCCATTATAGGGCAGGTCAAAGTATGGGAGCTTCACAATAAAGGGAAGTGTTTACATATCTTGTTCAGTGTTCATAGTATATGAGATATGCAATCAAGTGGAAAGACTCACAGCATGGCCCTAATATTGTGGGTACATGCCTCCAAGACAAGTTTGATTTGTTATTCGGTCCAGTTATACTCAACACACATTGCTGATGGTGTCATTCAACCATCTGATCTCTTTGATTAGGTTCTATAGAGGATGCAAAATCTTCCTTTTGAAACAGGATGGTAAATTACTTTTAATGCACAAGTTTTGTTGGATTGTACTATCATATTGATTGTTATATTGTCTGTCATGTTATTGTGTAGTCTTAACTATGGTTAAGTGGATTTTGTATTATATTTTTGTGAATCTCCCTAGGTGCAGAAAAATGGGTTATACATTAGGTCAGTAATCAATAAATAAGTTGCATTGTATTCCCCTTCTGATTTCACTAATGTGATAATATGGGGATATAATATAGTAAAGTTCCAGGCATACCATAGTGAAATCAGCTCAAGTTTCTTGATTACATCAGAACTAAGTATACACTAGCCAGTCTGAGGCTGGCTTATATGTGTGTCCTCACTCACACCCAACACACCCCCAATTCCCATGATAGGCTGTATTTACAAGACCCAGTCTATAATAGGTCTATATCAGGATCCAGGCGCCCTTATTGGTGTGCACTAGGATCCGCGGTGGCTATTGTTTTAGGGACCGAAGGTCTGCTCCACCACTTGGCCTGGTTAGCACCACTGCAGCCATCTTAGTACATAACAGGGGAGGTCACAAGAAAAAGAAGATCATATGATGATCATTACAGGTATATCTTACTATAAGATTACCATTACAGATACATCTTATTATAAGATCAAGCAAGATCCACAGTTCAAGATCTAACAGAACAAGTTATGAACAAGGGGGCATCAGCTCCTGAATATGAGAGCCAGTTTGTAAATTCCATTGAAGCTCAAATATATGATGGTGTTCCACTAGTATTTGCAACAGTAAACATAACATACCAGAAGCTTAGTATCTTCAAACATGCAACAAACACATGCCAGATAGCTACAGTTTATCATGCCTCCAACACATTCCCACAGATACCTTATGATGTATACCTTCTCATTACAAATAATATGTTTACTGGAGTTAGCAACAGTGGAACACTGGTGTACTTTGAAGAGTAGTTAAAGGGTGAAGAGCCCTCAGGTTAGTTTATAAACATAGCTTAGGAAGAGGTTTACATGCCAGTCAATAATACATCCCATCTGAAAATAGCAATGGGTGATCCCAATTGTGAAACAAAGTTGTGTTTAAGGGTGGGAACTGAGGCATAGGAGGAGGTGATGGTGGCCGTCTTTATTTGGTCAGTACTATTGATCTACAAAAGCAGATATTCGGAAGAACATAATGCTTTAGGATTTTGCTGTGTTCTCAACTTGCTTCTACCCAACTGGAGACTAACTATTTATTAGACATGTGATGGAGTAGCACAGTTTCAGAGTTCCACCTTTGATTGGCAATCAGCCATCCCAGGCTTACCCTTTGGCCTGCTCAGAAATATTTGACATCATAAAACCTCACAGCCAGAATGACAGGTCCATCTAAGTGTTAGCACGAGGGTCATCACTCTTGTGCCTGACCATTTGATGGGATATTAAGGATGTGTCCTGTGTAAGGAAAGTGCCCAGAGGCAATACCTTAGGCCAGTTTTGATGTTTTTGATGTTGTGAGCTTCCGGGATCTCTTTTCCCTTCTGGTTGTTACATCTGACACATCTTGCAAATATTGTGCTGGACTTTCAGTTACCATATTAGTTGGCAGCTATTGCCAGCAGGAACATTAAGGCTGAACATTGATCACATTGTGCACCTCACTCATTGCTCTCTCCACTTGACATGGTTGCTGCTTGAAACATACCAGTCAATATATCAAGAATTAACCGGGGGGGGGGGCAGATTTCTTCTTTTCTGTTCCTTTATTGTAGGTTCAGTCTGCCTTGCATTCAGATCCTGAACTGCAATTCAAATAAGAGAATTTGTGAAATTAATTCTGCAGCTGGAACACACACACACACACACACACACACACACATATTGTGCCAGAGCATTCAGTTCCTTTAATTTTTTCCTTTATTACCCCCTGCTAGGAATTACTGATGCTCACAGATTCAGGTGAGTAGCTGTGTTGATCTGAAGCAATAGACCAAAGTTTGAATCCAGTGGCACCTTTAAGACCAACAATGTTTAGTTCTGGGCATAAGCTTTTGTGTGCATGCACCCTTCATTAGATACCTTTGATGGACCAAGGGTGTCTGATTCAGTATAAGGCAGTTTCATGTGATTTACATTCCAGTCATGAATGTGCATTGAAAAAATGCTGCAAAAAAAGGAGTTTGGGTGAAAATGTACATACAATTGTATCTAGATTTGTTGTATACATATTTTACCAGTGTACAGGAGCTAGGGGTTTATGAATTGCCTCTTTTCATTTCTTTTTGTGTTTATATGTTACCATTGTGAATCCTTTTGTTTTAAACATTTTTTACTCGTGTTCCTGGTTCATTTATTCCTTTACACTTTTACACCATGTAAGCATCATTATGGGTTAGATCCAACTACCTTTTCCGTTGGTGGGAAAAGAAGGAGATGTCCACTTTGACCACTCAAAGAGGCTTTGCTGAGAATCATGGGATCTACAGATACAAAAGCCATGTGGGATAGGAGTTGTAGTGTGGAAGGGAATTTGATGAGATTGAATGGAAAATGTGGCTATATCCAACCCTACATTTTTACACCATTTTCATACAATTCATATACTCACACAAACACATGAAGCTACATTATACTGAATCAGACCACTGGTCCATCAGGGTCAGTATAGTGTACTCAGACTGGCAAAGGCTCCCCACCACCTACTACCTGATCCTGTTAACTGGTGATGCCGGGGATTGAACTGGGACCTTGCCAAGCAGATGCTATAACACTGAGCCACAGCTCCTATATATATGCAATTCATAGTTTAAAAGACATGCATTTTAACTGCAATGCACCCATTATTATTTTTTCAGTTTGGTCGGGGGGGGGGAAGAGTGGTGTTCCATCCCAAGTAGGGAGGACCCAAGTCTGACAATAGCATTTGTTTAACTGAAACAAATTGTTCATGGAATACCATTAAGGAGCATGTTTGAGTAACAGCAAAACATTACACAGAAAGAATCTTGATACAATCATATGAGTGTTCATATCAAGAATTTGTTTTGTAATGCTTTATCAGTGCATTCATGGTCCTTTGTATCATAGAGGAGAGAGAAGAAGGAAACAGATTGGAAGAAGTGCCACAAATGGCATGTGTCCCAATTCAGGAACTCATTTCTTTTTTAAAAAATCCCCATTAAATTAAAATTAAAGAGGACAAATGCAGCATAGAATGAGCTTTTAGAACAATGAAGGAATGGAACTATGGAAATCCACTCATCGCTAGTGGCAAGCATAGCTGCAAAGAGTCAGCTGATTGACAAAGTGTATTTGGAAGCTTTCTCTCTACATGGAGGCAGTGTAGTCAAGCTGTGGACTGTCTGCGAGCCATACACCAGAATTGAGGGATAATGATGATTCAGCACTACCTTCTGACAATGACTTATTCTTCATAGCACTGGTACCTAATGAGATGTATGTAGCTTTGGTCCTTGCACCAGCAGGGGACCATGAAAATGCTGCTATTTCCCTAAGGCCACATAGGCAGGTTCAGAGTTTGGGTCCTTTCCAGGATGCCTTATAGGCCTTATTGCCAGTTTGGTGTAGTGGTTAAGAGCGGCAGACTCTAATCTTGAGAACCAGGTTTGATTTCCTGCTCCTCTACATGCAGCTGCTGGGTGACCATGGGCCAGTCACAGTTCTCTCAGAGCTGTTCTGGAAAGAGCAGTTCTTGAAAGAGTTATCTCAGTCCCACCTACTTCACAGGATGTCTATTGTGGGGATAGGAAGGGAAAGGAGATTGTAAGCTGCTCTGAGACTCCAACTGAAGGGTGGGGTACAAAGTCCAATCTCTTCCTCCTCCTCCTCCTCCTCCTCCTCCTCCTCCTCCTTCTTCCAAGCCAGCAATAATAGTTAGACATGTTAATGGGCAGCATGTACAATCTGTGTCATATTTCAAACCCTTAGGATGGGGACCTGTAAATCATCAAGCAAGAACGTAGATAAACTGAGCAAATATTTACCAAGGGATTTATACATATAACCCTGTCATCACTTTCACACTGTGTGGGACCCAGTTTATAAATCATTTAACATCTATTTGCATGTCTCATAAATACATTTTGTTTGCCTGCAATTTATCACAGAATGCTATAAACATACCACAAATATCTGTAAGGGTTTTTTTGTCAGTTGATGCAATAATTAGTACAGTTAATAAATCTCCAGATTGTCTGATGTAGCTAACAGCTGCATTAGGAATCTTCTTTCACATTTGAACTTGTCCACAGAACAGCCACAGATGAGCTGCCCATTAGAATCATCCATCATTGCCATGCCAGCATGTCCGTGGAACAGAGCAGTGAAACAGATCTGTCATAAGGGAAGAACCAAAGGTCCCTATTCAGGGTGACAATGGCTACAGACAAGCAGATTTCTCTCCTTCTGTTCATTTAGAACTCCACGGGTTCACTAAGCTCCATTTTTATCCCATCCAGTTTAACTTGAAGAATTTATGAACTTAATTCCAACACTGGCTCATGTACAGATTGTTACCACTTTTTAATTTTTTTTTCTTGAGGTTTCAGAGTGCACCATGCCCCCCACCCCATGGGGCCAAGCTGACCCTCACTCAGCAAAACATTCTGAAGGTGCCCCATCACAAAGGTTCAAGAGCAATAGCTTCAAATCTCCCCTCCTCCACATTATTGCTCACTGATAAAACATTGCAAAAAAGCTATTACAGCATGGTTGTATGAGTTATTACATCAAGACTCTTTTTGTGTAGTGTTTTACTGTTGTGATCAGGTGCTCCTGTCTGGTGAAATAATCTATCTGTCTGTCTGTCTGTCTGTCTGTCTGTCTGTCTGTCTACCTATCTATCTAATTTCTGCACCCCAAAAGAGTTCCTGGGGCTGCTATGTCCCATTCTGGATCGGGACCTCTCAGCAATTAAAACAACAACAACCCACAACTGCTTCTAAAATGGCATTGACGGCTATGGGATGGACCTCTGGCCACTGTCACATTTAGTTTGGCTCTTGCAAACTCTCCTACGTATATTTACTTGTTATTATTAACTAAACTAGAATTAAGACGGGATCACACTCAGTGCAAAGCAAATTCCTGAGACAAGAAAATAATGGAACAGTTTGCAAACCAGGGTCTGCCATATGCACTGCAATCCTAAACAGAGTGTAACTCTGCTCTTAGGGATAGGCATGAACTGGGAAAATATGATTTGGTTCATGGTTCATGGTGTCTGCAGTTTGCAAACCACAGACTGTTGTGAACTTTTTTGCTCTAGACTAACTGGTTCAGTTTGTGAAGTTCATGATGCAGTAGAATGCACCCTCCCTGGCATGCTAGATATACCAAACACATAGGGGATCTCCAGCTGATTCTCCTCTACCAGCACCCCAAAGAAGGTGCCTCCAGGAAAGTGATTTTTGGGGAAATGAGAGGTGCAGGTTCAGGAAGTTCAGGAGTGCAGATCTCTGGATGACTCTTCTCTATCTGCCCTCCAAGTTTGGTAAGAATTGTCTTTATGGGACCTGAGTTACAGCCCCTCAAAGAAGGTGCCCCATCCTCCATTGTTTCCAATGGACTAAGGTCAAACTAGAGAATCTCTCAGTAGAAACTGAAGGTGGGGGTCATTTTTGCAAGCCCAGCAGAAACAGTGTCACTGTGGCACTGAAAACCCAATATGACTAATTTCAAACCAGGAAACTGTTTTTTGGGGAAATGTCAGACACAGGCTCAAAAGTGTATAGAATAGACCCCCTGCAACCTACACACATCAAACACACAGGGAACCTCACCCTGCTGCCTGATCCTCTACAATTTCTCCAAGTTGGGGGTGGATTACATTTCTGGGGTTATAAACCCCTCAAAAAGGTCTCCCCAGTGCTGTCTCTGGAAAACACAGCTGCAGTTACAGGAGTCTATGGAATGGCTCAGGAACAAACCAGTGACACCAAACTCACAGGGGTATTTGACCTGGGCAGCCCCCCCCCACCAGACACTGGAAGCAATGCAAGCATCCTGCCTACTGTCTCAGCCCCCCCAAGTTTCCAAAGGCAGGTTATGAAGGACAAAAAGGTAGACATCCTCAGAGTTTCTACAGGGGCTCCCCAAAGTTTGCCCATGATAGCTTGGTGGGCATGCCAGGCCCACCAGACCAGCAGAAATCAGACTTTTCCACTTAAAGTGATTAGTGATGCCAGCCATGACAGAAGGGCAGACATCTGACAGGGGCTTCCCATAGTAATTCCATGGCAGCTTGGCAGGCAGGGCACCCAACTCAACCAGACCAGGAAATCAGAGTTTTCCATTTAAAGGGATCATGAGGTAGGTGTTGTGCTATGAGGCAGATGTTGTTTCATGAGGTAGGTGTTGGGTGAGGGAGCCCACCCCCACCCAGCATAGGCAGCCATCCTCCCACCTGAGTGCCAAGGATGCAGCCTGGCAGGCTGGATCACGCAGAGAGGAGGGGGAATGAGGGGCATGAAGGGGACAACAGGAGTTCGCGGGAGGGGTAGCCCAGCAAGGGGAGGTTAACATTGAGGAAGGCATCCTCCCAGGCCGGGACCTAGAGTGATCAGTGGGGGATGAGAATGTCCCCCAGGTGGAAGAACAGCTGCTCACCCTGGACACAGGTGGGAAGACAGGAAACTCATGACCATGCTAAGGAGGTTGGACCAGATGGCAGCCTTGCATAACAAGTACTCCGGGGGATTGGTGGAGGCGGGCTCAGGGGATTCGGTGAGATATTCCCTCACCATCACCTCTGCCTGTTCCTCTGGCATTGCACACCTGGCTGCCCCGCTGCTGCTGACCACCCAGTTCACCCCTGACAGCCAGTAGTGAGGCTTCTTCCTGGATGGGCTCTTTGAGGCAGAGGTGCTGGGCTGCAGCTCCTCCTCCTCCCCTCCAGCCTCTTCCACACGCTGTTCCCTCTGGCCACATCTGCTGGCCTGTAGCCTCCATACTTATTTGCAGAGCTCATGCTTCCATTGCACAAGCTCTGCATTCTGGAGAGCAATGCTGCCTTTTATCCAGGGGTCACATATACAGGCCAGCCTGTACTCCCCTTCCTTAAAGAGAGGATGCAACCTGGTGGTGATGCCCACCCACAACCTCTCCACAAAGGCCCATGGTAGAATAGGAATCCCCTTAGGGCCTGGCTGCAGTGTGGAGGCCAGTGCCCAGACCAGAGCCTGGTCCAGCCCTCAAATCAGGGGGATAACTTGCCCCAGGCTGGTCATATAGGCACAGAGCACATTGGTGGTGTCCTGGAAGGGCTTGAGGACATGCACTATTTGGGACAGGGTCAGCCAGTCATTGGAAATGATGCTGAGCACCTCTTCCCCATGCAGGATAGCCATGGGGGAGAGGACATACTGCACCTCACTCTTCTGCTCCACCAAACACACAGTCATGGCTTAGGTGGAGTTCCAGTGGGTGTGCATGTCCAGGATAAGCCAGTGTTCAGGCTCCTCCCCCACCCCCTGTGTCTTGCGCAGCAGACAGGTAGACTTGATGCTGCTTGAGAAGTGGGCAGCCAGGTGCCAGCAGGTCTCCAGCAAGGCCCACATCTCAAGGGTGGCAGTGTCCCAGGTGGCCCTGACAGTGCTCCCCAGCTCCAGAGCATCCTTCACCACCAGGTGAAGAATGCGTGCCAGGCAGGAAATGCCCTTAAAATACACAGCCTTCACTGCTGCTAGCATGTTGGCACCAGCATCCATGACCATGCAGTCATGGACGATGTTGTCACTGCCCACCGGCTCCCTCAGGCTACTCTGTATCACAGCAGCAATGTTTTGTGCCATGTGGTCTGCATCCATTCCCTGCACATAGAGCAGAACCACTATGTAGCCAGGTGGCAGGACAGTCCCTCCTGGAGCCTGGGCCATGCCCCAACAGTCCAGAAAATAGAGGTCCTCTGGTTGCCGCCAGTGAGAGGTGAGGGAGAGTTCGCCATGCTGCTAGTAGCTCCAGAGGTCTGCCATGAAGTGCATGGTTTTGCCTTGTGCTCTGGAGAGCTCACCCTTAACCATCACCACTGCAGAGCGGTGCATGGCAGGCACGATTCGTTGGCTCACAGTCCTCTGTGAGGGCACAGAGTACCAGGGAGATAAGTGTTGCAGTAACCAGCAAAAGGCTCCACACTCCACGAGGGAGAACAGTCGGCCATCCACAGCAATCATCTCAGCCATGAGTCAAGTGACTGCTTCCTGGGCCCTCCATGTAGCCATTCTGGATGGCACTGTCAGCATCCCTGTGGGAATGACCTCTTGCAGGGCGGTCTTGCCTTAATGTCACACCCACGGTGACCTGAGTGCAGGGAGCCTTTCTTGGAGGGGCCTCTTGTTCCCCCTCCACTTTTCTCTGCTGAAAGGGAGTGTGCTTCTTCTTCCCACTGGCCACCACTCATTCCCCCAGCAGCAACATACCGGGATGCACCCTTTGCAGATGCCTGCAAAGATAAGTATTTGGGTTTTGTGCCCCTCCATATGTGGGTGTAGCACACCTGGCACTCCGCCACATGGGTCAGTGGGGAGGGGGTGGGAAAGTTTCCAAAGAGGGGGGGGGTGGAAATGATGCCTCAGGACTGGAGAGGGTGGGAGGAGGGACAGCTGTTTTCTGGCATTGGACTGGGAGAGGCCATGGAGTGATGTACTGGAAGCAGGAGCAGCAACAGGGAGTTCTGTGGAAAGGGGAGGATGCTTCATCCCTATGAATCTCTGCTGTCAGAGACTTTCTCAAAGAGTGTTACCAGCTGCTGGCCATTGAGCAGTGCTAACAACTCTTTGTCCTCTTTGGAGAGCACCAGGAACAATTCAGGGGAAAGAGGCTCTTAGACCTCTGGCGATGCCTTACTAGGGGTGGGCTCCAATTGGCTGGAAGGATGGGTTTGGTGCCTGGGGACAGGGACATGTGGTACACAGGAGTGGAGGATGTCTTCCCTCTATGATGGGACCCTTTACACCTACTGTCACCCACATGGAACAGAGGGGTTAGTTCACAATCAGGAAGGGTGGGAAGGTATAAAATATTGGTTCTCAGCTGAGGAATTCAGTAGCTAGACTCCTCTGCTCAATGTGAGCAGAGAGATGGGGTGGCTCAGAGCCCTGAGTCCACCTAAGACCCCAAACATCAGCAGAGGAGGTTTCTCAATCTCTCAATCTCTCTCTCAATCTCTCCATCACAATGTGGGCACCTGAGGAGCCCACTTACTAACCCACTCTGCTCCATGTGAGCAGAGATGGGGTGGCTCAGATCCCTGAGTCCACCTAAGACCCCCAAATCTCAGCAGGGGAGAGGAATCACAATCAAAATGTGGGTCTTCAGCTGAGGAACCCATTAGCTAAGCTCCTCTGCTCGGCATGAGCAGAGAGACAGGGTGGCTCAGATCCCTGAGTCCACCTAACACCAAAACCCCAGCAGGAGAGAGGAGTTCCCATTCATGAGGGAATGTTGTCTGCTACTCCACTTTTAAACAAATTCTCTCCCTTTCTGTGTAATCGTGAACAGCCGAGAGAAGAGAGGCTGCAGAGCTGAGCTGACCATATATATAGCATTCTCATCCCATAGAGTAGAATGGGAACTCTGTTATTGGCAGCCAGCAATTCCTGTTATGCTTTAGGGGGCTCTTATAAGTGTTTCCAAGGCTGGAGAATTCCACCACCCCCTCCCATTACCTTGGAGTTTTGTGAATAGTTTAATTGAGCAGTCTTTCTGGAAATGTATCCATTCACGAATCACCACAAACAGCACCAAAGTTCATGCAATGTTCATGTCGGGTGCCCTTCCACGAATATTGCTTCGCGAACTGTGAACCAAACTAAATTCATGACAAACTTTAGTTTATCAGCTGGCTCATGCCCATCCCTACTTAATCAGCCAATCCTGGCTCCGAGATAAGCTTTCCTGCATGGTACATCATTTTGATCTTGTTTTTTGCTCTTTTCATTTTTAGATATGCATTTAATGAACCTTAGATGTACACCTCAAAAAACAAACATTTATAGCTAGAATTTCTGGTGCTTTAAAGACAGAGATTAATTGCCCAGCCTAGGTCCCTGCTCTTCTTTCTTGACTATTAGTTTCCTTTACAAGCTGTAATGCTTGCCTGCATCAATCTTTCTGTCTGCAATCCCTTCCCCAGCCTGTTCTTTGCTTCCTCAATCCTTATGAAATGGCTTCCCCCCCTCTAAATATGATTCTTGAAAGCAAAATAATTAATGCAAAGTAAACACATATATAGCTAGGCATATAATTTTGATAATTTGTCAAGGCATATAATTTAGACTCCTTGCTGCAGAATAAGGGCGCCATTTCAGACTTCAGTCAGGGAGGGGGTAAATTTCTCAACAGGGTTTAAAAGCTCCCTCTTGGATATATTCAAGATTAAATTCCAAAAGAGAAGTGTATTTTAATAGCATTTCTTGTGGTAACTTTTTATAGCTCATAAGAAGGAGAGCTGCATTACCAACACAAATCAATCATTCCCACTTCTTTCTCAGACAAAGTGATTTGTTCCTTGACTTTCACTCATACTTTGTACACAGACATATTTAGTTGCTTATAACAGTAATCAACTCAGTGTGTAGAACCAACAAGTAGGCCGGAAGTATCCTTGGAAACAAAAATTCAACCTGCCAGCTATGTGGGTGATCTGATATCCTGGCATTTGCATTAAAAACAGTCAAGGAAATTCAAATTCTTATTCAGGCCACTTAAATTGGGCAGCGGGGGTTGTTAATCCTCTGTCACATGCCAGTTTCCTGGTAAGAACTGAGAGCCTGAGCTCTTACGAACTAAAGCCAGTTCATAGCATTTTGTCACCCTTAGCAAGATACACCAATTGTCTACTTCATGATTCTCATAGTCAGGTCACAGCCAGCAGGGATCCATGTTCTGGTGGCCTAGATCTAGGGAGTGGTATTCCTCACCTATCATGTCACAAACATCTGGGAACAAAAACTAAGCCCCACTCTCCTCATTGTGCCTCCCTGAGTAGTTGTTTGAACCATTTTGCTAGATAACTGGCTCTGCTAAACCTACGCCCTTCCCCCCAGTATTGGTCTGCTCTGACTCCCCTTCTTTCCTAGAAGTGGTTGAAGACCTCCTGACTGGGATAAGGAAAGCTGAGGCTGCCTAGACCACCTATAAAAACAGTGAGGAGAGAGAGAACTTTTGTTCTTCTCCCCTCTACATCTCTATTTGTCCGCTGTTGTTGGGCTACTTGTTGGCTGGGATGAGCAGCTGGATGTGACATGGTACCTTCTGCCTTCACTCACATAAAGCTGCCTTATACTGAACTAGAGTGTTGGTCCATCAGAGTCAGTATTGTCTACTCAGACTAGTAGCAGCTCTCCAGAGACTCGAGTGAGGTCTTTCACATCACCTACTACTTGTTCCTTTGAACTGGGGATGTTGGGTATTGAACCTGAGACCTTCAGCAAAGCAGATGCTCTACCACTGAGCCAGTTCTACCACTGAGCCAACATGGTGTAGCAGTTAAGAGTGGTGGACTCAAATCTGGAGAAGTGGGTTTGATTCCCCACTCCTCCACATGAAACCTGCTGGGTGACCTTGGCTCAATCACAGTTCTCTCAGAATTTTCTCAGCCCTACCTACCTTACAAGGTGACTGTTGTGGGGAGAGGAAGGGAAGGTGATTGTAAACTGCTTCGAGAGTCCTCAGGGTAGATAAAAGTGGGGTATAAGAACCAACTCTTCTTCTTTCCCCCTCTCACTTATTGGGTGAGGAACAGCTCAGGGACCATCCTATTCTGCTGTGATTGTCACCAAAGTTTCCTCTAAGCTGTGCTAGGGGGCTTTCTTAAGGAGAGGCACCAGCAGCTATGTTGCAGATTTGGTGCTTCTACCTCAAAAAAAAAAAAAACCCCCGAGCCCCAGATACCCGCTGCTTGATTCTCCATCATAGCCTATGGGGGCCATTGACTATAATGGTCCCCATAGGCTATAATGGAGCTGGGGAAAAAATCAGTTTTTTGCACACTTCTATTATGCTTTTTAGTATGATTTGTAAGCCACCTTGAGTCACTGGGAAAAGTAGGATATAAATATTTGAATAAATTAGTAGTTTGGGCTGGTTGATAACATTTAAGCAATTTCCTGTTTGTTAGGTTAGACAGGGTTCTGACAGTTATATTTGACCTGTAATGCTGGATGTCATATTTCACAAAAACATACCACCACCACCACCCCCCAAAGTAGCCTGCAAGAGTTTCTCTCCCTCCCAAGTGCTGGTATGTTTTCTAAGGCTCACTGTGGGGCGATGGTCCGAGGCCAGGTCTACCAATATAGTGGACTGGGGAAGTAGACCTGTTCTCCGGAGGCCATGTCTACCCATGTAAGGGGCAGCATTTTCTGTAATGAAATTTGTCTCTTATTTTTTCTTATTTATTCTTAAAATATAGTTTAAAAATTATGGTTATGGAAACAATCTTCTAAGAAACTAATTTACACAATAACCAAATGTAGACTCACTCACAACTTTAATGCTACTAGCTTTTTTTTCGCTCACAAGGTAGAATTTTTGCACACAGAGCTGTGGAGCTTAGAGGGAACATTGAATTTGTCTCTATTTTCAGTGGAAGAATTCAGACCATTTCCAGTTGAAACCAATGGGATCTCAAAGTCCTTAATTTTGACTGGGCCATCTCCAACATCAGACTTCATCAACCAAGTGGGCCTTCTTTGACTAGGTTTGCATTGTGGTTCAGAGAGGGATCTTTCTGAGTTTGTAGGTTATATTGTCTGTCAGCATAGTGTAAAACAAAATCCCTCCCCCATGGATCTAGTTCTGTGCAAACAATTAACTGATTAATCCCAGGACGTGATTGTTGCCAGAGCTGGCTGGCTCCAGTGCTCAGGCATAAACAGCCATCAGCAAAAATAGTCGGTTCATTGACTGCTTGTGTGGGTGGCAGCAGCTTCCAAGTCTGCAGGCTTGATGCAGACTCCAGCCTCCCCAGAGCTGTCCGTGGAGATCAGTTTGATTGAATGGCTCATCTATGCAACACAAACCACAGCATTCAAAATGTTTAAGGGATTATTCTGTCAAATTAAATCTTGAATTTAAAGGATTCTTCAGTCAAATTAGATGGAACTTGTGTGTGCACCTGCCTTTCCCTAGGATATGGACAACCTGCCAGTCTACCACCAGCATAACCTCTGTTTAAATCTATCTGTCTGTCCATCCAACTGTCCATCTGGGTAGGTTAAGACGGAGGGACAATGGCATGCCCAGGTTCTGGCTGAATGGAGACTTGAGCCTGGTTTCCTGGGTCCTAATCTAATCCTGCACCATACTGGATCCTCCTCTGGTTGTACTAGTAACTGTCTCTGATAAATGCAAATATTCTACTTGTCAGGCTGGCACCTTCTAAATTGTGCTGATCCTCCAAGATGTTGACTCACCTGCTTGAACTGTCAAGTCATACCTGTTTCTGATTCTCTTCTGAATTCTTCTCAATGAATCTACTTCCTTCTTAAACAGGAAATGTCTAGAAGGCAGTGATATTCTTGCATCCTGGTTTGGATTTTTGAAGTCTGAACCAAGATCTTAGTGGCCTGGCACTGGAATGGAGTTCAGTAAACGTTTGTTCAGGCCTGGGAATGCTCTTCAGGAACACAGGATTATGCAACATTGGATTTTGGCCTCTGATGGAACAGGTCTGATAGAAACACTGCCTTGGTGCTTTTATTGGTATGGTTTGAACTCTTGGGCTTTTGCCACAAAACTCATCTGTTTGATTTAAAAACCCTGCATCTTGACTCTGCTAAGTCATCCAGACAACCAGAGCTGGTTCCAGGTTTTGGAAGGTTCTTAGAAAGATGTGAGCCATTGGGTCCCACCATCCTCCAGTTGTAGCTGTGACACAAATGGAGCAAACAGGTGAGCAAATGCTGCTCCTACTCTCCATTGCTTTTGGTTCAGCCACTGCTTCAGCTAGGTGCAGCAGCCACTCTTGTTTTACCTGTCTTTATTTTATTTGACTTATATCTCACTCCACATGGCAGGCTCAGGGCAGGTTACATCAGATTTGATAAAAACACAACATACACAATATTCATTTTGATGATGGCTGCTCCTGCTGCTCCTTGTAGTCACTGCTTGCTTGGACATGTGAGAGGCATGAACACATGGAGCTGCCTCATACCCATCCGGACTTTTGGTCTATCAAGGTGAGCCTCTATTCAAACTGCAAGTGGCTCTTTTTAGCAGGAGATGCTGAGGCTTGAAACTGGGACCTTCTGCATGAAACGCAGACACTCTGCAACTAAACCACAGCCCCTCCAAGGGCGGGCCACACCTGCCTAATCTCTAATTATCTGACAGAGAAAGAGGGAGTAAGACAAGGGGTAAAGGTAAAGGTTTCCCTTGTTCAAAAGCTAGTCAAATCTGACTCTAGGGGAAGAGCCAGCGCTGCCCAAAGACATTTCCATGGTCATCTGACCAGCATGACTAAACACCGAGGTACACAAAATGCTGTTACCTTCCCACCAAAGCGGTACATATTTATCTACTTGTAATTTCTTGTTTTCAAACTGCTAGGTTGACAGGAGCTGGGGCCAGAGACAAGAGCTCACTCCGTCACGTGGCACTAGGGTCTTAAACTGCTGAACTACAGACCTTCCAGTCTGCAGCTCAGTGTCTTAACCTCTGAGTCACCGTGGCCCCTCTAAGACAAGGGGGGTGGGGTGTAAATGGATCTAATCTTTCTGGGTAGTCACAGTTCCACTACCAAGAGAGTAGGCTGCAATGGCTGTTACCATAGAGTAATGGGCCGTCCTGGGGGTTCAGAGAAGGAAGGACAAAGGAGGACAATTTCCTTGGGGCCTCACAAGGTCAAGAAGAGCCCCAAAATTATTGGTTCAGATGACCTAAGTTTAGTGGGTGGCACCCATCCAATCTTTAATCTTTGTCCTTCAGAGCAGTGGTATAGTTTCAAACAGGGAGCCTGTTCTTTTGTCTAATGGATTGGGGTACTCATGGTTATTAATGAATTTATCATCAGATTTGACCTACCAAACTATATATTTACTACATTCGTATTCCATGTATTTAAATACTCTTATGTTATCCATGGACAGCATTTGTGGGAGGGCAGAAGAAGGCACCAGGATTCTGTTTTGCCTCAAGCCCCACATTAGATCTCTGTGCCCCTGGATCATCCCCAACTCATTGTGTTCCATGGTAGACTGATAGTGCACTTCTCAGCCAAGTTTCTAAATCCATTGAGGTCAAGGGGCTTAGGCTGGAGTAAGCCTGCTTTGTATTGCACTGTTAGGCAGGTATTTTGCTTTGGTTTTCACTCATGACAATAGGATTTAAACATGCCAAGGGTGCCTACAGATCTTGCAACATCACCATATTTTTAATGCGGACTAAAATCCCATCTGGCCCAAGAGTCCATTGATTGCAGAGGTCATTGTACAAAGCAGCTAGAGAAAAATATTCAGTCATTAGTTTGTGTTCTGTAGCATCCTAGCCACAAAATAATAGGTTTATTTTCCCCACCACTTTTTTGTCCTTTTATTGATAAAAACTACACAAAAGCTAACTGATCAGAATAATTAATTAAAAATAAATCAAACAATGTTACACATCCTCCTTCGTTTGTTTGTTTTTTAAAATCACACTAGCCACCAAATTTCCCAAGATCTTCTTTCAACCCATCCTAACAATTTTCACCCTACTGAGTACATTTTGAATATTACCATAACCCAAATTCTCCTCCCCATCCCTCATTTAGCATTGCTGCACATTTCAATGGTGAGCTTTTAATTCATCAATTCTTTCTGTTTTGCTGCTTTTAGAATCCCAAACATAATTGTAGTGTCAACAATGAAGCACAATGAAGATAGGAAAAAACCAAAGGATCCCCCACCCCATAAATGTACAGCATGGATCTTAAATGTACATGCACCCAAGGTTTGTCTGTTTCGCCTCTTTGTTCTTTCACATGAATTGCCAGTGTCCTTTTGGTTCAACTTAAGCCTTTAACACCATGTTTGGAGTCTGAAATTATAGTACTGCTTGCCCACCCTCATAAGAAAAAAGAAAAAGGATCTTGGCTTGTTTTGTTCCCAAAACAAATGAAAAAAAGGAGGGGAAACCATTAAAGAAATCCTCTGAGTGCTAAACACTTAAAGAAATAATGCCTTGTACTCCATTTTATGTCTGCCCCCACCCCCTTATTTGTACCTGTGGTTCTCCTTCCAAGGAACCGTGCAGTGTAGAAAAATCAAATATACAAACAAAACTTTTAATCCATCCCTTTATGTTGCTAGAGTGAAATCTAACGTTTGTAATAAGAACTTGACAATCTTTCTTTGATATTTACACCAAGAAGTTTGTTCAACAGTTTAAAGCCAAAGGAAATCCTGAAGTTCTCCGATTCCCATTTTGTACTGCAAGGTGATTCTACTGAATTTCCGCAGTCCTCCTCAAGTAACTGGTTGTTTCATTTGCCTTTCTGTTGTTTTCATGGAAATGTTTATCAACTGGAAATGGCAAACTTCGGTGTTCCATTCTCATCTTGAATCAAAGGTTCCCCCCTCCCTGGAATAAAAGAACCCTCCCGCCCCTTCTGAACTCTCAGGAAAGCAATTCCATCAGTTTGGTATTCTCTCAATGTAAATAGTTGGAGCAGCAGAACGTGCAATGGTAGCAATGAAGCTATGATCTCGACTGAGCTCCATGTTGGCGGTTTCGGCCTGGTCCCGGGAAATGGTGTCATATCCCTTATTTACATGGAGGGGTTTGTGGGCCTGGCAGTATCCAATCACCGGTTGGTCATAGCTATAATAGGGCAAGGTTTTCATATGGTGAGGGACCTAGAGAAAAGACAAAGAGAAGTTTCATGTTAACATGATGACAGGAGAGGAGGCACATAACGTCAGCATCAAGGTGACAAGGCAAACTATGGTAAAACTAATGCTTCAGTCCAGAGAACCACAGAAATAGCAACAGGCTGAAACATCTGAATACGGATGGTATTTGTTGGGCACATTTGCCATGTACATTGCCACATAAAAAGGAATATAGGGCTTTACATGCATGCTCATCAATGGCTAACTATACACATCAATATATAGGAATACAAGCTTGAGTATGGCCTTTCAACAAGAGAGGAAAATTCTGGGAACATGTCTTCAGAACCTAGACTGAACTTCCATTACCTTTCCAGTTGCAGGTACACAAGCTTGAATATAGCCAGAGAAGTTAATCTTTTGGCATGAGCCAAAGGGATCTTGGCCTTTGCTTTTAACTGAGCCCAATTAAGTCAGGATCAGCCCAGGATGTCATCAGTGCACCCTTGGTTTGCTCTGTTTATTTAAATAGTATTGTTGTCTATTTCAATGGTTTTGCTGTTCGGGTTACTTGTACTTTCAATAGTAGGTTTATTCAAACTGTATTTTTGGATTTTTGTAAACTGCTTCAAGCTCCCATTAGGGTAAAAAGCAAGGTTAAAAATATGCCTAATAAATTTTACCAAGGGCAGTCTAGGTCGCCTGCCAGTTGGATCACAAAACAGGTAGGTAAACAGTGAGAGGCTGTTTGACTCTTTTAGCTGCTTTTAGACTCAGGAACACACAAACACACACACACACCAGTGACCTTTCTTTTAATCTTCAGGGGAATAATATGTGAGAAATGGGGGGAGGGATGAATCCCATATCTTTAGTCTGAAAAAGTATCTTGAGGAAGGTGGCTTTGAGAATGAAAAGTGAAAAGGTTAAGATGTCTCTCTCCACATGCCTTCCATTCAACCAATTCACAGCCTACCCAGATGGTTTTAGATTAAAAGAAAACTGCCAAGGAAACCATCATAGGACTCTGCATCTGAGCCTCAGCTCACAGTCATAGAGATGATTTATACCCATGCAACAACATGTTACTGACAGCACCATCCTTAACTGAGCTACACTCCTCCAAGTCTAGTGAAGTCAATGGGATTCAAAGGCTGTAATCGGTTTAGAATTGCATCATGAATATCCCTTTCTATCGTCACTGCAGGCTATTGTACAAATGACATATTGGCTCCACACTACAGGCCCCTGGTTCTGCAAGTGGCTGGCTTCTCTGCATTGAGACATGACTAATTGTAGCATGAGTTTCATCAGCTGCACAAAGGGGACTGAAAAACTGGAAGGTGCTTCTATGGAGGTTAAACATGACAAAGGGGGGAAAGGGGGGGGGGAATTCGCACACACACCCAACCAATAAACACACCATCCTGGAAGATGCAGGTACTCAGCACAAAGAAAGTAAGTTGAAACATTTGTTCATGTCAAGCATGAATACTAAACAATTGCTATGGCACTAAATATAAATCCAGCATGTAAATGTATAGAAGCCAATTACATTTTATATCAGAGAGCCATTCATAATCCTTATTCAAATGCTGCCTGTCAAACAGAATGTTAATGAAATCCAATTCTGTAGCTCTTTCTTCTTGCTTGCCTTTGAATTTTCATTTTGTTTTGTTGCAATATAGTGATCCTAATAACAAGGACAATCTGAAGAGCTTAATTTATTTCTTTATACTCATTTGCCCCAATTTATTTTATGATATTCACATTTCTCATCCTTGCTGTTTTGACTAGAAAATTCACATTTTGATTTAACTTCTCAGTGGGGCAAATAAAATCCATGCCATAATCCTACAATTCTTTACGTTCTGTTTTTGCACCCAGATTATCTGATATACATTTGTCTGATACACAGACACACAGAGAAGTGAGGTACCTGCAAGGACTTGCTGG
>NW_015167069.1:1246541-1254597 GCF_001447785.1 Gekko japonicus
CCCGCCCATAGCCTCTTCCCTTTTTCATGCTTTCTTCTCTCCTTTCTGCCCACCATCCAGCCTACCTTTATCCTCCCCCATCTCCAGCTTTCCTCCCTTCCCTTCCCCTAGCAGCCTATCTCTGGAAAAACTATGGCCCAGTTCCACAGTACTAGCTGAGCTGGGCCCATTTGTACTGGGATGAACCTGAAAGGACTTTCAGGGGCACCTCACTTTGTCCCGAATCCAGCAACAGCAACTGAGGGCATCTGTTTATTAAAATGACCAGCATTCCTTTTATCATTTTTAAACCACCCATGGTTGTTTTTTTTTGGGGGGGGGGGTTAGTTTTCAGATTTTTCTGCAAACCTAAGGTGTTTTTTTCCAGACTTTTCTAAAGATCTGTTGCGTGTATTCTCCACAGTGGGTACCAAAGCAGCTTATACCATACTCCTCCTTTTTATCAACCCCATGAGGTAGGTTAGGATCAGTGTTCCCTCTAAGCTGAGTTAGTGTGAGCTAGCTCACAGGTCTTTATCCTCCGGCTCACACATTTTTTGTCTTAGCTCAGGAAGGATGGCTCCAGAGCAAACTAATTTATGCTGTAGCCAAATCACTCGCTCACAACTTTAATGCCAGTAGCTCACAAAGTAGAGTTTTTGCTCACAAGACTCCACCACTTAGAGGGAGCATTGGTTAGGATGAAAGTATGTGACTGATATCACCTAGTGAGCTTCCATGGCAGACTGATGATTTGAACCTGGGTCTCCCAGACCCTACTTTAATGCTCTGATCACTACACCACACTGGCTTCCATACAGTGGCTACCGTTGGACAGCAGGAAGCAGCCAGGCCTAAGTGAATCATGCAAGTCTGGTGGTATCAAGGCATCCAGTGTTTGCTGCCAGGTCTGGACCTGGTAAGTCCTCTCTCAAAGTCTAAAACAGCCCTGGGAAAGGCTCCGACCCCTCTCCCTGCCTTTTGTTGACAGAAACTACGCTTAAAATACTTTGGTTGCCAAACAAAGGTCACTAAGGGCTTCTGTTTCTTAAACCGGCAGGCTGTCCTTGTAACATTTGGGTATTTTTATCCCCCCAATATATATATATTTAAGATGTCAGATTTTCTGCGAAACTGGGGTGTGTTTTTTAGGTTTGTAGAAATATCTGACTCGTTTGTTCATGGCTGTAAGCATTGAATTTAAGTATCCTCAGATTTGGCTGACCTGGCAATTTGAGTATGGGTTGGATTTAATGGGTTGGATCCAATGTTGCTGGAAAAGAGAGGAAGGGTTCCCTTTGATCACTATCCGGGAGATTATGGGATCTGCATTTCCAAAAGCCACAAGAGACAGGGGCTGTGGTATGGAGGGGAACTGGTTGAGACTGAGTGGAAAAGCTGGCTAGATCGAACCCATCAGTGAATGCTCTCTCTCTCTCTCTCTCTCTCTCTCTCTCTCTCTCTCTCTCTCTCTCTCTCCTCCTCCTCTCTCTCCTCTCTCTCTCTCTCTCTCTCCATCATCATCATCATCATCATCATCATCATCACCATCATCTACCTACCTACGTATCTGTCTGTCTATCTATATCTTTCTTTCTGTCCTCTGCACCACTGTGAAGAATCAAAGACTTTCATGGTAGCTGGCATTCAGCTTGAACCTTTTTCATTTTACATGACAGCTGAATGGCACAAATATGAAAGTCAGTACTGTTAACAGACATTGATGGGACTGCCATGATCACTTCAGTACTTCCATGAAGTAAAGTAAAATATCTCCTTTGAAGCAGAAGGACCTACATCACATTACACCCAGCCTTGATCTCAGGGTGTTAAAATACCACTTTAACGGTATCATAAAAGCCAGCAATGGTTTGTGTTCTGTTTAGTTTGGAGATTGAGGCCCTGTGTTTTACAGTAATAATGTACAGGACATTAACCAGATGGGGCCCAGTGCACATCATGGCTTTGTTTCTTGCCTCCACACAGGAGTTAAAAGCTTCTGAATCACAACATTATCTCTAAATGGCCTTGAAATGCCATTGCCTTGTCAACTATATTTTCTGTAGTTTTCCAAACTGTCCCCTTAGCTCCATTTTGATTTTTCTTTTGTTTCTCTTCTCAAGATTGTTCTTTTGTAGCAAAAGTGAAAAGTAGATCAGAACAGGGATTATACGTTTCAAGGGCTTTTCCACACTGGGAAATAAACAGCTGCTGAAACATTAGTTTTGGAGCAGTAGGCCTTAAGGGGAAGTATACTTTGACCACCAGATTCCTACATGTGTGCACCATGGTGCAGCCAAGGGATAGGTGCTTAAATCTTACGTTCCCCAGGCTTTTATACAGATACTTGACTCAGTCTAAAAAAAAGAGAATAGGTTTTCCTGGTTGCATGGTTGTTGGGACTGGGGAATAAATCCTAGCACATCACCATCAATCATACCCCCCCTCTTCTTCCATGCCTCAAAGCCTTGAAGGTGGGGGGTTGGGGCTGAGGGTGGGGTTTCTCCTGCCATGGGTGGGCAAATGGCAAGTGATGTTCCCTCTAAGCTGTAGAGTCTTGTGAACAAAAAATCTACTTTGTGATCTACTAGCATTAAAGTTGTGAGCAAGCAATTTGGCTACTGCATAAATTAGTTTGCTCTGGAGCCATCCTAAGACAAAAATGTGTGAGTTGGAGGCTAAAAAACTGTGAGCTAGCTCACACTAACTCAGCTTAGAGAGAACACCAATGGCAAGCCAAATCCTTGGCCTGATTCAGTAGGGCTCTTGTTGTGTTCCAAGCAACCACCAAAATGGCTGTCCTCTCCCACCCACCCAGTTTTTAATCCTCTGTCTTTGGCAGCCAGGCCCACTGAGAACCAGACAAACACACAAAAGGTATTTGATTCAAATAGGAATGCTGTTGCTGTCCTCCAGTGGTATTTTGCCCAACTCCCTGGGCCCTCAGAGTGAACCTAATATTGGTGAAGTGACTCCATTTGAGCAGTTTAATCAATGCAAATGCCGATAAAGGGTATATTTAGTCCACCTGAACTCATATAATATATGCTTTTTTTGCTTTTTGGAGCTTGCTGACTGCTGTACTTGTTTCTCCTGCCCCCTGCTACTAGAAGACCTCCAGTTTGTTCATTCTTCTTGCAACCCTGTCATTGCAATAAACTTTACAGAATGCAACTCTACATATGCAAGACTGGTTTGTTCCCCCAGTGTTGCTAATATCAACCACCTGGAAATTTTATCCCTCTGGTGGCACTTGACAAACTGTGAGGATGACATCCCATCTGGAAATCTTTGAAATGTCTGCTGTCTTTTCCTTTCCCTATCATTTCAGGGATGTGAAAGAACTCTACCTGTGACCATGGAGAGCTCCTGTCAGTCAGAATACATGGCACTGACCTTGATAGACCCATGGTCTGACTCAGTCTAAGACAGCTTCATGTGTTCACTTTAGACATGACATCTGATGTTAATTTATCTGACTGAAAACTACAGGGCCTTTTCTTGTCAGAGTGCAAGGTTCTTTTTTAGCCTTCCAAAGATGCTTCTCCACTAAATGCAGTGTCAATTTGTTTCACAGGAACAGGGGTTTTTTTGGCTGTGGTCTTTGTGCTGTTTTCCCAGATAGATATTAAGTCTAATTTCAGGAAATGGTCTTGCTCTCATAGACCGCTACTTACAGAAGTAACAATCAATAGACCTATTACAGAGGAGTGAGGAATTCTAAGTACTGCAGTTTTCAAGGAACATTCTGTGAACCATCAGTGTTGCAGGAAGGGAGCATCTGCAGGATGCACTTAGACCATTCATATATAAATCACAATCTTCCTGTCATTAGTTCTCATGGAAGAATGGAATCATTGTTTAAATGGCTGAATCACTGAATGGCTAGAAAACAGTGAGTTGAACTCTTGGTCCTCAGGACTTTGCAGCTCTTAAAAGTTTCCTGTAAATCATGCCCAAATTATTTCATTCTTGTCCAGATTTCTTGGTTTAAAGACCCTCCCATGCAGTTCTTACAGGGTTGCCAACACTCCTTTGGCAAATGATAGCAAACTTTGAGGGTAGTTCCTGGGGAGGACAAAGTTTTTGGAAAATGTGGTGTCACTTCTACGTGACACTCTAGGAGTTTCCCCTAATCTCTGTGGGGAAGACCACAAAGACATGGGGAAATTCCACAGCATTGCTATGGAGGCCATTTTTCAACCATTTTTTTCCTCCGGTTTCTCATGGGTGGGGACTACAGAGATCTTTTCCCACAAAGGAACCAGCAGCATTGGAGGGTGGACTGTATGGCATCATATCCTCACTGACTTCCCTCCACTTCCTAAGCTATGCCTTCCCTAGATATCACCCTCAATTCTCCAAGCATTTCTCAAGCCACAGTTGACAATCCTACCAGCCTGGTAACCAGAAGGAGGAGGGGAGGGATGGGGGCATGGGGGAGCAGCTATAAGTGTTGATGTGATGTCACCTCTGGGGGGGGAACCCTGGGAAAACTCTGAGAATCACTGGAAACTCTTTACCATAGAGTTTATTGAGATTCCTACAAGGCGTGTGTGATGGACTACACTTTTTAAAAGCTTAGAAGTGTTGTACAAACAGGTAAAGGACTGTGAAGGGTTAATTCTTCACAGAAACAGAGAGCCTTGTGTGACAAGCTGCTCCAAGGAATCTGACTGGTTACCATCAGCTGAACAGAGAAAGACTTCTGATCTATATGTTGAGGAGGATTCAGTCAGTTTTCTGCCTTGACTGAGCTGAGTACTGACAGTCTCTTTTCAGCCTTAGCTGAGAGCAGTTTAACACAGACAGGAGAACTGGGGGAAAGTTGGCAAGGAAGTTTAAGAAGTAGGAGGAGACTTCCATTTGGGCCAAGGAAAGGGGATAGATCTTCTAGAGAAAGAATAAAATTCCGTACCAAGTCAAACAGGGAAGAGTGGAGAGATCCCTGGTCTGGTGTGGTTAGAAACTGCCTGTAGAAACCTTAAGAGTCAGTTAAAAACTCAATTTGAGTACTGGTATTTCAAGAGATGGGGGTTGGGTACTGGACAGAGTGCAATAGCTGAAAAGGTGCACCAGCCTTCTGGAAACCAAAAAAAAATGTACTGGAGTGTTTGGGGGAAAATGGAACAAAAGCCTTTCAACATAAAGATTTTAAGTAACTCTGAATAGCTTAAGAAACTCTTATTAGCCTGAAACATAAGAACTAAAGTCTGTGCATGTATTGGTTTTACCTCATAAATTTCAACCTCTGATTTCACCTGTCCTTTCCCCTCTATGTTAAATAAAATATTTTGTTATTTTTGAATGTCAAAATGCCTCGAGTGCCATTTAAGTTAAAGTGGGCTCCCAATCCTTCCCACAGGTTCCTGGGCTGAGCCAACAGAGTGGGACAGCCAGAGTTCTTCAGCAAAGAAGGAAACACATTACTAGGGTGGCTCAATCAGTTTGGGAAATAAAAATGGAGGGAAACTCTTGCCTCTGAGGGAGGGAAGTGGATGGAGTCATCACAGTGTGACATCACTTCTGGCTTTCTCTGAAAAGTGATGTTTCTTGGCAGACATTTATTTAACAAAATCCTCATAGCTTCTCCAAGAGGCAGGGCAGGGGATCCTGGCGACCCTAAGCCCTACCTACAAAATAACATTCCTATGAAGCTAATAATTCATAGACATTCAAACACACACAGACAAGTGCTTGGAATCTGGATTATGCATGGTAGGAGGAAACCCGTGATTTTTCCATTCATGCTCTTAAGACCCCCCACCCCCAGGAAATAGGGCAGACCAACTCAATGTGGAATGCAGCTACAGCACTAATTTTTAACAGGCCTGGGCTTAGACCTGGCATTGATGTGGGTGAATAAGATAATCATGTTTCCTTTATTTATGGGGTAGTGATAATGGAAACATAGAGATGTACCACAGGGCAAACTCCTGAAGTAGGAGTCTTTGATTGTAGAGGATCTTGCATCGCTGGCTCAGCTGATGCTGAAAACACAATTCTGCCAGTAGTTTTCAGAGTATGTTCCAAAGTATGTTTCAGAGAACTCTGGTTCAATGAGCTGATCCATAGTGGCAGATTAGTTTCCCTGAAAGACGGCTTCCTCACCACTTCTGATCTTCCCCTGAAATTTGCACCTGCTGGGGCTAGCTAAAATGCAACAGCCTTCTAATTGCATTCCAATTCCATTGCTTCCCATGGGTCTAAGTCAACTGAGGCTATAGTAATCAAGAGACTTACGGGGGCTAAATGACTCCCTGTGGAATCGCATTGGAAGGGACTAAGCTAAATAATTCATCACAGTGCTGTAGTACTGGATCGTCTCTTTCTATCCACTCTGCCCATATTCAGAGCTGTTCAGTCTAAACCACAGTTTAATCATAGAAAGGTTTACTGCACCAGTACCTTAAGATGATATAGGACCACTTTGTTTTTGACACTGCAGTAGCATTTTCTGTGATTACACTGGTGTTTTCAGCAGTGAATACCATTGAGCTGTGGCTGGAAGGGATGAATTCCTAAACATTTAGTGGACAGACTCTTGGGATGTACAGCCAGTCACAGCTTCTCAGTGCTTGTCCATTATGCAATGACAAGCAAGCATCTGCTAGTCTGCTGTGAGAAATATAAATATGGCCATGACATACCTGATTGCTGTGTGATATCTGATCCATGCCCACTACAGGGGAGGGTGGGAATGCTTAATACATAAAAGTAACTGTTTCATTATTCTCATCATGTTCTTTGTTGCTAACCAATGTTGCCCAGCAAGGAGCTTTGTGCTCTCTTATAGATATATTAAAAAAACTGTATGTAAAATGTGCAAAGGGGACTCTGATGTGAAGTGACCAGATTGTGATGCCAGACACATGGCAGCAAGAGCCAGAGATGGTTCCTGAGGTTGCTCCATTCCAGATGTATCCCTAGACACATGAAACACTCCAGAACAGCCATCTGTCATTGCTGTTTAAACTAAGGACTCCCAACGCCATTAGTCCTTCTTCATCGCGCTGGCAGTCTCCCTCCTGCCACCTTCTCTGCATCTCAGAGGCACGAAAGACTCTTTCCTGCCTTTCACCTGACAAAGGACTTGGCCTTCCTCATCCATTCCAGGAACCGGTTCTGCAGCCCAGAGACATAGGACACAATAGGTGCTGGCAGATGAGTCATCATGACCCTAGAGGTGTCTCAGCCACGAGTTCAGATCAAATCCAATATTGACCCATCCTTAAGCCCTCTTCCCCATTGCGGACGTGACTTTTGGAATGGACCACCAAGAGGTGGTCCCAAGGGAGGTGGCCAACAAAGCCCTCTCCCCAGAGCCCCCCATACAAAAGTGAGCACCCAGCAATATGCTCTCTCCATGCTCCCCAAGCTCTCTACATCCCTGCTATGCCCTCTATATGTCCTTTCTAACTTGTTAGCCTCTTAGCTCTTGCTATTCTGAAACCCACCCGGTTTCTTTAAGGCTCTTGGATTGCAGCCAGAGTCTTCCATGTGCTTCTGTCAGTTCAGAACACTATTTCCATTTCCTAGCATAATTTTCCTTCCTAATTAGTCTCCCCTATTCTTCTACTGGGACACATCATCTCATCAGGACAGGTAAATATCGGCCCCCCCAAACGATCTTCTGCTCATGCGAATGTCTCTTGATTGTCTATCTAATTTTCCTAGAAGCTGTACAATAGTGTGTATGCATGTGTATTGTTTGTGTGTGAAGAATCTCCAGTAAAAGGAAAACATTTTTATACTGACTCCAGCTTCCGTGTCTATTACTGGTATCTCCTGGAAGCAGCAGGACCTCTGTATATACAGGTGTTGTTTCCTTAGGGCCTATTGCTACATTATAAGATCATAATTCCCCATTATAATGAATAATTCAGAGCAATCAGGTTAACACCAATTATCTTTTTTCCCTTCTTGATTTTGGATCAATATAAATATTACACAAAATAAACACTGGTGCAAAAATTTCAGTGACAAAGTAATTATCACTTTCTAGCATTTTAGTGGTGAGCAAACACTCCCATGTTTGGTTTGAAATTTCTCACCTTTTCACAAGAATCCCTGCTGA